>NC_086097.1:29462356-29764856 GCF_963921235.1 Mobula hypostoma | reverse complement strand
TATATAATGCTTCGTACATAGTTTTATAAAAATCTTCATTTGGCATGGTGGCAGATCCTGGCCTAGTGCTTTTGAGAGCCCTGAAATTTAACCTCATAAAATTTGAGTTTGCAGTCTAACCATGACCTCATTAAAGTTTTCAAATCCACAATACCAGGTTTGTGACATAAAATAATAGTTTTAAGTTTCTAAATAGCTTTTTCCAAGCCTGTGTCTGGGTCAGGCAGTTCTTCTATTGTAGCCCTCAGTTCTGCCATCCAAGGTCGATATACACCCCTTGGTTCCCCCTCCACCCCGGCGGGGAAATACCTTAAGGGGAGCACTCCAGGAGGTGATCCGGTTAATGCTGTTGTTCCTCCTGACCTTGACCCTGATCAGTGGCCGAGGTATTGCTTGTCAGTTCTGTACCACACTGAGGCGTAGGGGAATGTGGTCTGGGAATTCAGGGGCGCTGAATAACAGGTTTTTCAGGATAAAGTGATCAGACATCCATTAGGATTTGGTCTGCTGAATCTGGAGCAGGAATTTCAGGACTAAGTGACATCACTCCCTCACTTTGTGCTTGGGAAAACATATGAGGAGAGGAGAAATTCCAATCGTCACCCTCCAGGGGAGGGGCCAACGCCACAGCGGCTAACCTTTCCTTCTCCTGTTTTCTAAAGTAACTAGCAATTTTTCATGAGGCTTTTCTAATTCCTTCTCCCAATCCTCAAACGCTGGCCATCTCACATGCTTAACTCCTCTCTTAAAAAGGTCCCTTTTCTCCAATACAATTTTCAATTGCTGAATCCTATCCTGATTAAAAGACCCGTCCGGTGGGAAGGGTTTGTCAGTATCCCTTGTCCATTTAATCCATTTAGGCAATTCTTCCACTGATCCCTTCCCATAATCATTAAACATATACCATGCTGGTGTTCCTTTATTTGGGACAGGGATAGACTCTCTTTGACCCATTATTACCAATTTCTATCTCTCCTTCTCACCCGACTTACCGTATTTTCTCTTTCTTTTATTCATTAGGTCATCCTGGAGTGATTAAACTTATGAGCTGTTTCCACAATTGTCACTCTTACTTCCTCTCTTTACTGGTACTGATGCCCCCCTGATGCCAGATCTGGTGTGTCTCTGATGCCAGATCTTAGGTGTTCCTAGTGCTCTTGCCATACGGATTTGGTGAGTCCCTGATGGCAGGTGTCCTGACACTCTTATTGTTCAAATTTGGTGCATCCCTGACGCCGCAGGAGTCCCTAACACTCTTACCAGTCAAATATAATCATTGATACCCATATGCTTCTGGTCATAGAAACATAGAAAACCTACAGCACAATACAGGCCCTTTGGCCCACAAAGTTGTGCCGAGCATGTCGCTACCTTAGAAATTACTAGGCTTACCCATAGTCCTCTATTTTTCTAAGCTCCATGTACCTATCCAAAAGTCTCTTAAAAGACCCTATCGTATCCGCCTCCACCACCGTTGCCAGCAGCCCATGCCATGCACTCACCACTCTCTACGTAAAAAAAATTTAACCCTGACATCTCCTCTGTACCTACTCCCCAGCACCTTAAACCTGTGTCCTCTTGTGGCAGGCATATCAGCCCTGGGAAAAAGCCTCTGACTATCCACATGATCAATGCCTCTCATCATCTTATACATCTTCTACCCTGCTGTCGCTGTACTGAAAGCAGCAGAATCATGGAGTGAAAAACGGATCTGCTCAATAGACAGTAGCGTAGATCACATTGTATAGAACATGGGATTGGGGCAGAACCCAATATTTGCCACTCGCCTGGAAAGGCCACGCAGACTGGCAGAAAGGCCAAGCAAACTGAAACTCTGCCCCCTGCCCTAGTTCCTCAGCCATGCATTCATCTGCCAAACCATCCTATTCTTATCCTCAATGGCGCATGGCACAGGCAGCATTCAGGAGATTGCTACCCTGAAGATCCTGCTTTTCAGTTTTCTACCTAGATCTTTAAATTCTCTAAAAGGACCAGCTCCTTTTTCCTACTTATGCCATTGGTGCCAACATGAACCAAGACTTCTGAGTGCCCATCCTCTGCCTTTCGAATGCCATGGACCCTATCCAAGACATCTCTGCCCCGGCACCTTGGAGGCAACGTACCATCCAGGTGTCCACAGAATCTTGTGTCTACTCCTCTGAGCAGGGAATCCCCTATCACTACTGCAGTCCTCTTCACCCTTCCTCTCTTCTGAATCACCGCACCGGACTCAGTGCCAGAGACCCGGTCACTGCAGCTCCCCCCGGTAAGTTATTTCCCCAACAATATACCACCCGTATACTTATTATTGAGGGGAACAGCCTTGGGGTACTCTGCACTGGCTGGCATTTTCTTTCCCTCTCCTGACAGTCACCCAGGTCCTGTCAGTACCTCCAGTTGAACTGTCTTTTTGTGTGCCTCCCCCCTGGCCATCAGTCTGTGGTTTTGTATTGCCATGTGCTCTTGTTTGTTTTCATGGCCCATGTACTCCTGTCCCCGCTCCTGCTCTACTCCGGCTCCTGTATTACTGAGTACTCCGTCTCTCACCTGTTCCTCATTATTACCTGAATTGCTGCCACCTGTGTCTCACTGTGCTCTGCCTGTCATCTGCCTCTCTGTTTATTGCTCAGTGTATTTCACTCCTGTGTTTCCAGCTGTTTGTTGCCAGGTTGTGCCAGTGAATTTTCCTGAGCCTGTCCAGCATTTGTATCTGTACTCTGTCTGTCTGATATTGACTCTGCCTGTTTCCTGATTCTGGTTTTTGGATTTCCCTGGATGTTTTGATCTCTGCCTGAACTTTGATGCCAACTTGGGATTTGTCACTCAATTAATATCACTGTGTGCACAGTACTGGGCCTGCGATGGGGTCCCTGCTCCAGTGTCCTGACAGGTCTCTAACTTATTTTTATTTGCCTTTTCTAATGAATAGTAGTTTGATTAGGCCACTGGAAAACGCTGAAAGCCTGTGAATGCTCCTTTTTAAAATCTCACTCTTGGACCTGTGATTTGTCTCTTCCGTCATTCCCAATTTGATCAGGCTGTTGGGGAAAATGGTGAGAGCTTGCAAAATTTTTTTTTTTAAATCTCACTTGCAGATCTGTGAGTTTCTTCTTCTCTCCCTTCTGATTTGATTGGGCTATTGATATTGTACCAAGGTACAGAGTTCAGAATTCAGAATCACTGAAATTTGTTGTTTTGTGGTAGCAGTACTGTGTAAGACACTTAAAAAAAATTACTATAGGTTGCAATTTTTAAAAAAGGAATAAATCACACAAGAGGAATAGAAAGATTGTGTTCAAAGGTTCATGAATGTCTCAGAAATCAAAAGGCAGAGGGGAAGAACCTGTTCTAAAAATGTTGAGTGGGTCTTCAGGCTCCTATGGGTCCTCTCTGATAGGAATAATGAGAGCACAGGTCCTGGATGGTGAGAGTCCTTAATGATGGATACTGCCTCCTGAAGTTGCCCTTGGTGGTGGGGAGAGTTGTACGGGTGATGGAGCTGGCTGAATTTACAACCCTCTGCAAGTGAAAAGCTTCTCTTGCATACTCTTCACTGATCAAACCATCAAACAGTGAGGTAGAACAGTATAAACAATAACAATGCAAAATAAAGTGTAACAGCTGCAGAGCAAGTGCAGTGCAGGTAGACAATAAGGTGCAAGATCTTAACAAGGTAGATTCTTTGGGTCAGAGTCAACCTTGTACGAGAGGTCCAGAGGGAAATGTACAGTTGCTGTTTCTGACTGAGAACTTTCATTGGGGCTGGGTCATCATTTTGCATTTTGTTTCCTTTTTACTGCCTCTGTGTAGTTCTGTGTGGTATGATATGGATGACATGTAAAGAAAAAATTGTCACTGTTCCTCATTACAGGTGACAATAATAAGCCAATTACTGGTTACCAAGATTAATGGCAGCAAAAACTGAAATGTTTACCAGACTTTGGCAGAACAAAACTGAGGCTCATTATTAGTGATTTTTTAAAAAAATTCATTAAATCCCAGAGGAATCCAGGAGAAACATCTTTACGTTGGAATGCAAAGTTGAAGAATAAAACTACAGGTACTGAAATAAATGCAAACAATGCTAGAAACACTCAGCATATCAGGCAGCATCTATGGAGGGGGTTGGTGAGCCGTTAGATGAAATATATTTTGTCACAAAGTGGGTAAAAACAGAAAAATAGTGAGTTTTCAGAGCAGAGAAGTGGGATGGGTAAAATAAATGAAATATCTCTGATAGGGCAAGACCAGATGTCCAAAACTGGCAGTTGAGGTTCAGACTAAACATATTTGACTAATTGTCACTGTGGGATGTGTCCAACAGGCCAGATTATACGAAAAAGTCTTGTCCATGCTATCTTCTCAGAAGTACCATCAGGCAGAAGGTACAAAAGCCTGAAATCTCACACCACCTGGTTAAAGAATAGCTATCTTCCTTCAACCATTCAGTTCTTGAACCAAGCAGCTCAATCTCGATCATTACCCGAGCATAGCAACACTATGAGCACTTTGATTACTTTACACTACAGTTGACTACCTCTGACATCCATCCTATACTTTCCCACAATCAATTACGCCCCTCAGTTTAGCCATTTCCACCCAGGGAAAATGTCTCTGGCTGTCAAATCTATCCATGACTTTATCATCTCTACACCTATCAAGCCACCACTCATCTTCCTTCACTCCAAAATGAAAAGCCCAAGCTCGTTCTATCTATCCTCATAAAACATGCTCTCTAATCCAGGCAGCATCCTGGTAAATCTCCTCTGCACCCTCTCTGAAGCTTCGCCCTCCTTCTTATATTGTTGGAATCAGAGCATAACACAATATTCCAACTGTGGTCTAACCAGAGTTTTGTCGGGTTGTAAGCTTACCCCTCAGCTCTTGAAATCTCTTCCCAGACTAACGAAAGCCAACACACCACAAGCCTTCTTAACCTCCTCTCAACTTACACAGTAACCTTCAGGGATCTATGAACTTGGACCCTAAGATTCCTCTGATCCTCCACTCTAAGAATCCTGCCATTCACCCTGTATTCTGCCCTTGACTTTAACCTTCCAGAGAGAATCACTTCACACTTTTCCAGACTAAGCAACAAGATTTCCACGCTAGCAGAATCGTTCATGTCCTTCTGTATAATTTCTGCTTTTCTTGTGAAAGCTATACATCTGATGTCCTGTGCTTGTGGGCAGTGAGTTTTTCATTGCACCTGTGCAGACATGGACTTGTGCACGTAACAATAAACGCAAATTAGACCTGGTTGTGCAGCTTGTTCACCAAATAAATAAACATAAACTTTATCTTTTATTTGTCACACATACGTCAAAACATAGAGTGAAATGAGTCATTTTTGTATCAAATCAATTCAGCGAGGATTCTGCTAAATAGCCCACAAGTGTTGCTACGCTTCCAACACCAACATAGCTCACTAACCCTAGCCAAACATATTTGGACTGTGGGAGGAAACCAGAGCACCCGGAGGAAACCCACATGGTCAGTGGCAGGAATTGAACCCTGATATTTTGCAGCTGGTGCTGTAAAGTGTAGCACTTCTACATGACCGAACTGTGCATAATGAATTCAAATAGAAGTGAGATGAGGTCAGACAGTAGGTAATGGGGGAATATTCTTCTGGGTGACTGATAACCAGTGTTAGATGTCTGAGGGTGCTAATTGTTAAGTACATGTAGCAAAAAATCACCACCCTGCAGGTTGATCGGATCACCTACACCCACCAAATATTGAAAGGCCTAGATACAGCGGACATGGAGAGAATGTTCCCATTAGTGGGAGTCTAGGACCAGAGTTTAATTAGCTTGGCACAACATCATGATCTGAAGGGTATATACTGTCCTGTGTTCTAAAGATTAAAAATAAAGATTGTCACATGTACATTGAAACATCAAAACATGCATCATCCGTGTCAATGACCAATACACTGAGGATATGCTGGATCAGCCCACAAATGTAGCCACGCTTCCAGCGTCGATGTTATATACTGTCAACTTACTAACCCTAACCCAAACACCTTTGGACTGTGGGAGGAAACTGGAGCACCTGGGGGAAACCCACACAGTCACTGATCTGTGAGTGAAATTACTGAAAGCAGCATCGTGACTGGATATGGTAGTGAGAATGTTGATTGTATTTGCACAAAGTGTTACAAGTGGTCTGGAGGAAATATTCTGTTGTGGAATCCATATCACTTTCTTGGTAAATTTCAAGGATTATTTGGATTGGCATCATAGCCAGCACAGGTATCATGGGCTGAGGGGCCTGCTCGTGATATGAACTATTCTATGGTTCAATTAGTTATCAGATAAACTTAAATTTCTTGCTGCCCTTATTTTTTTTTAAAAAACTAACACAGATTCTACAGATGTTGGAAATCTAGAGCAACACACAAATGGTGGAGGTCAGACAGAGAGGCTGAGACCCTTCTTCAATCCTCATGAAAGGTCTTGGTCTGAAATGTTCAAAGTAAATTTATTATCTAAATACATATATGTCACCATATACAACCCTGAGAATCATTTTCTTGTGGACCTACTCAATAAATCCAATAACCATAATAGAATCGGTGAAAGACGACGCCACCAGGGTGAACAACCAACGTGCAAAAGACAAGAAATTGAGCAAATACAAAAAGAGAGAGGAAAAAGTAATAATAATGAAGAAGCAGTAAATTTTGAGAATGTGAGCTGAAGAGGAAGGGAGTCCATTGGTCGTGGGAGCAGTTCAGTGATGAGACAAATGAATTTGAGTGAAGTTATCCCCTCTGGTTTAAGAGCCTGATGGTTGAGGGCTAATAACTGTTTCTTAAACTGGTGGTGGGGGTCCTGAGGCTCCTGTACCACCTTCCTGATTGCAGCAGTGGGAAGAGAACATGACCTGGGTTGGGTCTTTATTCCTCTCCATAGATAATGTCTGACCCTAGCACTTTGTGTGTGTTTCTCTGTACTGTGTTCAGTTCTTGTCACCTACCTATAAGAAAGATATCAAAAAAAGTTGAAAGAGTATAGAGAAGGTTTACGAGGATGCTGCAAAGCATGAGGGTCTGAGTCAAAGGGGTAGGTTGAGTAGGTTAGAACTTCATTCCCTGGAGTGCAGGAGAATGAGGGGAGATTTGACGGAGGTTTATAAAATTATGAGAGATATAGATAGGGTAAGTGCAAGCGGGCTTTTTCCACTGAGACTGGATGAGACTGGAACTAGAGGTCATGGGTTAAGGGTGAAAGGTGAAATATTAAGGGGAAACCGAGGGGGAGGTTCTTCACTCAGAGTGGTGAGAGTGTGGAATTTCAACTTTATAGGGAAGTTTGGATTAGTGCATGATTAGGAGGACTATGGTCCAGTGTGGGGTGATGGAATTAGCAGAATAAAAGTTTGGCACGACTAGATGGGCCAAAGTGCCTGTTTCTATACTGTAGTGCTCTATGACTCTATGACTAATTGAACCTCTAAAGTCTGGCAAAAGCAGCTAGTTTCAGGATAAACATACGTCACCTTGTTTTCTTGAGAGAGGCTGATTGCTCCCTCCTCTGGTACTGGGCACACCAGTCGAAGCCAAGCACACCTCCTCTTGATGGTCAGGGTCTCTGACTGGCCCTCTAGACTGCAGCAGTTCATCCGAGTTTAACACATGCTCTGGATCTAAGGTCCCAGAGGTGGGTTCATTGCTGTAAGAGATCGTTTGAAAAAAGTACACCCTTGAATCAAAGATGACGAGGAGGCCGTGGATAGTGTAGAAGTTTGTCATAGGTTACAATGGGGCACTAACAGGATGCAGAGCTGGGCTAAGAAGTGGCAGATGAAGTTCAATCAGGAAAGTGTGAAGCGATTCACTTTGGAAGATCAAACTTGAAGATAGAGTACAGGGTTAATGGCAGGATTCTTAACACACTGTTGATCTTGGGGTCCACTGTCCATAGGTCCCTCAAAGTTGCTGTGTAATTTGATAGGGAGGTTAAGAAGGCACATTGTCTATTGGGCTTCATTAATCAGAGCATTGAGTTCAAGAGCAGGAAGATAAAACCCCGATTAGATCACACACTGAAAATTGTGCTCATTTCTGGTTATTGTTATAGTCATTATAGGAAAGATGTGGCAGTATTAGAGAAGGTGCAGAGATTTACCAGGATGCTGCCTGGTTTAGAGAGCATGTCTCATGAGGGGAGGTTGAGTGAGCCAGGGCTTTTCTCTTGGACTACAGGAAAATGTGAGGCGACTTAACAGAGGTGTACAAGATGATAAGAGACATAAAATCGAGTGGGCACTCAGAGACATTTTCCCAGGGTGGAAATATCTGATATAAGGAGTTATAATTTAAGGTGATTGGAGGGAAGTGTAGGGAAATGTCAGAGGTAGGGTTTTTGCACAGAGAGTGGTAGTGTGTGGAATGAGCTGTCGGGGGTGGTGGTACAGGCAGATATGCTGGGACATTCAAGGGACTCTTAGATAAACACATGGCTGATAGAAAAATGGAGGGCTATGCTTGAGGGAAGAGTTACATTAATCTTAACAACACACATCAAAGTTGCTGGTGAACGCAGCAGGCCAGGCAGCATCTCTAGGAAGAGGTACAGTCGACGTTTCAGGCCGAGACCCTTCATCAGGACTAACTGAAAGAAGAGCTAGTAAGAGATTTGAGAGGGGGTGGGGGAGATCCAAAATGGTAGGCGAAGACAGGAGAGGGAGCGATGGAGCCAAGAGCTGGACAGTTGATTGGCAAAAGGGATATGAGAGGATCATGGGACAGGAGGCCTAGGGAGAAAGAAAAGGGGGGGGGGACCCAGAGGCCTCCTGTCCCATGATCCTCTCATATCCCTTTTGCCAATTAACTGTCCAGCTCTTGGCTCCATCCCTCCCCCTCCTGTCTTCTCCTATCATTTTGGATCTCCCCTTCCCCCTCCCACTCTCAAATCTCTTACTAGCTCTTCTTTCAGTTAGTCTTGATGAAGGATCTTGGCCTGAAACGTCGACTGTACCTCTTCCTAGAGATGCTGCCCGGCCTGCTGCGTTCACCAGCAACTTTTATGTGTGTTGCTTGAATTTCCAGCATCTGCAGAATTCCTCGTGTTTACATTAATCTTAGGTTAAGTTAAAAGGTTGGCACAACATTATGGGCTGAAGGGCCTGTACTTTGCTGTAATATTCTACATTCTAACATATAAAAACATCAGAACCTGCTGGAACGCACAACAGGTCACTGACATTGAGTAAAAGAGTTGGGACGTCATGTTAAAGCTGTATAAAACTGGTTACACTACACTTGGAGAACTGTCTGCAGTTATGTTCACTAAGAAGGATATGATTAATTAATTTATTATTTATTTAGAGACTTTCCATGGTCACTTCTTCTGCCTCATCGAGCCCGTGTGGCCCAATTACACCCACTAATTAACCTGCTTTGGAACGTGGGAGGAAACGGAAGCTCCCAGAGGAAACCCATGGGGTCATGGGGAGAATGTACACATTTCTTACAGACAACCGGAGGAATTGAACCTGGGTCACTGGCACTGTAATAGTTATGCTAGTCACTGCACTAATGAGCCACCCCTATCTAGAGAAGGTGCAGAAAGATTTAGAAAGATGTTGCTTGGACTGGAGGGCACAAATTCGGCAGCGCATCAGATTCGGCAATTGCGCTCGTGAATATGCCCGTGACAGCTAATTATTGCTTCATTGTGATTGTATTTAACTCCATTCATTCTGTCATAGTACTTGTCGAGTCTTGGACATGGACATAGCTACACTTCACTTCCTGCATCCTGCCTTGCCTGAGAAATTCAACTGTTGAGTCAACTAAATCTGAAGACTACCGGTGCTCACTTAATTCTTAGTTGTTCTTTTCAGCTGCAGTGTAGGCTTCGTTTTCCATTTGAGAGTTTGAATTAACGGCCATTTGGCCTAGTGTTTGTTTGCTTTCCCTGTAACATTGTTCGCATTAAAGCCTGTCATCTATGAGCGTCTGACTCTGCACTCGGGTCATGTCCGCACTCCGGTGACATCAGGAGAGGCTGGACAGGCTGGGACTGTCCTCCCTGGAGTGAGGGGTGACCTTATAGAAGTTCATAAAATCGTGAGGTGGAGGGTCAGTCTTTTCCCCAGAGTAGGGGTGTTTAAAACTAGAGAGCATGGGTTCAAGTTGAGAGGGAAGAATTTAAAGGGGACCTAAGGAGCAACTTTTCCACACAGAGGACATGTGGAACAAGTTGCCAGAGGAAGTGGTAGAGGTGGGTAAAATGATGACATTTAAAGGATATTTGGACAGGTAAATGGATATGAAAGGCTTAGATGGGACGTGGAGCAAACATGGGCAAGTGGAACTAGCAACTTGGTCAGCACGAACCAGTTGGATGGAAGGCTCTAAGCCTGTTCCATTTGCCTGAATTTGGCTCACATCGTTCTGAACCTCTCCTGTCTACATTCCCTATAGTAGAGACAACAAAAGCGACATGTGTTTAGGGTGGGGAGAAGAGGTTTTGAAGGGGTATCAGGAAGGTTTTTTCACTCAGAGGGTGGATGGAATCTGTAACTCACTGCCTGAGGAGGTGTCCTGTGGATTAATGGACATCAGGCAGTTCAGCCCATCGAGTCTGCCCCACCGTTCCATCACAGTTGATTTATTATCCCTCTCAACCCCAATCTCCTGCCTTCTCCCTGTAACCTTGTGCTTTGAACTTTGTGTAACTACGAAGTTGCCGTGGTACTTTTGACCAACAGTCCTACCTACCTGAATCCATCTGATGCCAAGAGGGACGCGGGCACAGCAAGAACATTATAGATAGTGTCTGTGGAAGAGAAATAAGATGCAGGTCAATAAACAATTTCTACCTGATCACAAAAAAAACTGTGGACTCTATCTGCACTTCCTTCTGTCTCAAGAAAACAGCCAATATAATCAGCGTTTCCCTCCTACCCCGGGCATTCTACCTTCTCCCCAGCCCACCCACTTCAGACAGAAAATACAAGGACTTGAGAACATGTACCACCAGGCTCGAGGACAGTTTCTATTCTGCTGCTTTAAGATTATTGAACAGACCACTTGGTGGGCTCTTGACCTCACAATCTAATTATCTGTGGCCTTTGCACCTTGTGTCTGCCTGCATTGCTCTTTCTCTGTAACTCCCACTCTATTCTGCATTTTGGTATTGCTTTTCTTTTTGTACTACCTCAATGTACTTATAAAGGTACATTGGATGTTCTCTATCTGGATGGCATTCAGACTTTCTGAATGGCCTGGTAGCATAGCAGTGCAATGTTTTACGGTGCTGGCAATCACCGATCAGTGTTCAAACCCCACCCTTGTCCGTAAGGAGTTAGTACGCCCTCCCGTGACTCTGTGCATTTCCTCCCACATTCCAAAGGTGTACGGGATGGAAAGGATTAGTAAGTTGTGGGCATGCTATGTTGGTACCAGAAGCATGGTGACACTTGCAGGCTGCCCTCAGGCTGTGTGGGTCATAGATACAAAAAGATGCATTTCCCTATGTTTCAATGTCATAAGATTATGAGACCATATGACGTAGGAGCAAAATGAGGCCACTAGGCCCATCGGGTCTACTCTGCCATTCCATGATGGCTGATTTACTATCCTCTCAATCCCATTCTCCTGCCTTCTCTCCGTAACCTTTGATGCTCTCACTAACCAACCTCTATTTTAAATAAACTCGATAACATGGCTTCCATAGCTGTCTTTGGCAATGAATTCCACAGATTCACAGCCACCTAGCTAAAGAAATTCCTTCTCATCTCTGTTCTAACTATTCTGAGGCTGTGCCCGCTGGTCCTGGATTCATATCCTCTCCACATCCGCTCTATCTAGGCCTTTCAATATTCAATACGTTTTAATGAGATACCCCCATCATTCTTCTAAACTCCAACTAGTACAGGCCCAAAGCCGTCAACCACTCCATATGCGTTATTCCCTTCATTTCCAGAATCATTCCTGTGAACCTCTGTCTATTGCACAATGGCTATTTGTCAGCCTTTGTTGTGCAGTTTTCCATCGAGTCTATTGTGTTCCTTTGTATTTTCTGTGAATGCCTAAAAGAAAAAGTACCTCAGGGTTGTGTGTGGTGACATATATGTACTTTGACAATAAATTTACTTTGAACTTGAATTTTTGAATTGATTTTTTAGGGTAACTTCATTCAGAGGGTAGTGTGAATATGGAAAGAGCTGCCTGTGGAAGTGGTGGATTTGGGGCCGATTGCAACATTTAAGGGAAGTTTGAATGAAAGGAGTATGGGAGAGGTGCATGTCGTAATAAAATCCAATTAGTAACTGAAACTGCAGAAAGTCATACCCGATCCCAAAGGAGGTCATCCCTAATCCTCGAAACAATCGCTCTACGATTCTTGCTTACTGTTTCTGGGCATCCTCCACTTCTTGCTCTCCACTTGGTTGAAGAAAGGAAACTTTGTTTTCCCAACAGGTAAGAAATGAACTGGAAACTCAAGCTGGTGCGGCACCAGAGAAGCTGTTCCCTTCCTTGTGTTGTCCGTGTTCGGAACCAACCTAAATTCTAATGGGTGAAAGAAACAGTCTTACTTCTACTTGTTTCGCAGACTCTTAATTTTTCCCAGGCTTTATTATGCATTGTTCAGACCACACTTGGAATATGGTGAGCAGTTTTGGGCTACTTATCTAAGAAAAGATGTGCTGGCATTGGAGAGGTACACAAGAATGATCCCAGAAATGAAAGGGTTAATGTACGAGGAGTGTTTGGTGGCTCAGGCCTGTACTTGCTGGAGGTTAGAAGAATGGGGGTGGGGGGGGGAATGGGGCGGATCTCACTGAAACCTCTCAAATACTAAAAGGCCCAGACGGAGTGTACCTGGAGAGTATGTTTCCTGTAGTGGGGGAGTCTAGGACAAAGGGACACAGCCTCAGAATACAAGGACATCTCTTTAGACCAGAGACAAAGAGGAATTTATGTAGCCAGCGGGTGGTATATCTGGAATTCATCGCCGTAGACGTCTCTGGAGGCCACGTCATTGGGTAAATTTAAATTGGAGTTTGATAGGTTTTTGATTAGCTAATGTGTCAAATGTTGCAATGAGAAGGCAGGAGAACGGGGTTGAGAAAGATAATAAATCAGCCATAATGGGATGGAGCAGATTGGATGGGCCAAATGGCCTCATTCTGAGTCTACGGTACATCTTATAGATATTATAGATATCTAATTCTGAGTCTATGGTACATCTTATAGATATTATAGATATCTAATTCTGAGTCTATGGTACATCTTATAGATATTATAGATACCTAATTCTGAGTCTACGGTATATTTTATAGATATTATAGATATCTAATTCTGAGTCTACGGTATATTTTATAGAGTTATGGTCATATGCATGAGAAACTCTTCTATTCATTTTCTGAACTCAAATTAATTTCAGCCAGTCTTTAAATACAGTTGGATCCCTATACCTTTGCGATCTAAAGATTCCTTTTGGAGTCAAGGATGAGGCAAAAAACTTGTTGCTTATGACCATTTTATTAAATGTCACAAGAACAAACAAATAAGAGCGGAGAGAACAAAGGAAAAAAAGGGAACAGTCATGGTCATTTCATACTCAGACTTGAGAAAACAAAGTTTCCCGTGATAACAATTAACCTATAAAATAGACAGCTTCAAGTAGTGAGACAGAGTGAAATCGATGAAGTTTCTAGAAAAATACAGAGACAACTGTATCGTAATTCCTGGAAAATTCACTAAACAATTACATGTATATATAGTAGGTGATTATATAAAAATACAACCAAACATAGGAAAGTTAAACTACAAGAAAAGTAACAATTCTACGGCTTAATCCAACAATATCAATCTTTTAAATGAACTCAAACCCAGAGCAGACTAAACAAATAAAGGTCTCTTTTAACACAAAGTGCTGGAGGAACTCAACAGGTCAGGGGGGGTGCAGCTGTCAGAGGCCTCTGTACTTGGAGCGATCTCGAGAGAGAGAAAGAGTCTGCTGATTCTCAATTCAGGGGAAGTTGAAATAAGCAATGCTGGACGTAGTTTTGGTGGTCTATAGATCATGGTCCCTGGGGACTTGCTATTGCTTTCATGGCAGATGATGGGGGATGAGGCTTTTTGCTGGAATAGGTGGGGGCAGGGGTGTTGGTGCTTTGCTTCTGCTTGTGCATGGGGGGGGAGGGGGAATTGGGATTCTAACTTTTTTTTCTGTCATTCATTCTTTGGGTTTTTTCTCTCTGTTTCGTGGATGTCTGTGAAGAGTAAGAATTTCAGGTTGTATACTGTATACATCTTTTCCACGGATGCTGCCCGACCTGCTGAGTTCCTCCAGCGCGTTGTGAGTGTTGCTTTGACCCCAGCATCTGCAGATTATTTTGTGTTTACTGTATACATTCTCTGATATTAAATTGAAACATTGATATTGAGTGATGGGGTCCTTGATGGATGCAGCCTTTTTGAGGCATTACCTTTTGAAGATATCCAAAGTGCTTCAGATATTTGTGACAACAATAAACCAATACCAATACCAACTGGTGTGGCGAGATGGCGAGTTGATGGATCAAGACCCTTCATCTGGATGCAGGGTCTCAAATAGAAACGCTGACTGTCATTTTCCTTCCACAGACGCTGCCTGACCTGTTCAGTTCCTCTGGCGGTTTGTGATGGCAACAGGCTATAGCATATTTAAGATCAGCTTTATTTGTCACATGTACCTCGAATCATCAAAACACACAGTGAAATGTGTTGTTTGCATTTATACTGAACACAGTCTAAGAATGTGCTGAGGGCAGCACACAAGTCTCGCCATGCATGCTCACCACTTACTAACCCATACGCCTTTGGAATGTGGGAGGAAACTGGAGCTCCCAACGGAACCCCACGTGGTAACAGGGAGCGCATACAATCTCCTTACAGACAGAGGTAGAAATTGAACCTCGCTCACTGGTGCTGTGAAGTGATGCATTAACCACCATGCCACTGTACTGCCCACAGGAGTAATGATGGGCCATCCAGCATTTTGCACCTGGATTCCATGCCATCAGGGACCAATTACCCAGTACATCTCAACCTGTATCAGAATCAGGCTTATTAACACTATCTTACATAATGTGAAATTTGCTGTTTTGTGGCAGCAATACAGTGCAAAGAGACAAAATTACTATAAATTACAAAATAAATAAATAGTGCAAAGAGAAAGGATTTGTAAGGTTGTGTTCATGGGTTCTGTTCAGAAATCTGATGATGGAAGGGAAGAAGCTGTTTCTGAATCACTGAGTGTAGGTCTTCAGGTTCCAGTACCACCTCCCTGGTAAGAAGAGGACATCTCTCAAATGGTGAAGGTCCTTAATGATGATTAATGCAATATTCCTGCTTTTTTCACACACTCCCTTAATGCCTTCAATATCTAGAGATCAACCTGTTTCCTTTGTAAGTATATATCTTCAGTGACTTCCAGGAGTCTCCATTGCAAGCTGCCTCCATTGACACAAAGCAATGAATTTCACTCTATGTTCTGATGTACATGTGATAAAGTCTATCTTAAATCTTAGAGCAGTTCAGCACAAAAGTAGGTCGTTTGGACCACCATGTCTGCGCCAACCAAACTAGTTCCATCTGCCTCCTTTTCCTGCCTGTTCATGTACCTGTCTAAATTGCTCTTAAATCATATCTAGATACGATAGGTTATCTTGCAGGTTGAGTCAGTAGTGAAAAGGAAAGGTACATTGCATCTGGAGTTTCTCCAGTTAGCGGACAATTTCCCTCCATGCCTCTCTGACATAGTGAGGAATCGCATACAGCAGTGGTTTGCTACATTGCCTTCTGCTGGGTGAGTTTCCAAACAGATCACCAGCTCGTAACCCAGCATGGATGGAAAGCGTGCAGGGGAGCCGGCTGAATTCGAACTCGGGACCTTTCATCCCGAAATCCAACGCTGATGCCACTACGCCACCAGCCGGGTCAGTAGTAAGGAAGGCAAATGCAAGGGTGATGTTAGCATTCAGTTCAAGGAGGACGAGAATGTAATGCTGAGGCTTTATAAGGCATTGGTCAGACCACACTTGGAGTTTTATGGGCAGTTTTGGGACCCTTATCTAAGAAAGGATGTGCTGGCATTGGAGAGAGTACACAGGAGGTTTACAAGAATGAAAGCATTGTCTATTGTATGAAGAATATTTGATGGCTCTGGGCCTGTAGTCGCTGGAGTTTAGAAAAATGGTGGTATGAGGTGGGTGTGGGAATCTCACTGAAACCTACCAGATATTGAAAGGCTTGGACAGGTTGGACATGGAGAGGATCTTTCCAATAGTTTGCAGATGTCACAACGGTTGGTGATGTTGTGGATAATATGGAGGGTTTTTCGAGTTTACACTAAGACATTGTTAGGATACGGAGCTGGGCTGAGAAGTGGCAGATGGAGTTCAATCCTTGCTAATTTGTCCTATTTCATGGCAACATTTCCTTTGATATGTCATTTTACACAATTGATGTTGCTGTTACTTTTGCTATGAGACAAACCTCTTACTTTTTGTGGCGCAGTGTCGTTTCACAGATACTCTTCCAGATAGACGGTCATCACACAGTGAACTTTCGCTCGGCTTGCATGGATCCTGTGAAATAGAGTTAAGGATAACATAAAGAATGGGGAAATTCTCTACCATTGAGCACATCTGTAAGAAGAGTGTCACAAAAAAAAACTGCATCCATTAACAAGGGCCCCCACCACCCAGGCCATGCTCTCTTCTCACTGCTGCCAACGGGAAACAGGTATAGAAGCTATAGGTCCCACACCACCAGGTTCACAAACAGTTATTCCCCTACAACCACCAAGCTCCTGAACCAGCGTGGGTAATACACTCACCTCAACACTGAACTGATTCCACAACCTATGAAGGGTCATGATGAAGGGACTCGGCCTGAAAGTTCGACTGTTTACTCTTTTCCATAAATGCTGCCTGGCCTGCTGAGTTCCTCACACATTTTGTGCGTATTGCCACAACTAATGGACTCACTTTCAAGGGCTCTACATCTCTTGTTGGTGATATCATTATTAATTTGTTTGTTTTAATTTCGACAATGTTGTCTTTTGTGAATTGGTTGGTTGTCCATCTTTGTGTGTAGCTCTTCATGTGTTTAATTGTATCTACTGCGAATGCCCACGAGAAAATGAATCACGGGTAGTATGTGGTGACTTATACATGCTATGATAATAACGTTACTTTGAACTTTAAACTTTGGAAAAGGTCCTTAATGTATTCCCTTCCAATAATCTGTAGTGAAGCCAGCACTAAAGCACAGGAAACATGGTGAATTATGTGCGGTTCTGGTTACCCCATTACATGAAGGATGTGGAGTTTTGGAGAGGGTGCAAAACTGGTTCACCAGGATGCCAATGGTATAGTGGCATCGGCACTGGACTTCGAGGCAGGTGGTCGTGAGTTCGAATCTGGCCGGGTCCCAACCTGGGCAGCAGCAGTCCTAGCAATCTACTTCCGTACCTTGCCACAAAAACCCTATGGACAACTACACTATCCATAGAGTCGCCATGAGTCAACGAAGACTGGATGGTTCTCAACAACAACAGTTAAAGGAGAGATTGAATTGTTCCATCTGGAACATTGGAGACTACACCACCCTCTGGCTAAAGAAATTCCTCTTCATTTCTGTTCTAAAGGGGCGTCCTTCTATTCTACAGCTATCCTCTAGACTCTCCGACTAGACTCTGTTTAGACTCTCCTACTATGGGAAAAATCTTCTCAGATTCAGATTCAGGTTTATTTCTCACACATTCATCAAAACATACAAGGACACTACACATTCTGGCATTAATATCCACTCTGTGTTGGTTTTTTAATATTGGATGTGACACTCAATGTGTCAATGAGTTCCTACATGCCAACGAGTACAGACCCAGAGCCTCATACGTTAACCTTTTTATTCCCAGAAAGTCTTCACTAGGTTGAATGTGTTCACTGACATGTTAAAATGGCAATATATAACTTACATTGACATTCGTGTCTGAGTCTGGCTCACTATCATGTTGCTGGGAGGTGCGGTTCGGCAACTTCTCAGCTTGGTCCTCCGCAGATGTCTCGGGAGTCTTTGCTCGTGAAGAAAACTGAAACACAAGAAATGATGAAAAGACCTACCTACACTCGGCTGTGGCTAATAGGGTTCGCTTGTCTCCCTGTAGATAGTATTCAGTATTAACCATACAAGGGACGGTTTAAAGCAGGGGCTTCCAACATTTTTATCCCCTCCCTCCCTACTGCATTCCATCCTCCCCCTCCATCACTACCACACTCACCCCTCCCCTTGGTTAACACTGTACCTTGTGATGCTTCTCAGTGCTCATTGCCTTCCGAATCAAGTAGGAGGTTTCTCTCTCCCTTTTGGTTTTCAGTTGCTTTCTTCTCTTCACCAAATTCTGCTAAAGAGGAAGAGGATGAGATGCTTTATTCCATACAGATGCTGCATTCAGAGTTTTTTTTATCAATGCCTGTTCTTCCCTCACTCGTCCCTATTGATCTTCAGTGTAAAGTTTCTGTTTCCACAGGGCACGGGGAAGGAGAATTGGGTGGAAATGGTTTTGCTGTTGATCTGTTATTATTTTCACATGGATGCAGTGAAAAACTTTTTGTTTGTGCACCATCAAAGACAAATCAATGCCTACAGTAAGTATGTTAAGGTAGCAAAACAAAATTTTAAAAAAAACAGTGCAGAATATTGTGTTACATGTACAGAGAAAGGGCAGTGCAGGTAGACAAATACATTGCAAGGGCCATGATGAGGTAGGCTGGGAGATCAAGAGTTCATATTTAAGCATATAAGAGGTCTGTTCAAGAGTCTGATAACAGCAGGGTAGTCACTGATGTGAAATCTGTGGTACATGGTTTCAAGCTTTTGTACCTTCTGCATAATGTGTCTGTTCTGCCCAATGTGCCTGTGATGCTAATACAAGTTTTTCATTGCATTTGCGCATATCTGTCAAAGTCAACGGAAGTTTATGATCCAAGTAAATATACCACATATACTACATTGTGATCAATTTTTGCGTACTTGTGCCTATGAGAACAAACATGACTTTAAAATGAGAGAATTTTTTTGCTGTACAACCTTTCTGGGGAATTTAGCACATTCCTTGCCAACTGATTTCCAAGGTGGCTCATCAGATTCGGAGCTGTTCGATCCTGTGGTGCTGAAATGAAAAAGAAAAGATATTGACTATTTCACCTACAGAAACAAGAATGAGAACAGCGCCAGGGACCCAGGCATACTGTATATCACAACTTGGATCAGTACTGAGGGACATCTGTACTGTCTTATCAAGCAGAGACATTCTTTAAGGTACAGGGAGATGTTTATACTGACCAAGGAGTCTAAGACCAGGGCTCACGGAGTACTGGTTAGCTCAATCAATTTAGAGCACCAGCAATCACCGATTGAGGTTCAATTCTTGTCCGTACAGAGCCCCTGTGACCATGT
Organism: Mobula hypostoma; assembly: GCF_963921235.1. Lineage (NCBI taxonomy): Eukaryota > Metazoa > Chordata > Chondrichthyes > Myliobatiformes > Myliobatidae > Mobula > Mobula hypostoma. Next base: position 29,745,385 of record NC_086097.1, on the reverse strand, counting down.
CGGCTTCCTTCAAGTGCTCCAGCTTCTTCCCACACTCCAAAGACATACAGGTTAGGGTGAGTGAGTTGTGGGCGTGCAACGTTGGCGCTGGAAGCGTGGTAACACTTGCGGGATGCACCCAACTTAATCCTCGCAAATTTAATTTGATGCAAATACATTTAACTCTATGTTCCGATGTACATATGACAAATAAAACTAATATTTAACACAAGAGATTCTTTGGATGCTGGGATCTAGAGTAACACATAAAATACTGAAGGCTAGGCAGCACCTATGGAAAGGAATTGAATTGACCTTTGGGCTGAGACCCCTCATCAAGACAAATCTTTGAATAAGGGCTAGGCAGTTTCGGGAAATTCCTTCAGTCAGATTTGGAGATCCTTTGGAATTCTCTGTCCCAGTGGGATCTGGAGATTTGGTCACTAAGATTATTCAGAACAGCAGATTCAGATTTACTTATAACATGTGCAGTACTCTACAGAAGTCCTGGGCACATAAGTATAGTTAGTGTCCCTAAGACTTTTGCACGATACTATATTAGACAACGTGGAGTGGTGAGCTAGTTTGTAAATCTGGAGGGAACCAAGGATGTTGGGAGTGGCGAGGGTGGAGTGCCACAGAAGGAGTGTGTGACAAGTGGCAGAGGAGGAGGGCCAAGGGCGGGGGGGGTGGTGGTGCGGGTGCAGACACACCCAACCCTGAGACACCATGCAATGTCATTTGATTCCAAACAATTGTTTTGCTAATCACTACGGAATGTCTCTCTGGTGCTTCCTGCCCTCCCTTCCCCTTTTCCCAACCACGATTCCCCTCCCCCTCCCCCTCCCTTCCTCTTTTCCCAACCACGTCCCCTCTCCCTCCCCCTCCCTTCTCCTTTTCCCAACCACAATCCCCCTCTGCCTGTCCCCTTCCTACTCCTAGTTCACAATAGAGACTCATATCAGAATCGGGTTTATGGTCACTCACATGTCATGGAATTTGCTTTTGTTTTGTTGTGGGAGTACAGTGCAATATATCAAATTACTGCAGTACTGTGCAAAAATCTTAGGCATCCTAGCTATATGCAAGCTAAGTCTGTACACGGAAACATACAGTGAAATGCGTCATTTGCACCAACAACCAACACAACCTAATCACAAAGAGAGAATCTGCAGATGCTGGAGATCTAAGCGACACACACACGCAAAATGCTGGAGGAACTCAGCAGGCCAGGCAGCATCTAAGGAAAAAAGTACAGTTGACATTTCGGGCCATGACCATTCCTCCCCTTTCCTTCTGAACCACAGCTGGACAGTAACATTCCCTCGCAGTTCTTCAAGTCAATCTCCTGGCTAATGGCCATAAGCCGTCTTAACCACCCTACCAACATGCGCAGCATTTTTAAGGGATCTATGGAGTTGGACCCCCAGGTTTCAGCTACTCCTCCAAATATCCAATTATTTATTAGCATATCAATGAAGAAATCCAAACCTGGACTCAATGCAGGACAAGATGTCACTGAGTGATGCATCAGAGTCGTAAGCTGCACCAGGAATTCCCATTTTGGCTGCAATATCTTCCTTCATCTGGTTCTTCAGCTGGTTAATGCATTGTGTGTACTGGATCAGGAAAGACAACATCAATTAATTCTCAGCGGGGACACAAGAGAAACTGTAGATGCTGGAAGTCTGGAGCAACACACAAAATGTTGGAGGAAATCAGCATTCATTCATTCATTCTTTAGTCATTCGTTTTCTATTTATCTATCTATACATTTATCTATCCAGAATCTATCTGTTTATTCATTGTAACTGCTATGTCTTGCTATGTACTACTGTCATAAAACAACAAATTCCATGACACATGTCAATGATAGTAAACCTGATTCTGATTCTGATTTGGGTCAGGTAGCATCCGTGGAGGAAAATGAATAGCCACCTATCACCCACCAGCTCCCCCACCACCACCACCACCTTTTTTTAACTGACTTCTGCCCTCTTTCTTTCCAGTCCAGATGAAGGGTCTCATCCTGAAACAGCAAAGGTCCATTTCCTCCATAGGAGCTCCCTAATCCACTAAGTTCCTACTTTGTGTGTTGCAATCCACTAATTCTCCTCACTAAATGAGGATGCAATAGGGTTTATCCACGGAGCAAAATGAGTAATAATGAAACAGCAATTCATTTACCCCTCCCCAATATCTACAGCAGGGAACTAAGTTAGGTGATTAGGTGAACCTTTTGGTGAAGGTCCCATTCCATTGTGGTAAATGAGTATCTTTGAGGCTCGTCTGTGTTGGAAGAAAGGTTGAGAGATGTGCAATTAAATTTATGTTGGAGTAATAATTTACCAAATAAGCTTGGATAGAATTTGAGGGAGTGTGCAGTGGGGTGAATAGCATTGTTGAATAGCATGTTACAAAAAGTGACACGAGGCAGAAATTGGTTAATTTGTTTATTTTTGACTCGTGCTGAGGTATAGTGAAAAACTTCGCATGTCATCCATACAGATCATTTGATCACATCAGTGCATTGAGATAGTACAAGGGAAAACAATCATCAGAATCTGAATCAGGTTTATTATCACTGGCATGTGTTGTAAAATTTGTTAACTTAGCAGCAGCAGTTCAATGCATTACATAGTATAGAAAAAAAGTAAAAATAAGTAGATCAATTACTGTATATGTATATTGAATAGATTAAAATCATGCAAAAAGCAAATAATATATACTAAAAAAATAAGGCAGTGTTCACAGGTTCAATGTCCATTTAGGAATCACATGGCAGAGCTGTTCCTGAATTGCTGAGTGTGTGCCTTCAGGCTTCTGTACCTCCTACCTGATGGTAACAGTGAGAAAAGGACATGCCCTGGGTGCTGGAGGCCCTTAATAATGGATGCTGCCTTTCTGAGACACCGCTCCCTAAAGATGTCCTGGGTACTTTGTAGGCTGAATTTACAACCCTCTGTAATTGCTTTTGGTCCTGTGCAATAGCGCCCCCCCCCACCATACCAGACAGTGAAGCAGCCTGTCAGAATGCTCTCCACAGTACATCTATAGAAGTTTTTGAGTGTTTTTGTTGACGTACCAAATCTCTTCAAACTCCGAATGAAGTATAGTCACTGGCTTATCTTTATAGCTGCATCGATATGTTGGGACCAGGTTAGATCCTCAGAGATCTTGACACCCAGGAACTTGAAACTGCTCACTCTCTCTATTTCTGAGGATTGGTATGTGCTCCTTCGTCTTACCCGTCCTGAAGTCCACAATCAGCTCTTTCGTCTTACTGATGTTGAGTGCCAGGTTGTTGCTGTGACACCATTCCACAGTTGGTATATCTCACTCCTGTACGCCCTCTCATCACCACCTGAGATTCTACCAACAATGGTTGTATCGTCAGCAAATTTATAGATGGTACTTGAGCTATGCCTAGCCACACAGTCATGTGTATCTAGAGAGCAGAGTAGTGGGCTAAGCACACACCCCTGAGGTGCGCCAGTGTTGATCGCCAGCGAGGAGGAGATATTATCACCAATCTGCACAGATTGTGGTCTTCCAGTTAGGAAGTTGAGGATCCAATTGCAGAGGGAGGTATAGAGTCCCAGGTTCTGTAACTTCTCAATCAGGGTTGTGGGAATGATGGTATTAAATGCTGAGCTATAGTTGATGAACAGCATTCTGACATAGATGTTTGTGTTGTCCAGGTGGTCTAAGGCCGTGTGAAGAGCCACTCAGATTGCATCTGCCGTTGACCTATTATGGCGATAGGAAAATTGCGTTGGGCCAAATAAGAGTGCAGGATAAAGTGTTACAGTTACAGAGGAAGTGCAGTAAAGCACAAAGCCCCAATAGGGTTGACTGTGAGGTTGTGCCCATATTACTGTACTAGGGTAAAACATTGTAATTTGTTGCAGAATTATTGGAATAGGAAGCTAAATGGATGATAAAAACAGGATAGGTCCACATTGTGTCATTCCATGTTTGAGGAACAGGAAGGTACAAACTGCTCCAAATTCCATGGCTTCTTCCAAAAATTAGCTGGTCAATAAGCTCCCCAGCGTGGATTGTAGCTGAGGGGTTGTTTCAATTTCAAAGGTCACATTTCAAAGTAAATTTATTATCTAAGTACATGTATGTCACCACATATTGTACTATCTGGAGATATGTTTTCTTGCAGGCATTTGTAGTAATACAATAGAATCAATGAAAACCTACACACAACAATGGACAAACAACCAATGTGCAAAAGAAAACAGTGCAATTATAAAAACAAGTAATAAATAAATAAATAGATAAATGCTGAGACTGAGTTTTTAGAGTTTTTGCAAGCGAGCCCGTAGGTTGTGGACTCAGTTTAGTGTTAAGGTGAATGAAGTTATCCATGTTGGTTCAGGACACTGATGGTTGAAGGATAATAACTGATCCTGAACCTGGTGGTGTGGGACCTGAGGCTCCTGTACCTCCTTCCTGATGTCAGTGGTGAGAGGAGAGCATGGCCTGGATGATGGATGCTGCTTTCTTGTGGGAGTGCTCTTTGTAAATGAGCTCAGTGGTAGGGGAGGGCCTTTCCTGTGATGGATTGGATATGCTACTTCATTGGTTTTTCCATAGTGTCAGAGACAGATGCTGGAAAGGCGAGGGTGCGGGGGCTGAGGGGATAATGTGTTGAGGTTACAGTCGGTTGAGATATAGACTTACTAAATAGCCAAGCAAGCTGGAGAAGCCTGCCTTGTGCTCACCTTAGATATTAACGTACATGAGGCAGCAAACTGTAAAGTTACCTTTGATTGGTCGGGATCGCAGTAGTCCAGCAGAGTGTCACAAAAGTGGAAGCCCATCTCCTCCAGATCTTTCACATTGAAGTGAATATTCCTTTTGTTCCCTGCAATTGAGCAATCAGGGTGAAGACTAGTCAAAGGGAAAAAAACCTCAAACAGCCTATGATTCCCATCCCACCATCCAAGGAGACCATCAAGTCAAGTCACATTTTATTGTCATTTCGACCATAACTGCTGGTACAGTACACAGTAAAAATGAGACAACGTTTTCCAGGACCATGGTGCTACATGAACAGTACAAAAACTACACTGAACTAGGTAAAACAACACAAAAACTACACTAGACTACAGACCTACCCAGGACTGCTTAAAGTGCACAAAACAGTGCAGGCATTACAATAAATAATAAACAAGACAATAGGCAGTAGAGGGCAGTAGGTTGGTGTCAGTCCAGGATCTGGGTATTGAGGAGTCTGATGGCTTGGGGGAAGAAACTGTTACATACTCTGGTCGTGAGAGCCCGAATGCTTCGGTGCCTTTTTCCAGGGATGGCAGGAGGGAGAAGAGTTTGTATGAGGGGTGCATGGGGTCCTTCATAATGCTGTTTGCTTTACGGATGCAGCATGTGGTGTTAATGTCTGTAATGGCGGGAAGAGAGACCCTAATGATCTTCTCAGCTGACCTCTCTATCCGCTGCAGGGTCTTGTGATCCAAGATGGTGCAATTTCCGAACCAGGCAGTGATGCAGCTGCTTGGGATGCTCTCAATACAACCTCTGTAGAATGTGTTGAGGATGGGGGGTGGGAGATGGACTTTTCTCAGCCTTCGCAGAAAGTAGAGATGCTGCTGGGCTTTCTTTGCTATGGAGCTGGTGTTGAGGGACCAGGTGAGATTCTCCACCAGGTGAACACCAAGAAATTTGGTGCTCTTAACGATCTTTACGGAGCGCTCCATGTCCTCCTGAAGTCAACGACCATCTCTTTTGTTTCGTTCACATTCAGAGACAGGTTGTTGGCTCTGCACCAGTCCGTTAGCCACTGCACCTCCTCTCTGTATGCTGACTCATCATTCTTGCTGATGAGACCCACCATGGTCGTGTCATCGGCGAACTTGATGATATGTTTCGAGCTGTGTGTTGCAGCACAGTCGTGGGTCAGCAGAGTGAACAGCAGTGGACTGAGCACACTCTGGAGGGCCCCCGTGCTCAGTGTGATGGTGTTGGAGATGCTGCTTCCAATCTGGACTGACTGAGGTCTCCCAGTCAGGAAGTCTAGGATCCAGTTGCAGAGGGAGGTGTTCAGGCCCAGTAGGCTCAGCTTTCCAATCAGTTTCTGAGGAATGATTGTGTTGAATGCTGAACTGAAGTCTATGAACTGCATTCGAACACAAGTGTCTTTTTTGTCCAGGTGGATTAGGGCCAGGTGGAGGGTGATGGCAATGGCGTCGTCTGTTGAACAGTTGGGACGGTACACGAACTGCAGGGGGTCCAGTGAGGCGGGCAGCAGGGTCTTGATGTGCCTCATGATGAGCCTCTCAAAACACTTCATGATGATGGATGTGAGTGCAACGGGACGGTAGTCGTTGAGGCAGGACACTGAAGACTCCTTCGGCACGGAGACGATGGTGGCAACCTTGAAGCACATAAGAACGACGGCACTACTCAGGGAGATGTTGAAGATGTCAGTGAGAATCTCAGCTAGCTGGTCTGCACATCCTCTAAGCACTCTGCTAGAAATATTGTCTGGTCCAGCAGCCTTCCAAGGGTTGACCCTGCACAGGGTTCTCCTCACATCAGTCACTGTAAGACACAGCACCTGGTCATTTGGAGGAGGGATGGTCTTCATCGCAGCCACGTCATTTTCCGCCTCAAACCGAACATAGAAGTTATTCAACACATCTGGGAGGGAGGCATCACCAGCAGAGGCAGGTGGTGTTGTTTTGTAGTTGGTGATGTCCTGAATGCCCTTCCACATACACCGTGCGTCGCCGCTGTCCTGCAGGTTACCCTAGCAACACTAACCCACATTCATGAATCTCCAAGAATCCTTTGATCTCTGTCCACCGCAGGCACAGTCCTCCCCGCCATCATGGGCATTGTCAAAAGGCAGCGCTATAAGTAGGCAGCATCCATCAGCAAAGACCTTCACCATCCTGGACATGTCCTCTTCTCATGACTACCATCAGGGAGGAGGTTCGGGAGCCTGAAGACCCACACTCAGTGTTTTAGGAACAGCTTCTTCTCCACTGCCATCAGATTTCTGAAAGGTCCATGTACACCAGCTTATTCTTCATCTTTTGCACTATTTACTCATTTTTGTAACTTAGAGTAATTTTTATACCGTGCTGCTGCAAAACAACAAATGGAGCAGCATGATAGAACGTGGAACATAGAACATGATACATAGAACATGTAACATGGTAGATAGAATGTGGAACATAGAACATGGTACATAGAACATGTAACATGGTAGATAGAACATGGAACATAGAACATGGAACCGTACAGCACAGTACAGGCCCTTCAGCCCACGATGTTGTGATAACTCTTTAACCTATTCTAGGATCAATCTAACCCTTCCCTTCCCCAATGTAGTGTAACGGTTAGTGTAATGCTATTACAGTGCCAGTGATCTGATTCAGTTCTGCTGCTGCCTGGAAGCAACTGTGTGGGTTTATTCCGGGTGCTCCAGTTTCTTCCCATATTCCAAAAATGTACGGATTGGTAGGTTAATTGGCCAAATGGGTATAATTTGCCAGCGTGAGCTGACTGGGCCTGTTACTGTGCTGTAGTCCTAAATAAAATTAAATAAGATTTTATGACATAGATTCTGCAGATGCTGGAAATCCAGAGCAATGCGCACAAAATGCTGGAGGAACTTGGCAGGTCAGGCAGCAGCTCCTATCAGTTCCTTGGTTAGTTGCCATGTGAGGATGGTGGTGTGATGGTGGGACAGATCCACCAAGTGATCACCAATTCCAACAGAAATCTCGGACCCAGATACCCTACCAGGTCAACTTCCTGCATGGTCCGCCAGCTGAATCCCCCGTGGACAAACTTGGGCAGTTTTCTCCGGAGCGGCAGAGACTGAGGAGTTTATAAAGTGATGAGAGGCATAGGTAGAGAGCCAGTGTCTTTTCCCCAGGGTCAAAATGTCTAACATCAGAGGGCATTGATTTAAGGTGAAGGAGGCAAAAAGGTGTTGTGCAGGAAATTTTTGTTTTACGCAGAGAGTGGTGGGTGCTAGGGGCAGTGGAAAAGCAGCGAGTTGTAAACAAAAGGATAAAGTGCTTTCCCGACATATATGACGAATAAGTTCTTGGGCTTCCAGCCTGGTCTAGGTATTGACTTTAACCGACGTTTCAATGACAAACTCTGCCATTTTCATCAGGGCTGATGCCTGGGCATGTCTAGTCTGGTGGTATTTATACCCCTTCTGATGGGACCTCCTCTTCATTGGTAAGACCTGACATTGGGGGGGGGGGTCACTTTGTCGAGCACCTGCACTGCATCTGCAACAAGCAGAATTTCCTGACAGCCAAGCATTTTAATTCCAATCCTCATTCCTATTCCGATGTGTTGGTCCATGGCTTCCTCGTTTTCCATGATGAGGCCCCTCTCAGAAGCAACATCTCATATCAGGAGCAACACCTCATGTTCCGTCTGGGCAGCCTTCATCCTTAAGGCATGAATATTGATTTCTCTAACTTCTGGTAATTTCCCCTCTCCCCCTTCTGCCATTCCCACTCTGGCTCCCGTCTTACCTCTTCTCCCATCACCTGCCAATCTCCTCCTCCTGGTGTCCCCTCTCCTCCTTTTTTTCTCATGGTCCACTCTCTTCTCCTATTAGATTATCAGTCATTTACCAGGCTTCACCTGTCACTTTCTATCTTGTATTCCTTCCCGTCTTCCCACCTTCTCATCCTGGCTTCTTGCCCCTTCATTTCCGGTCCTGATGAAGGATCTCAGCCTGAAACTTTGACTATCCCATAGAAGCTGCCTGACCTGCTGAGTTCCTCCGACATTTAGTATGTGTACTTTCTGATTGGTCACCTTGATTAAAGCACTTGATTGGCCACCCTGATTAAAGCGTTTCTGAATGGCTAGTCTGATTGAAGTATTTGATTGGCCACTCTGCACTCACCCAAGGTGGAGCCACAGAAGGTGGCCTCAAGTGTGTAACTGTTAGCCACACCCATCCTCCATGCCATCACGCGGCCTGTCCCTTCCTTCTCCCGCTTCATGTGGAACTTACAGCTCGGGAAGGAGAACTGTGGGGAGAATAATTTTTAAAAATGGGATTAATGTCAGCTTTAATTTGTTCAAAGTCTCATGAGATTTTGTATGTCACCAAATACAACAAATTTCATATCAGCGATATTAAACCTGATTCTGATATTGATTCAGTTTCTGCAAATTTCTACACTTGCATGGTGGAGAACATTCTCAAAGTCAAAATCAAAGTATATTTATTATCAAAGTATGTACCTGTCTCCATTTACAACCTTGAGATTCATTTTCTTGTGGGCATTCACAATAGAACAAAGAAATACAATAGAATCAATGAAAAAACACAAAGACTGACAAACAATATGCAAACCAATGAACATGAGAAGACAAACTGCTCAATTACAAACATAATAATTAATAAATAATACACTGAACATAAGTTGTAGAGTACTTGAAGTGAGTCCATAGGTTGTAGAATCAATTCATTGTTGACATGACAAAGTTATCCACGTCAGCTGAGGAGTCTGATGGTTGACGGGTAATAACCTGGTGGTGTGGGACTTCAAATTCTTCTACCTCCTTCCCAATGGCAGCAGTGAGAGGAGAGCATGGCCTGGATTTTGGAGGTCTTTGATGATGGGTGTTGCTTTTTCATGACAGTACTCCTTGTAGATGTGCTCAGTGGTGGGAATGGGCTTTTCATGTGATGGACTGGGCTATATCCACTACTTTTTGTAGGCTTTTCCATTCCTGGGCATTGATGCTTCCATACCAGGTTGTGATGCAACCACTTAGGATACTCTCCACTTTGCATCTATATAAGTTTGTCAAAGTTTTAGATGACCTGCCAAATCTTCAAAATCTTCTAAGAAAGTAGAATTGCCACCAATGCTTTCTTTGTGATGCCATTTATGTACTGGTCCCAGGACAGATCCTCTGATATGATAGTGCCGAGGAATTTAAAGTTACTGACACTCCCCACCTCTGATCCTCTGATGAGGACTGGTTCATGAACTTCTGGTTGCTTCCTCCTGTAGTGGATAATCAGCTCTTTAGTTTTACTAACATTGAATGAGAGGTTGTTGTTTTGGCACCAGCCTGGTATGGAGGCATCAATGGACAGGATCGCAAGAGGCTGTACAGGATTGTGGACCCAGCTAGCTCCATCACGGGCATACGGGGGAGGCACGGTAGTGTTGTGGTTATCATAACGCAATAACGGCACGAGAGACTCGGGCTTGTTCTCCCTGTGACTGTGTGGGCTTCCCCTGTGTGCTCCGGTTTCTTCCCATCTCCCAAAGGTGTAAGGGTTAGCAGGAAAACTGGAACTCCACCATGGACCATCCCAAGCTTCTGCTGCACATTGGGCATGGGACTAGAACCCCCATCACATTAAAACCCAGAGCTACAGTAGTTCCAAAGACCTCATCCCTGGGAGAAGAAGGATATTTGAAGATGGGCTACATCTGGGGACAACTTGAAAGACTGGGCCGGGACAGAGGACTCAGGCAAGCTCCTGTCGGTGGCCTGTGCCCCAGTGGGGATGACGGGCAAAACAAATGTAATTGGGCCAGAGGGGCCTGTTTCCTTGCAGTGTCTATAAATAAAAATAATAAAAACCCTCCCCAGCATCGAGGACATCTTCAAGAGGCGGTCCATCAAGAAGACAGCATCCATCACAAAGGACCCTCCCCATCTGTGACATGCCCTCTTCTCATTACTACCATCAGGGATAATCTGATTCTGATACGGGCTATGAGCAAGTGTATTGAACCTACCTAGTAAATCTTTGGACTGTGGGAGGAAACCAGGGGGGCCCGTAGAAAACCCATGTAGTCCACAGGGTGGACGTACAGACTCCTTACAGAGGACACTGGAATTGAACTATGAACTCCACACCTCGAGCTGTAACAGTGCCATGCTAACAGCTATGCCACTGTACCACCAGCTCCTACCCCACTCTTATATTGAACAACCTCTTAGCACCATAAAATGAATTCCTGACCTCACAATCTACCTTCTTATGACCTTGCATTTTATTGTTTACCTGCGCTGCACTTTCTCTATAACTGTAACACTTTATTCTGCATTCTGTTGTTGTTTTACCGTTTACAAACTCAATGCACTGTGTAATGAAGTGATCTGTATGATGGCATCCAAAATGAGTTTTTCACTGTATCTCAATGCATATGACAATAATAAACAAATTTACTAATTTATGAATATATACCTTTAAGACCATAAGACCATAAGACAAAGGAGCAGAAGTCGGCCATTCGGCCCATCGAGTCTGCTCCGCCATTTTATCATGAGCTGATCCATTCTCCCATTTAGTCCCACTCCCCTGCCTTCTCACCATAACCTTTGATGCCCTGGCTACTCAGATACCTATCAATCTTTGTAGAATTTTGATAACCAATCTGCCATGATCAAAAGGCAGAACAGCCATGATGGGCTGAATGGCCTTATTCTGCTCCTATGTTTTATGGTCTTATGGTCTTCCATGCAACTCTCCAGCTTAATCTAATCCTTGCTACATGTGGTTAAGCAGAGATACGCACTGTTGGCGCATTGGTGTGAATGCGCACGTTAGTGTGGTCTCCTATACAGCTATAACATGACGTCCCGGCTCTTGTACTCAATGCCCCATCCAGTGAAGGCAAGCTAGCCCCACTGTCGGTGACTGTGCTGCCCTGTGGTTGGAGGCCTGCTTGTGTGTGTGTGAGTGGGTGGGAGAGAAAGTTCTCGCTTTCCTGTTGTTTGTTGTTACTGCTTGGTTCTGCTGAACATTGGGCTTGCTGGCGCTGGAACGTGTGGCGACACTTGTGGGCTGCCCCCAGCACATCCTTAGGTCATGTTGGTTGTTAACGCAAACAATGCTGTGCGCTTCAGTGTATATGTGATAAATAAATCAGAATTGGAATTGGAATCTAATTGTACCTTGTCATCACAATTCTTGCTCAACATGAGAGGGAAGACTCGCTGGTTCAGGTACGACGACACCGTGCCGTGCTCCTGGCAGCCATACACGAAGACGTTCTGTTTCCGGCTGTGTCCATGCAAGTCGCAGTAAATTAAAACCACTCGCTCTTCCACCAACCTGACAAGAGGCCAGAATCACCAATGCATCTCACCTTTGTCCCCACGAGAGTTAGTGCTCCCCAGCTCTGCACAACCCCAGCCCAGTTGTCCTTGGGCGTGACACATCGTACCAGACAGCACTAAAACTCGTGTTCTCAGTATATATTTTTTTATTTGCATAATTTGTCTTCTTTTGAACATTGGTTGTTTATTTACAGTATCTTTAGTAAAACACACAGAATGCTGGAGGAACTCAGCAGGTCAGGCAGCATCTATGGAAAGGAATAAAGAGTCAACATTTCAGGCTATTCCCCTCCATAGATGCTGCCTGGCCTGCTGAGTTTCTCGAGCATCTTGTGTGTGTTACTCTGGATTTCCAGCATCTACAGAATATTGTGTACGATCCTTATTGTGATTTATAGTATATTTTATGTATTCCACTGTACAGCTGGACAAAGCAACAAATTCCACGACATATGCCAATGATAATAAGCCTGATTCTGCACTTCAGACCTGTGCTGTTCCTGCACTGGAATGTGTTATGGAACAGGGTAAAGAGAGACTTGCTCTTCATCCAATCCCTGTACTCCCTGCTCCGGGAGTGTTGCTGCCAGTGTAGACGGAGTCTTACTCTGTATCCAACCCCAGTGCTCCCCACTCTGTGAGTGTGTGGTCTGACAGGTTAGAGGTAGGTCACTTCCTCAGGAAGCTAAAGAAATTTGCCCTGCCCATATTGACCCTCACCAATTTTTGTCATAGAAGGCATCCGACCTGGACGCATCACTGCTTGCTATGGAAGAGACTGCTGAATTTTGGTGATGATCGTTGTGTCCTCACTGACCACAAAAGTAGTAACAGAGATTGGAGGCTGGCAAATGTTATTCCTTTGCTCAAGGAAGATAATAAGGGCGTTTCTGTGAATTATAGATGTCCCGGTAACATCAGTGGTAGGCAAACTACTGGAGAAGGTTCTCAGAGACAGGATTTACAAACATTTGAAGAAGCATAATCTGATTAGGAATAGTCAACCTATCTTTGTGAGGGGCAGGTCATGCCTCGTGAGCCTAACTGAATTCTTTAAGGATGTGACAAAGCATATTGATGAAGTAGAGGGTGGATGTGGTGTAAATGGATTTTAGCAAGGCATTCGTTCAACAAGGTTCCCCGTGGTAAGCTCATTCAGAAGGAATTCCTGACATTATCTATAAGGTGTCCGTACAGCCCTCCCCGTGGAATGCATGGGTTTTCTCCAGATGCTCTGGTTTCCTCCCTCAGTCCAAAGATGTACTGGGTAGAAAGTTAATTATTGTAAATTTTCCCACAATTAAGCTAGGGTTAATTCAGGGTTTGCTTGATGGATTGGTTCGAAGGCTTGAAGGGCCTATTCTGCACTATGTCTCAATAAATAAGTGAAGTGAGGAAGCATGGGATGCAGGGACACCTGGCAGTGTGGATACGGAACTGACTTGCCCACAGAAGGCAGGTAGTGGTTGTAAATGGAACATATTCTGCCTGGAGGACTGTGTCCAGTGATGTTCCCCAAGGATCTGCTCTTTGTGATTTTTATGACCGACTTGGATGAGGAAATGCCTTGGTGAGTTAGTAAGTTTGCAGATGACATGAAAGATGGAGCTGTTGTGGATGGTGTGGAGAGTTGTTTTAAATCACAATGGGACATTGACAGGATGTAGAGCTGTGCCAAGAAGTGGCAGATGGAGTTCAACCTGGAAAAGTGTGAAGTGATTCATTTTGGAAGTTTGAATTTGAAGATAAAATACAGGGTTAATAGCAGGATTCTTGGCAGTGTGGAGGAACAGAGGGATCTTGGGGATATGTCCACAGATCATTCAATGTTGCCGCACAAGTTGACAGGTGTTTAAGAAAGTATATAGTTTGTTGGCCTTCATCGTTCAGAGAATTGAGGGATAACGTTGCAGCTCTATAAACCCCTGGTTAGACCACCCCACTTGGATTCCTGTGTTCAGTTCTGGTCACCTCATTATAGAAAGGATGTGGAATCTTTAGGGAGGGTGCAGAAGAGATTTACCAGGATTAGAAAGCATGTCTTATGAGGATAGGTTGAGTGAGCTAGGGCTATTTTCTTTGGAGCAACCAAGAATGAGAGGTCACTTGATTGAGGTGTACAAGGTGATAAAATGAATAGCCAATGCTTTTTTTTAATTCCAGGATGGAAATGGCTAATATGAGGAGCGTAATTTTAAGATGATTGTAGGAAAGTTGGAGGTAGATATTTTACTCAGAGAGTGGTGAGTACATAGAATACCCTGCCAGGGGTGGTGGTAGAGGCAGATACTTTAGGGGCATTTAAGAAACTCTTGGATAGGCATGTTGATGAGGGAAAAATAGAGGATATGTGGGTGGGAAGGTTCAGTAGGTTAAAATGTTGGCAGAACATTAATAGCCAAAGGGCCTGTACTGTGCTTTAATGTTCTGTGTTCTAACTCTACTTGTCATGTGTACATCAAAACATATAGTGAAATGCACTGTTTGCACCAACAAACAACAGCCCAAACTTGTGCTGAGGGCAGCAGCAAGTGTCGCCAACATAGCATTCCGACAATTTACTAACCCTAATCTGTAAATCTTTCAGACCAGCGAGGAAACTGGAGCACCCCAAGGAAAACTACTCGGTCATGGGGTGAGAAAATACTCCTTACAGTCAACAGTGGGAGTTTAACCCTGATCGCTAGTAGTGTAAAACGTTACGCTAACCTCTAGGCTACCACGCCACTCAATAGCCTCTCTTTTCGGCAGATGCCCTCTAATCCAGGTGGCATCCTGATGAAACTCTTCTACGCCCTCATCAAAGCCTTCAGATCCTCCAGTAATGGTAAACAGAAGAGATTCTGCAGATGCTGGAAGTCTTGAGCATCACACACACAAAATACTGGAGGTACTCAGCAGGTCAGGCAGCATCTATGCAGAGGAGTTACGGGTCGCTGTTTCAGGCCGAGACCCTTCATCAAGACTGGAATGGAAAGGGGCAGAAGCCAGAATAAGAAAATTGTGAGAGGGGAGGGAGTACAAGCTGGGAGGATGGAGGTGAGACCAGGAGAGAGTAAAGGAGACCAAGCAGCATCTCTAGGAAGAGGTACAGTTGACGTTTTGGGCCGAGACCCTTCGTCAGGACTAACTGAAAGAAGAGAAAGTAAGAGATTTGAAAGTGGGAAAGTGGGGGGGGGGAGGTGGAGATCCGAAATGATAGGAGAAGACAGGAGGGGGAGAGATGGAGCCAAGAGCTGGACAGGTGATTGGCAAAAGGGATATGAGAGGATCATGGGACAGGAGGCCTAGGGAGGAAGAAAAGGGGGAGGGGGGAACCCCAGAGGATGGGCAAGGGGTATAGTGAGAGGGACAGAGGGAGAAAAAGGAGAGAGAGAAAAAGAATGTGTGTGTATAAATAAATAACGGATGGGGTACGAGGGGGAGGTGGGGCAAGAGTGGAAGTTAGAGAAGTCAATGTTCATGCCATCACGTTGGAGGCTACCCAGACGGACTATAAGGTGTTGTTCCTCCAACCTGAGTGTGGCTTCATCTTGACAGTAGAGGAGGCCGTGGATAGACATATCAGAATGGGAATGGGACATGGAATTGAAATGTGTGGCCACTGGGAGATCCTGCTTTCTCTGGCAGACAGAGCATGGGTGTTCAGCGAAATGATCTCTCAGTCTGCATCGGGTCTCGCCAATATATAGAAGGCCACATTGGGAGCACCGGACGCAGTATATCACCCCAGCCGACTCACAAGTGAAGTGTCTGGGGCCCTGAATGGTAGTGAGGGAGGAAGTGTAAGGGCATGTGTAGCACTTGTTCCGCTTACAAGGATAAGTGCCAGGAAGGAGATTGGTGGGGAGGGATAGGCCTCCTGTCCCATGATCCTCTCATATCTCTTTTGCCAATCACCTGTCCAGCTCAGCTCCATCCCCCCCCACCTGTCCTCTCCTATCATTTCGAATCTCCACCTCACCCTCTCACTTTCAAATCTCTTGCTAGCTCTTCTTTCTGTTAGTCCTGACGAAGGGTCTCAGCCCGAAATGTCAGCTGTACCTCTTCTTAGAGATGCTGCCTGGCCTGCTGCGTTCACCAGCAACTTTGATGTGTGTCGCTTGAAATTCCAGCATCTGCAGAATTCCTGTTGTTTGCGAGAGTAAAGGAGTGTAGGTGGGGGAGGGGATGAAGTAAGAAGCTGGTAGGTGATAGGTGGAAAAGGTAAAGGGCTGAGGAAGGAGGAATCTGATAGGAGAGGACAGTAGACCATGGAAGAAGAAGGGGCATCAGAAGGAAGGAAATGAAGGGGAAGAAATGGGGCAACCAAGAGTGAATGCAATGCCCCTGATGCGGCCTCACCGGAGTTTTATAAAGCTGCAACATAACTTCCCGACACTTGAGCTAGGTGAAGGTAATTCCGCTGTGGCCTCTCACCGTTTGACGAGCTTCCGGGTATACCACGCTGGGGGGTAGCGTTCCTGCAACAGGCTGCGGTATTGCCTGTTCAGATCCCGGCCGGAGAGCGAGCAGCGGTAGTTCCCTACGATCACCCCGTCCGGATTCAGCATTGGCACGATCTTGAAGAGGAAGGTGTCCCGGAGCAGGTGGGCATCAGCGGAGTCGCCCAGGAGGTGGTCCAGGAAGCCCTTCATCACCCACGAGCTGTTGCTCTCGCCCGGGTGGACGCGGGCGGTCAGCACCACCGCCTTCTTCCTCGCCGCCGCCTCGGGGCTCTCGGAGGGGTTGGTCACCGTCAGCAGGTAGATCATGTTGCCGGCCAGCGAGCGACAGAGGACTCGGGTCTTGCAATAGCTGGACTTGACTGGATCGGTGGCCACGTCGAGCAGGTAGTCCTGGAGGTCAGAGTAACTGTAGGGGTAGCAGTGGGCGAAGTAGCAGGTGTCCAAGTCATGGGGAAACTGGAAGGTCCAGGTGAGGGAGTAGAACTGGTGCCCCTCACCCCTGCACGTGCTCTTATAGTACCTGGATTTTTACAAAAATATGTTTATTGCTAATCACCTTCTACAATGCTGCAAAAACACATAGGCATTAACAGTGACTAACTCAATTAGTAACACATACTAAGTTAAATTAAAATGTTCCCATCTCTACCAAGGAAAGCATTTATCCCTAGTGGTGTCTGACAGTCCCGGAACACAGGGTAGTGTAGCAGCTTGGGCCATTCCAGAGTCAGGGGTTCGATTCCGTCCTCCCCGTGGAATGTGTGTGTTCCCCTCCCCAGGAGTTCTGGTTTCCTCCCACAGTCCAAAGTCGTACCGGGTAGATTAACTGGTCACTGTAAATTGCCCCGTGATTATGTTAGGGTTAATCGGGTTTGTTGGGGGTTGCTGGGACAGCATGGCTCGAAGGGCCAGAAGGGCCTACTCTGCTCTGTTTAGCTAAATAAATAAATGAACACCACCATGGTATCTGCAGACCCCTCCATGATTACCCAGGCATAGACACATCCCCAGGACACCACCAGGCATTCCACCCAGGCCAAACCCTCTGGGGCCTGCTTCCAGAACCCACGAATATCCATCTTTGGCAGCTCCAAGAGCAAGTTTACCAGGATGTCTTCGTCCCTCCTTACTGAATGACGTAAATAACTAAAGCGCAGCTGGAAGGCAAGGAGCAGCCCTTGCAGATATGCAAAATGGAGGCTGCAGGCCTACGGACATGGGGTACACTGTCTCTTGCACCCAGCAGAAGCCAGTGGTGGCCGGGGGATCTGTGTAGAGACTGACGAGTTTGTTACAGGGCACTACTCTATGCAGAGGCTCTCTTGTCGTACCTGATGTGGGTGCCAACCCTGCGCCAGCCGAGGCGGCCCTCACTGGCATCCCTGCTGGAGTACATGAGGGGCTTCATGCCCCTGTTGTACAGGCTGGTCGGCTTCGTCAGGTTGACGATAGTGAAGCGGTAGGGCACTGCCTTGTGTGTGTTCTGCACCTGGAAGTAGAACCATTGTGTATGCCTGGTTGTGTAGAGGTCTGTGCACAGCATCAGGTTGTAGTCACGCTCACCCCTGCAGAGGTCAAAAGGTCATACGGTCACACTGGATTGTAGAATCTTACAAGATCATAGTTGGTCACGCAGGCATACACCATCATTCGGTCATACACTCACACACCATCATAACGACATTCACTCACACACCATCATAATGACATACACTCACACACCATCATAATGACATACACTCACACACCATCATAATGACATTCACTCACACACCATCATAGTTATACACTCACACACCATCATAACGACATTCACTCACACACCATCATAATGACATACACTCACACACCATCATAACGTCATACACTCACACACCATCATAGTTATTTAATCATACACCATTATACAGTCAAACATCAAACTGTTGTGTACTGTATTTTAATATTTCAGTAGTATTTGAGTAATGTTATAAATATATTGTTTGATTAAGTGTAACGAGACATTCGAGTTAAAAAAAAAGTGCAGAGAGAAACAGTCGGATAAAATAAGTACGTGTTCTTCAGAAGGGAAGACATGTCGAGCTTTAAAAAAAGGCAGCAAACAGAAAGATTTATGGGCTCATAAACAGTGAGTACCAAGTAATATAATCATAAAAAAAGACCGAAATGGCTGACAGCATCAGAAAGATTGGCGCGTTTGATTACACTACGGATAACATATATATATATACATACACTGAGTTTGTAGGATAACAGAATTGGATGAAATGTACATAATTCACAACCACCCACATAGGGTTAGGGTCTCACTTTAAGAGTCTGTTCTGATGTGATGATGTGGTTACGTAAGGATTTTTTAGCACACTGTTGTGTTGAGGTTTTTGAGTGCAATAATATGTGTTACAGGTTTCATTAAACATACTTTGTTTTATTTGCAAAAGCCTACATTGGCAACCCCGATGCTCCAGGATGATTCCAGAGTTAATGAACGTGTCGACCAACGCAGTCACTTTGAAACTGCTGGAGTTTTGGGAGCAAAATGCCGTCGCTTGGTTTGTACAAGCTGAGGCCCAGTTCATTCCGTGAGAAATCACGGCCACTGACATCAATTTCTACTACATAGCAGCGTCGCTCAGCAATTCCACATCTGTGAGAGTGGTGAGTCTACTAGAACACCCGCCTGAACATGATAAATACTAATCACAATAAACTCTCCTTTTACAGACTTGTGGACTATTGGAATCTGAGCACACCCTGTCTGACCTCGACGATGCTAAACCATCGGAGCTAGCGAACCACGTGCTGTCTCTCCTGGGAAATTATTTTTAAAGAACTCTTTGTGTAGCAAATGCCTGATCAAGTCTGCTTAGCCCTTGCTAATGCACCTGTGAAGGACTGTAGGGAGCTTGCTAAAGTGGCTGATAGTCTACACACAGCCAGGCAGTGGTTCACCATTCCTCCTCCTCTCTCAACCTCAACAGAGAAAGGCCCCCATCATAAGGATGTCCATGGCTGCAAAACAGACGATGCCTGGCGTGTGTTTATACCATGCACACTTTGGTAGGAATGCTAGGAAATGGTGACCACCTTGCAGCTTCGACAATGCCAGCACATCGGGACGTCAGAGGTCTGTGAACACCAGGGGCTCCAGCTGCCAGGGTCGTCTACTGTTCATTACGGACACCCTTTCAGGGCGACGCTTCCTGTGTGACACAGTTGCTCATGTGTGCTGCCAGCATTGCCTATTGATGAAACAGCAAAGAGTGACGAAACCTCACGGGAGGCCGCCAATGGCAGCAAGATCCAGACCTACAGGACACGACGGGTAACACTCTGCCTTAGTGGACGATGTGACACATGGGACTTTGTCCTGGCTAAAGTGGCTAGACTTCTACTCGGTGCAGATTTCCTGTGTGCCCAGGGACTGGTAGTTAATCTTAAGAACTGCCAGCTTGTGGATGTCAAAGACTTTGGGTCCTTTGATGATTGCCGCCCATGTGGTGATTGTCGGTGCCTTAACGAGGCCACCACCCCTGATCATCACCCACTCCCACATATCCAAGACTTCGGTGTTTAGCCAGAAAGTTAATTTTTTCTGAAGTCAGTCTAGTAAGGGGCTACCATCAGGGGCCTGTGTGCTTAGGGAATGTCCCCAAATGGCTGTGATAACCCAGTTTGGCCTTAAGTTTCTGCGCATGCTGTTTGGGCTGAAAAACGCAGCCCAGACTTTTCAACAGCCAATGGACTCTGTATTAAAAGACTTAGATTTTCTTTTGTGAACCTGGATGACATACTTGTTGCTAGTGTGTCCAAATCTAAACACGTATCTCATCTCTGCTCACTTTTTGAGCGCCATCACATCTCCGCAAAAGGTGCAAAACCCCTCCCATCATAAGTAGTCACTTTTATGGATTTCCCAATGCCCTGCTCTCCAAAAATTTACAAGAGTTTATAGGCATGGTAAATTCCTATCACTGCTTCATTCCGCGAGCTGCTTAACAGGCTTTCCCTGTAGAGTGCATTTAAAGGCAATAGCCCTAATCACGTGCATGACTGGTCAGAGGACAATGCCAGGGCATTTGACGATCTTGAACAAGCTCCTTCTAACATGACCCTACTGTATACCCATAGCCATTACTACTGATGTCTCAGACTATGGTGTGGGTGCTGTGTATGAACAGTTTGTCAGGTGTGTTGCAGCCCCTCACCTCCGTCAGCTGGCAGCTCCATCCCCCCAAAAGGAAGTACAGCACATTTGACCATGAGCATCTCAGTCTCTATTTTCGTTTGCCATTTTCATTTTCTTCTAGAAGATCGCCATTTCACAGCATCAGTTAACCACAAACCTCTCATGCACACAATGGCCAAAATATCAGACACCTGGTCTGCACAGCAGCAACACCACCTGGCCTACATATCCAAGTTCACAACGGCTATACAACACATTAAGGGGAAAAATAATGTGGTGGTGATTGCCTCTCACAGCCGCCATTGAGGCTGTACACATAGGGGTTGGCTATGCTGGATTGGCAGCCATCCGTGGACTCACTTTACACCGTACACTATCAGAGCAGTGCTGCCAGGATAACCAAGGACACGACCCACCCAGCCAACACACTTTTCGTCCCTCTTCCCTCCGGGAGAAGGCTCAGGAGCTTGAAGACTCGTACAGCCAGATTTGGGAACAGCTTCTTTCCAACTGTGATAAGACTGCTGAATGGATCCCGACCCAGATCTGGGCCATACCCTCCAAATATCTGGACCTGCCTCTCGGTTTTTTTGCACTACCTTACTTCCCATTTTTCTATTTTCTATTTATGATTTATCATTTAAATTTTAAATATTTACTAATTTTAACTATTTTTAATATTTTTAATAGTTAATATTTGTAATGCAGGGAGTGTGAAGCGCAGAATCAAATATTGTTGTGTTGATTATACTTTCTAGTACCAATTGTTTGGCGACAATAAAGTATAAAGTATTAAAGCTACCGACCAGAGGTCCAGGCTTACCGAACAGCAGTCACGAGCCTGCGGTTGGCTGACGTTAAGTTTGGGGAAGCTGTGGTTTCTCTCCTGTGTGATGTCTCAACTGGTCGACCTCACCCCATCGTGTCCACATACTGGAAACAGACTGTTTTCGACTCCGTACATGGCCTCTTGCATCTGGACCAGAAGGCCTCTCAGAAACTGATTGCACTAAAGTTTGTTTGGCATGGCCTGAGAAAGGACGTGCGTGATTGGACTGCAGCCCATGTGGAGTGTCAGCTGTCACGTTCAGGCACCATTGGCACCTTTTCAGGTCCTTGAGTGATGGTTTGACCATGTCATGTGGACCTTGTTGGGCATCCACCACCCCCCCACAATTTCATGCACCTTCTTGCCATGGTGGACCGTACCACCAGGTGGCCAGAGGTCGTCCGCCTAGCGTCAATGACGGCCACAGACGTGGCTCGGGTGCTCATCGGCACCTGGTTTGTTCAGTTTGGCACACCATCTGATATTTCCTCTGACCATGGTGCCCAATTAATTTCAGACCTCTGGGCTGCAATTGCCCAGAACCTCAGTATCACCCGCAGTCCAATGGCCTACGCGAGCGGTTTCACCGCTCCTTAAAGGCTGCTCTGAGGGCTTCCCTGACTAATGAATGTTGGCATGATCAACTCCCATGGGTCCTGCAGGGGCTCAGAACAGCTCCAAAAGCAGAGATGGTATATGGGGAGTCGTTACGAGTGCCAGGCGATTTCATACTTGACACAATGAACACCTGGTCGATCGCTCAACAGTGATCCACCCTCCCCAGTAAATTCAATTCCTTTTCACCAATCCCCACGCCCATCACAGCCAGCAGCACCGTGACCTGCATTCTGCCTGGTCTATTTTTGTCTGCCACAATGCACACCAATATCCCCTGAGGCCCCCTTACGATGCCCCATTCCATGTTTTGGAAGGGAGAGAAAAGACTTTTACCATTGATAAGAGGGGTAAACATGAACATATTTCAGTAGATTGCCTTAAACCAGCCCATCAAGATTTGGACTATTCCGCTGCCATGCCCCTGGCATCACAACAATGCCATCAGCGTGTCAACACAGGTCTGGACGAGCCCAAGGCAACTGCTGTTCCTCCACCCACGGAACACAGGACCCAAGCTGGGTGGCTCACCCGAGCTCCAGACAGGCTCATGATGCTGGTTTTAGTGAATTCTGGGCTTGGGGGGCCTGTGTGGGGTAACATAACTGGGAGAAATTCACAACCATTGACATTGAGTTGGGGTTCACTTTAAGAGGATGGTCTGATGTGATGACTTTATTATGTAAAGATTTTCTGTGCGCTTTTGTGTTTAGGTTTTGGAGTTTATTAAGTTGTGTTACGGGCTTCATTAAACATAAAACACCTCACTTGGATTTATTTGCGAAAACCTACAAGCTAATTGAACAATATTTTAAAGCAAAAGTACCATTTTTTGCTGAGTTAATTGGGTTTAAAGGCATATTGAAGATTAACTGCTCCAACCAAACCAGCCGAAATGAGCTTTGCTGAATATTGTGAATGTAATACAGGAACATTTAGAACCAAAACCATTGTTGATTGCAGAACACTTCAGGTTTCATAAGTGGAATCAAAGGGAAGGGGAGTCCATTTCAGTGTTCATGGCTGAATTGAAGAAATTAGTGAACATCGTCAGTTCAGTGATGGGCTTAATGAAGCACTGAGAGATCACTTAGTTTGTGGAAAACATTTAAAAACAGCTCCTAACTGAAGCATAACTTACACTTAAAAGAACAGTTGAAATAGTTGTATCAATGGAAACAGAGACAGGGACACAACTGAGTTGCAGTCAGGAATGAAAGTGAGCATGAACCAAACTGCAATGTCTAAACAGAAAACGACCTGGCCAAACAAATTCTGTTACCATTGTGACAGGAACTCACGTACACCAGACCAAAACAGGTTTAAAACAGTGGTCTGACTACAACAGATTTTGTAGGCAATATATATGTGAAAGCTTCTGATACGTTTATCAGGCAGTTACTTGCGAGATGTGGTCTGGTTTTAAACTGGAAGAGAGTTCAAGGAGCTTCAGGAAAGATTCAAGCATTCAGTTTTTGTGAGTATAAAGAACCAGAATCTACTCTGTGTGCATTAAGGTTCAAGAGGGAGACAAAAAGCAGCTTGTTAAAGGAGATGTAAAGACCGAAGCCCAGTGGGATGAATGGAAGGTCAAAGAGCAAGGAGTCATTGGAGATACAAAAACCAAGGATTCATCAGATCATGTTGTGGATGAGGAAACCAAGAGGAGAGAATAGATCATAAAGGGAGCAATAGAAGGATTAATAAGAGAATACTCAATGAGCTAAAGATCAAGATGCACATCCCAGAAAGAAGAAAGGGAGAGGCGAGACAAAGAAAGACAAGATTTGAAAAGCAGAGAGGAAATAGAGGGAAAGAACGTGAGCAAGAAAGAGAGAAGGAACTTGAGAAAGAAAAGGAGTGGGATAAAGAAAGAGAAGGAAGCCGAGAAAAGGAGAAGAACGGTGTCCAGAGCAGTCAGAACCATTTCCTACAGGCTCGGCGTCTGCTCCTACAACGGCCATGGAGGAGGCACCAGAACCTGAGACTGTTTTCACAGCCATAAATCTCACCTGCCTAGTAGTGATCCCCCTTGTCAAGAAAGACTTTACCCCAGAAGAGTAAGTAAGCCTCTACAGTGATTAAATCTTTAGGCCTGAATTTAAAATTTACTATGTATTGGATGTCTGTGTTGTAGTTATATAGTATACTGTGTATATAGTTGAGATGCATTCTATATTGAGTTGGAGTTTATAGCGAAGCAGGGAGGAGTGTTGTGTATTTAATATTTCAGTAATATTTGAGTAATATTATAAATATATTGTTTGATTAAACATTCTTTGTTGTTTGCATAATCCATTTTGGGTTATATGTAAAAATAAGTGAATTGTATATGCTACCGCGAAATACGCATGCCCCGTATTCGGACCCCTACGTTTTTCTTCCATTTAGGTTTTTTTACGTTTTGGTTACAAAACATATAGTTTTGTACAGTCATATAGTCACGGAGTATAATAGGGTCACACACACCTCCTCAGTATAGGAAGGATGTGGACCTATGGTTACAATTCAGAACACCAGGGGTCAGGAACGTGGGTAGTCAGAATCCAGAATGTTTGAGTATTTCCTGCAGCTTTTAACTCTAACATAGAACAGTACAGCACTGGAACAGGCACTTTAGCCAAGGATCTTATGTTGAAATAATTAAAATAGTAACTAAACTCATCCCTTCTGCCTACACAATGTCTATATCCCTCCATTCTCTGTTTATTCGTGTTCTGAAGTGTCTTTTAAATGCCTCTGTCATATCTGTACCACCATCCCTGGCAGCATGTTGCAGGCACCCACCATTTTCCGTATAAAAAAAAACTCTCCCCACACAAATCCTTTGAACTTATCCCCTCTTGCCTTAAATGAATGCACTCTGGTATTAAACATTTCAGCCCTGGATGAAAGATACTTGCTGTCTGCCCCCACCTCTCAATCTTATAAGCCTCTCTCAGGTCTCCCCTGAGCCTCCAGTGCTGCCTAGAAAACAACCCAAGTTCATCCAACCTCTCCTCACAGCACATACCCTCTAATCCAGGCTGCATCCTGGTTAACCCCTTCTGAACCCCTCCAAAGGCTACACATCTCTCCTATAAAGGGACAACAAAATTTGAATGCAATACTCCAGACGTGGCCTCACTAATTATATAAAACTGCAACATAACTTCCCGATTCTGGAAACCAATGCTTTGGCCAACAATGGCAAACACACCATCTGCCTTTCTTGCCACCCTGTAAACGTGAGCAGCCCCTTTCAGGGAGTTGTGGACTTGGACTCCAAGATCCCTCTGGACACTGATGCTGTTAAGGACCCTGCCATTAACTGTGTACTGTGTACAGGCAGAAGAAAATGTTGACAGTAAATATGTGTTTGGCTATTAATGGGCGTCACATCTAAAAGTCCAGATTCTTGGCGGCCCGCTAACACAGAGGTTGCTAATGCCAGATTTCTGAAGTTTAACTCTTACGTACACTTTCACAACTTTCTGCAAATTTCCACACTCAAAGCGAGCCTCAAATCTCAGCGTGTTGTCCTGCTTGTCGAGGTTAACGGCCGCCTGGCTCAGGGGCTGAGCACTGCCCCCCACACGGGAGAAGGTGAAGTGTTTCGAGCTGGCTGCGAGACAAACACACCAAAGTCAGTCAGTGATGCTCCCGAGGCACGAGGCAAACTCCAGTTAAAGTTTAAACATAGAAACATTAAAAAATAGGTGCAGGAGTAGGCCATTTGGCCCTTCGAGCCTGCACCGCCATTCAGTATGATCATGGCTGATCATCCAACTCAGAACCCTGCACCAGCCTTCCCTCCATACCCCCTGATCCCTTTAGCCACAAGGGCCATATCTAACTCCCTCTTAAATATAGCCAATGAACTGGCCTCAACTGTTTCCTGTGGCAGAGAATTCCACAGATTCACCACTCTCTGTGTGAAGAAGTTTTTCCTAATCTCGGTCCTAAAAGGCTTCCCCTCTATCCTCAAACTGTGACCCCTCGTTCTGGACTTCCCCAACATCGGGAACAATCTTCCTGCATCTAGCCTGTCCAATCCCTTTAGGATTTTATACGTTTCAATCAGATTCCCCCTCAATCTTCTAAATTTCAACGAGTATAAGCCTAGTTCATCCAGTCTTTCATCATATGAAAGTCCTGCCATCCCAGGAATCAATCTGGTGAACCTTAAAGATTAGCTTTATTTGTCAAAACATCGAAGCATGCAGTGAAATGGATCATTTGAGTCAACTACCAACACAGTCGAAGCATGTGGTGTGGGCAGCCGACAAGTGTCGCCACATTTCCAGTCAACAGAGCATGCCCACAACTCATTAACCCTAACCTGGATGTGTTTTGAATGTGGTAGGAAACACGAGTACTCGGAGGAAACCTACACAGTCACAGAGAGAACATACAAGCCCCTTATAAGCAATGGCGTAAATCGAATCCTGATCTTACAGCTAATGCTCTACAGCATTACAATATCAGGTCACTCCCTCCCCCACCAGCCTCCTTCAATTCCAGGGATATCAAGGCCAGCCTATTCAATTCCTCCACATAACCTAGACCTTCCAAAGGAGGATGACAGGTGACTTGATAGAGCTGTATAAGATGAGAAGAGGCATAGATCGAGTGAACTATGCCAGAGACTTTCCCCAGGTGGAAATGGCTAACACAAAGGAGCATAACTTTAAGCTGGTTGGAAGAAAGTCAGAAGTATAGAAGAAAGTCAGGGGTAGGTTTTTTTTCCACAGAGAGTAATGTGTGTGTAAAACGTGCAGCCAGTGTCGGTCGTGGAGGGAGATACATTAGGGACAATAACACTTAAGAGACTCTTGGACAGGCACATGGATGATAGAAAACTGGAGGGCAAAGTGGGAAGGATGGGGTAGATTGATTTTGGAGTAGGAACATCCTGCCAGACAAACCTGCTGGAATTCTTTGAAGAAATAACAAGCAGGATAGACAAAGGAGAATCGGTTGATGCTGTGTACTTCGATTTTCAAAAGGCCTTTGACAAGGTGCCACACATGAGGCTGCTTAACAAACTATGAGCCCAGGGTATTACAGGAAAGATTCTAGCGTGGGTAAAGCAGAGGCTGACTGGCAGGAGGCAAAGAGTGGGAATAAAGGGAGACTTTTCTGGTTGGCTGCTGGTGACTATTGGTGCTCCACAGGGTTCTGTGTTGGGATTGATTCTTTTTTACATTATATGTCAGTGATTTGGATGACGGAATTGATGGCTTTGTTGCAAAGTTTGCAGACGATACAAAGATAGGTGGAGGGGCAGATAGTTTTGACGAAGCAGAGAGGTTACAGAGGACTTAGACAGATTAGGAGAGTGGGCAAAGAAATAGCAGATGGAATACAGTGTCACGAAATGTAGGGCCATGCACTTTGGTGGAAGAAATGCAAGGGTTGACAGTTATCTCAATGGAGAGAAAATACAAAAAACTGTGGTGCAAAGGGATTTGGAAGTCCTTGTGCAGGACTGCCTAAAGATTAATTTGTAGGCTGAGTCAGTAGTGTGGAAGGCAAATGCAATGTTAGCATTCATTTCATGAGGATTAGAATATAAAAGCAAGGATGTAATATTGAGAATTTATAAAACACTGGTGAGGCCTCACTTGGAGTATTGTGAGCAGTTTTGGGCCCCTTAGAAAGAATATGCTGAAACTGCAGAGGGTTCAAAGGAGGTTCATGAAAATGGTTCCAGGATTGAATGGCTTGTCCTATGAAGAGCATTTGATGATTCTGGGCCTGTTTTCACTAGCATTCAGAAGAATGAGGGGTGACTTCATTAAAATCTAGTGAATGGTGAAAGACTGTGATAGAGTGGATATAGAGAGGGTGCCTCCTTTTGTGGGAGAGTCTAAGAGCTGAGGACAGAGCCTTAGAATAGAGGGGCTTCCTTTTAGAACGGAGATGAAGAAGAATTTCTTTAGCCAGAGAATGGTGATTCTTTGGAATTCTTTGCCACAGGCAGCTGTGGAAGCCAATTCTATATATATTTAAGGTAGAGGTTGAAAGATTCTTGATTGGTTAGGACATGAAGGGATACAGGGAGAAGGCAGGAGATTCAAAGGAAAATTGATCAGCCAAGATGTAATAGCAGAGGAGATGCGATGGGCCAAATGGCCTAATTTTGCTCCTCTATCTTATGGTCTAAAAGGTTGGCAGAACATTGAGGGTCAAAGGACATTTACTATTCTATATTATAGGTATACATAATCTTTCACTTGAGCATGTCTTCCAATTAGAACTGACCAGAGAACATGTCGACTCTTTCTGTACCTTTATTAGTGATGTAAACCACTTCACCTTCCTCAGCATCTGTGCAGGTTGATGTTTCCTCCAACCCAGATGGAGTGTAGAGAGGTTCTGGTTCTAATGGAATTCCCACTGTAAAATACAAGAGATGATCAGGCCTTGCAATCAGACTCTGGAGTGGTAAGAGACACAAGCAACAGCAGGTGTTGGAGTCTGGAGCCACAAACTGTCTGATGGAGGAACTTAGTCAGTCGAGCAGCATTGGGGTGGGGGAGATACCTTTTGACAATTATAGAAAGGATGTGGAAACCTTAGAAAGGGTGCAGAGGAGATTTACCAGGATGTTGATGGATTGGAGAGCATGTCTGATAAGGAAATGTTGAGCGACCTAGGGTTTTTGTCTTTGGAGTGAAGGAGGGTGAGAGGTGACTTGATAGAGCAGTACAAGATAAGAAGCATAGATGCAGTGGACAGCCAGAGACATCTTTTCCCATGGCTACAATGGCCAATACCAGAGGACATCTGCTTAAGATGAGTGGAGGAAAGTTTAGGAAAGTTCAGGGTTAAGAATTTTGTTCCTCTGTTGCTCTTTCAAAACATTAGAAAGAGGTAACATAGGGTTGGAAGTAGTTGAATTATTGTGGATAGAACCAAGGAACTGCAAAGGTAAAAAGACACAGATGGGAGTTGAGTACAGGCCCCAAACAGTAGTAAGGATGTGGCCTGCAGGAGATAGAAGATGTATGCCTAAAGGGCAATGCTACAATAGTCATGGAGGACTTAAATATGCAGGTTGACTGGGAAAATCAGGTTGGTGTTGGATTCCAGGAGGAGGTACTTCTAGAGTGCTTAAGAGTTGACTTTTTAGAGCAGCTTGTGCTTGAGCCCATCAGAGGATCAGCTATTCTGGATTGGGTGTTGTGCAATGAGCCAAAATTGATTAGAGAGCTTAAGGTAAAAGAACCCTTAGGGGTAAGTGATCATATTATGATCAAATTCACCCTGAAATCTGAAAAGGTGAAGCTAAAGTCAGGTATATCAGTATTATGGTGGAGTAAAGGGAATTCCAGAGGCTTAAGAGAGGAGTTGGCCAGAATTGATTGGAAAAGAACACCGGCAGGGATGATGGCAGAACAACAATGGCTGGAATTTCTGGAAGCAATTCGGAAGGCACAGGATATATACATCCCAAAGGGGAAGAAGTATTATAAAGGGAAGATGGTACAACCATGGCTAACAAGAAAAATCTAAGCCAACATAAAAGCCAAAGAGAGGGCACATAATAGAACAAAAATTAGTGGGAAGTTAGAGGATTATGAAACTTTTAAAACCAACAGAAGGCAACTAAAAAAAGTCATTAAGAAGGTCAAGAAATACAAAAATAAGCTAGGCAATAATATTAAAATGAATACCAAGAGTTTCTTCAGATACATACTGTAAAGTGTAGAAGAGAGGCGAGAGTGGCTATTGGACCACTGGAAAATGATGTTGGAGAGGTAGTAAAGGTGGGCAATGAAATGGTGGATGAACTGCTAAGTGTTTTGCATCTGTCTTCATGGTGGAAGACACTAGCAGTGTGGTGGAAGTTCCAGGTGTCAGGGGCTGTGAAGTGTGGGAAGCTACCATGACTAGAGAGAAGGTTCTTGGGAAACTGTAAGGTCTGAAGGTAGATAAGCCATCTGGACCAGATGGTGTGCACCCCAGAGTTTTGAAAGAGATCGTGGAGGTATTAGTAATGATCTTTCAAGAATCACTAGATTCTAGAAAGGTTCTGGAAGACTGGAAAATTACAAATGTCATTCCACTATTCAAGGAGAGAGGCAGAAGAAAGGAAACTATAGGCCAGTTAGTTGGACCTCAATGCTTGGGAAGATGTTGAAGTTGATTATTAAGGATGAGGTCTCAGTGTACTTAGAGGCACATGAT
Source organism: Mobula hypostoma (assembly GCF_963921235.1). Lineage (NCBI taxonomy): Eukaryota > Metazoa > Chordata > Chondrichthyes > Myliobatiformes > Myliobatidae > Mobula > Mobula hypostoma. The sequence goes on along the minus strand of NC_086097.1, from coordinate 29,715,042 downwards.
AAAATAAGCCGCAGTCAGCATGGTTTCCTCAAGGGAAAATCTTGCCTGACAAATCTGTTGGAATCTCTTGAAGAAATAACAATCAGGATAGATGAATGAGAATTGGTTGATATTGTGTACTTGGATATTCAGAAGGACTTTGACAAGCTGCCAGACATGAGGCTGCTTAACAAGTTATGAGCCTATGGTATTATAGGAAAGGTTCGAGCATGGATAAAGCAATGGCTGATTGACAGGAGACAAAGAGTGGGAATAAAGGGAGCTTTTTCTGCTTGGCTGCCGGTGACTAGTACTGTTCCATAGGGGTCTGTATCGAGACCGATTCTTTTTACATTATATGTCAATGATTTGGATGATGGAATTGATGGCTTTGTATCAAAGTTTGCAGACAATATGAGGATAGGTGGAGGGGCTGGTAGTTTTGACAAAGTACAGAGGCTGCAGAAGGACTTAGACAGATTAGGAAAATGGACAAAGAAATGGCAGATGGAATACAATGTCAGGAAACATATGGTCATGCACTTTGGTAGAAGAAATGAAAAGGTTGACGGTTTTCTCAATGGAGAGAAAATACAAAAAACATAAGGTACAAGAGGACTTGCGAGACCTTGTACAGGATTTCTTAAAGGTTAATTTGTTGGTTGAGTCCGTGGTGAGGAAGACAAATGCGATGTTAGCATTCATTTCACGAGGACTAGAGTATAAAAGAAAGGATACAATGTTGAAACTTTATTAAGCACTTGCAAGACCCCACTTGGAGTATTATGAGCAGTTTTGGGCCCCGTTTCTTAGGAAGGATGTGCTGAAACTGGAGAGGGTTCAAAAGAGGGAGATTCACAAAAATGATTCCAGGATTGAATGGCTCATACGAAGAGTGTTGGATGGCTCTGGGTTTGTTTTCACTAGAATTCAGAAGAATGAGGGCTGACCTCATTGAAACCTATCGAATGATGAAAGGTCTTGATATAATGGATATAGAGAGGATGTTTCCTGGAATGGGAGAGTCTAAGACCAGAAGACACAGCCTCAGAATAGAGGGGTGTCCCGTTAGAATGATGAGGAGGAATTGCTTTAGCCAAAGAGCGATGAATCTGTGGAATTCTTTATGTATATTTAAGGCAGAGGTTAGTAGATTCTTGATTGGTCAGGACATGAGGGGATATGGAGAGAAGGCAGGAGATTGGGGCTAAGAGGAAAGTTGGATCAGCCATGGTGAGATTGTAGAGCAGACTCGATGGGCCAAATGGCCTAATTCTGCCCCTATGTCTTATGATTTTGTGGTCATATTTTACACAGGGAATGACGTATGTCTGAAACGTTTAGCCAGAGTTTGGGTAAAGGCAGATATATTAGGGACTCTTAGATAGGCACATGGATGATTGAAAAATGGAGGGCTAGGTGGAAAGGGAGGGGTAGATTGACCATGAAGTTAGTTAAGAGGTCAGTACAACATTGTGGGCCGAAAGGCCTGTGCTGCGCTGTAATGTTCAATGTTTTAAGTCCCTTGCCTGTGAAATGGACACCATGACCTTTTGGATTTCATCAAAGTGCTTCTTGGCTACCAACCACCATCATTCCCAAGGAGGAGCCAATGGTGGAGGTCCCATCCACCAGGGCCCTGGTTTGCCGATGCCAGAATGCTTGCAAGAGGGTACAAAGGGCTATCCTGGCTGCCAACCATGTGGAATGCTGCCAGGCTAACTATGAGTAGCATTCAGATAGACTTCTCTGGCCTGGGGTTCGTGTTTAGCTGTCCACCCGAGATCTACTCCTGTGCATCAACTCCCTCAAGCTCTCACATTGATTTATTTGTTCTTTTAAGATTACCCATCGTATCACCCAGTCACTTCCTGTTTCCATCTGCCACTGTCCCTCAGGATCACACCTACCTTCCAAGAGTCCTGTCTGGAGCCTGTTGTCCATGGACCACTCAGACCACCTGAGCCTGCACCTCCGGAACCAGGATGGTGGAGGGTGGTCCAGTGTACACGGTTCGCTGGTTGATTGATCCACATCGGTGTGGGTGTGGTGTATGGTACCAGGTTGACTAGGAAGGGTACAGCCCGGAGGAGAGGTCTCGGGTGCCATCCAATTTCATTTTGGATCCATCGCTCATCGAGGAGTTCCATGAGACCCATCTGGATCGTCCTGCCAGATGTGGGGTGGGGGGGTGGTGTTCTGTCAAGCCTACACAGGCAGGCACCACCCAATCTCCACCCAGCTAACAGTCACCTGACACTCGTTTCCACACATCACCTGCAGCCTATTTAAACCCAGCTCTCATCCACGGTCTTTTATTCACCCATCGAACCAGTCAGCCTCAACCAGTTGTTCCTAGCCTTCAGTTACCCTCGTCATGTCATGTTAAGTATCTGTTCTCTCCTTTTTTGTGGCACCTTGTGGCTTGTATTTTGCAGTTTATTATTAAAGTGATCACCCACTGCTCTGTTTGGGTCAAGCGTCTTCCACAATTCCTGACAAAACCAATCTATTTATTTATTTTTATGCCTGGTTTTAGATTCTCTCCATTCTTTCCTCATGCATCCTCACAAGACTTCTCAGAATCTTTTCATCATTGCATCTCAACCTTCGAATCTCCGAAGGATACAAGTCTAGCCCAGTTAAAACTTAAAACACAGCCCACCATTCTGTGTGTCAGTCTCACCAATGTGTCGAATCCGCTCCTTAATGACCTCACACTCCTGGGGCCAACACACTGATTGACCCGTCCGCTTGGTGGACAGGCCGTGAAGATCCCAAGGTTCGCGCAGGCGATGAACAAGCCCTTCAAATCCATCCTCGATCACGATCTGTGTTGTACGGGGGAGAAGCAGCTTATTCTGACACCCTTCCAGGGAAAGAGAAGAGAGTATCTATAGTACATAACAACAGTTGATAAAATGAAATTATTTCAGAAACTATTAGATAGGCATATGGATGATAGAAAAATGGAGGGTTATGTAGATTGATCTGAGAATAAGTTGTAAGGTCAGCACATCATCGCAGGCCGAATGGCCTGTACTGTGCTGTATTGTTCTCTGTTCTATGATTTATGGTCTAACTAGTTTGAGAATTAAAACAGAACACCAGTGGGTATACAAGAGACTGTGGACACAAAATCTGGAACAACATACAGAGGTGCTGAAGGGAATCGGTCGGTTGGGTAGCATCTACGGAGGGAAATGGACAGTCAATGCCTTGGATCTAGACCTGTCATCAGGAATTTCTACCATTCGGAAGCAAGTTAGAACAAGAGAGGAACTTATAAACTTGGCAGAGGAAATAACTTGAGGGTACTGGGTCCTGCTCACCCAGTTTGGAATATCTAGCTGTGAAGTGTCACCCATACTATCTGCCATGGGTGTTCATTTCTGCTATCCTGACAGCGGTCTACATCCCACCCCGGATGGATGTGAAGACCGGACTCAATGAACTATAATCTGCAGTCAACAGCCTTGAAGCAGGATATCCAGAGACACTTTTCGTTGCTGCTGGAGACTTTTACCAGGACAGTTTCAAGAGTGTATTACCACACAGATGTAATGTTGCAGCTCTAAGAAACTCTGCTTACACCACACTCATTTCTGTATTGTACTCATTTCTGGTCACCCCATTATAGGAGGGATATGGAAGCTATATAGAGCAGCGGTCCCCAACCACCGGGCCGCGGACCAGTACCAGGCTGCAAAGCATGTGCTACCGGGCCGCGAGGAAACGATTTGATTTGGCGATATGAAACTATATGAGTCAGCTGCACCTTCTCTCATTCCCTGTCACGCCCTGTTGAACTTGAACACAGGGTTGCCAACTGTCCCATATTTGCCGGGACATCCCGTATATTGGGCTAAATTGGTTTATCCCATACAGGACTGCCCTTGTTCCGTATTTCCCCTGCTAAGGTACAGCGTTGCTATGAAACCGTTCGTAAGCCGAAATGGCGTAAAGCGAAAAAGCAATTACCATTAATTTACATGGGAAAATTTTTTGAGGATTCCCAGACCCAAAAAATAACCTACCAAATCATACCAAATAACACATAAAACCTAAAATAACACTAACATATAGTAAAAGCAGGAATGATATGATAATACACAGCCTATATAAAGTAGAATTAATGTATGCACAATGTAGTTTCACTTAACAGAAACGAGAAGATTAAGCCAAAACTGATTTGTAGAAAAAAATCGGCACGTACACACATGTGCACACAGGTGCCCGCACAAGGCTTCATGGTCATGGTAGTCTTTCTCGGGGTAAACACAAGTGTCCCGTATTTGACTGCTACTTTTGCCCCTTATTTGGGAGTGAGAAGGTTGGCAACCCTACTTGAACACCACCCCCTGCACTCCCCCCCCACCCCCCAGTCAGCCGGTCTGCAAGAATATTGTCAATATTAAACCGGTCCGCGGTCCAAAAAAGGTTGGAGACCCCTGATATAGAGTGTGTAGAGGAGATTTACCAGAATGCTGGATGGACTAGAGAGCATGTTTTATGAGGACAGGTTGATTGAGTTTGGGCTTTTCACCCTGGAGTGAAGGAGGATGAGAGGTGACTTGATGTAGATCTACAAATGATCAGAGGCATAGAGTTAACAGTCAGAGACTTCTCACAGATTGGAAATAGGTAACGCGAGGGGTTATAATTTTAAGGTGATTGGAGGAAAGTATGGGGGGAACGTCAGAAGAATATTCTTTACACAGAGAGGTGTGTGTGTGCGTGTGGAGCGCCCAACCAGGGTGGTAGGAGAGGCAGGTACATTTTGGAAACTCGTAGATAGGCATATGGATAATAGAAAAATGAAGGACTATATTGGACGGAAAGATTAGTTTGATCTTAGAGCAGGTTAAAGGCTGGCACAACATCATGGGCCAAAGAACCTGTACTGTACTATTCTGGGTTAGTGTTACCAGCACATCTCCTGTCCCACCAGGGAGCCAAACACCCTCGTCCATGCTATACAACCATCAAAGCCACCAGCTGAGCCAGCCCTCATCTACACGCTGGTAAATCAGACAACCAGGCTGTGCTCCTACTCCCTGTATACAAACAAGCGGGAGAATCCGGAACAGAAACTCACACAGTGCTGGTCTGAGCTTCCACGTGACTGCTCGGGTGTCGGGGTTAGTGTATTGTTTTACTGCTCTGGCAGTCACCAACTGGGGCTCAAACCCCCCCACTGTCTGTCTGTACGGAGTTTGTACTTTCACCAGGTGCTCTGTTTCCCTCCCACATCCCGAAGATACACGGGTTAGAGTTGCTAAGTAGTGGGCATGCTATTTTGGCACCGGAAGTCTGGTTACACTCGCGGGCTGCCTCCCACCACACCCTCGGACTATGCTGGTGGCTGGTGCAAATGATGCAAACCGCCGTATGCTTCGATGTTTCGATGTACATGTGACAAAATAAAGCAAACCCTATCTTAATCTTATCTTTGAGTTGGTAGACTGGTCCATGTTCAAATTTTCAGCTGCCGGGCAAGTTGAGTCTGTCAGCAACGTCACTGACTTTATCAGAAAGTGTGTTGAGGCTTCCGTACTAAAGAGGACAATGGAGGTGTCCCAAACGGGAAACTGTAGGTGATCTACCACCTGTTGAAGTCTACGTCTGCAGCATTGAAATCGGGTGACCCTGACCGATACAAGAAATCATCATACAGTCTCTGTAAAGCCATCAGGGATTCCAGGAGACCATACCAGCCCAAAGTACAGTCCCAGACCAGTTTCAGCTGCTGCAGGACGTACACGCCGTGATGGGTCACAAAACAGAGTCAGTCAGCATCGCCCGACGGCAGCACATCCCACCCGGTGGAGTTTAACACACTCCATGCATACTTTGAACAGGAACAGATGTGTCACCACCTACCCTGGTCGTCTCCAGGGAACCCGAACCCACAGTCACCACTGCAGACACAAGATCAGCCTTCTGGAGAGTGAGCACATTGGAAAGCATGTACCCCTGCTATCCATCGGACCTGGACAGCAGGGGTATATGCAGAATCTTTAACCTCTCCCTGCTTCAGTCTGTGGTTTTCTCCTCCTTTAAGAAGATCACTATCATCCGTACCTAGGACAAGCAAGATAACGTGGCTCTGATGTCTGCCATAAAGAAGTGTTTTGAAAGCTTACGTCAGCTCCAGCCTTCCAGAAAACCTCAACCCAATACAATTAGCTTGCTACCAAAACAGGTAACAGGTGATTGCCATCGCTCGGTCCTTACACTCACCTCTGGAGCATCTGGACAGTAAAGGCACCTGCAATGAAAATTACGACTGAAAGGGTGTTCAGGAAGCTTAATGGTCTGAGGGTGGATAAATCCCCTGGACCTGATGGAATGCACCCTCGGGTTCTGAAGGAACTAGCTGGAGAGACTGCGGAGGCATTAACAATCATCTTTCAAGAATCGATAGATTCTGGCATTGTATCGGATGACTGGAAAATTGCAAATGTTACTCTGCTATTTAAGAAGGGTGGGAGGCAGCAGAAAGGAAACTATAGACCTGTTAGCCTGGCATCAGTGGTTGGGAAGTTGTTGGAATCGATTGTTAAGGATGAGATTACAGAGTACCTGGAGGCAGATGACAAGATAGGCCAAAGCCAGCATGGTTTCCTGAAAGGAAAATCCTGCCTGACAAACCTACTGCAATTCTTTGAAGAAATCATAAGCATGGTAGACAAAGAAGATGCAGTAAATGTGGTGTACTTGGAGTTTCAGAAGGCCTTTGACAAGGTGCCGCACATGAGGCTGCTTAGCAAGATAAGAGCCCATGGAATTACAGGGGAGTTACTAGCATGGGTAGAGCATTGGCTGGTTGGCAGAAAGCAGGGAGTGGGAATAAAGGGATCCTATTCTGGCTGGCTGCCAGTTATCAATGGACCTCTGCTTTTTACAATGTATGTCAATGATTTGTACTATGGTATTAATGGATTTGTGGCTAAATTTGCTGATGATACAAAGATAGGTGGAGGAGTGGGTAGTGTTGAGGAAACAGAGAGTCTGCAGAGAGACTTAAATAGTTTAGGGGAATGGGCAAAGTGGCAAATGATATGCAATGTTGGAAAGTGTATGGTCATGCACTTTGGTGGAAGAAATAAACGGGCAGACTATTATTTAGATGGGAAAAGAATTCAAAATGCAGAGATGCAAAGGGACTTGGGAGCCCTTGTGCAGGATACCTTAAAGGTTAACCTCCAGGTTGAGTCGGGAAGGCAAATGCAATGTTGGCATTCATTTCTAGAGGTATAGAATATAAAAGCAGGAATGTAATGTTGAGGTTCTATAAGGCACTCGTGACACCACACTTGGAGCATTGTGTACAGTTCTGGGCTCTTTATTTTAGAAAGGATATGCTGACATTGGAGAGGGTTCAGAGAAGATTCATAAGAATGATTCCAGGAATGAAGGGGTTACTGTATGAGGAACATCTGGCAGCTCTTGGGCTGTATTCCCTGGAGTTCAGGAGAATGAGGGGGGATCTCATAGAAACATTCCGAATGTTAAAAGGCCTGAACAGATTAGATATGGCAAAGTTATTTCCCATGTTAGGGGATTCTACGACAAGAGGGCACGACTTCAGGACTGGAGGACATCCTTTTAAAACTGAAATGCGGAGAAATTACTTTAGTCACAGGGTGGTAAATCTGTAGAAATTTGTTTCCACAAGTGGCTGTGGAGGCCAAGTCATTGGGTGAATTTAAGGCAGAGATAGATTGGTTCTTGATTAGCCAGGGCACCAAAGGGTATGGGGTGAAAGCAAGGGAGTAGGGATGACTGGAAGAATTGGATCTGCCCATGATTGAATGGCAGAGCAGACTCGATGGGCCAAATGGCCTACTTCTGCTCCTATATCTTATGGCCTTATGGTACTTATGTCAGACAATTGTTTATTGTACAGTTCCGCCTTCAAGCAAACTCATCACCAAACTTCAGACCCAGGGAGTTGATACCTCCCTCTGCAATTGGATCCTTGACTTCCTACCAACAGACCACAATCAGTAAGGATCGACAGCAACAGCTCGGCCACGATTGTTCTAAACACTGATGCTCTGCACGCTCATGTCCTGAGCTCTCTTCTCTACTCCCTGTACACTCATGATTGCTCTAACTCCAACTAATAGTGTGTATATGCTATGACTGTAGTGGGCCATTATCTCAGATAATGATGAGTTTGGAATAGAGGAAGGAGGTAGAGAGCTTAGTAACATCATGTCAAGGCAACAACATGTCCATCAATGTCAGAAAAACAAAGGAGTTGGTCTTTGACTTCAGGAAGAGTCAATGTACATGCTCCTGTCTGCATCAACATCAACGGTGCTGAGGTTGAGATGCTTGACAGCTTTAGATTCCTTGGACTGAACATCACCAATGGCCTGTCCTGGACAACCACGGCAAGAAAGTTCACCAACACCTCTCCTTCCTCAGGAGGCAGAAGAAATTTGGCATGTCCCCATTAACCCTTACTAATTTTTATAGTTGCACCATTGAAAGCATCCTGTCCAGATGCATAACGGTTTGGTACAGCAATTGTTCTGCCTGTGACCACGTGCAGAGTTGTGGACACGGCTCAGCACACCACAGGAACCAGCCTCCCCTCCGTGGCCTCTGTCTATATTTCTCCTTTCCCAAACAAGAGAAAATCTGCGGATGCTAGAAATCAAAGCTACATGCAGAAAACGCGGGAGGAACTCAGCAGGCCAGGCAGCATCCATGGGAAAAGAGTAAACAGTCGACATTTCGGGCCGACAACTTAGCAACTCGACTCTCTTGCATAGATGCTGCCTGGCCTGCTGAGTCCTTCCAGCATTTTGTGTGTGTTGCCTATATTTCTCACCGCCTCAGTAAAATAGCCAGCATAATCAAAGACTCCTCCCACTGCGGACATTCTCTCTTCTCCCCCTCCCATCGAGCAGAAGATACAAAGCCCTGAAAACACCTACCAGTAGGCTCAAGGACAGCAGGACAGCTTAAACCCTGGTGTTATAAAACTATCAAATGGACCTTTTATATGCTAAAGACAAACTCTTGACCTCACAGTCCACCTCATCCTGGCCTCTGCGCCTTATTTTGTACCCGCACCCTGCACCATGTAGCAGTAACACTCTATTCAGCATTCTGTTAGTGATTTCCCTTGTACTCCTCGAAGGTTTTCACTGTACCTATTACATGTGACAACAACAAAGTCCATTCAAATTCAAAAACGAACGTGGATAGCTCCAGACAAAGGGTGTCAATCTGAAACGTCAATTGTCCATTTCTCTACAGGCGCTGCTTGACCCACTGAGTTCCTCTAGTGTTCTGTGTTCTGTGTTTTCTAAGAAAAGAGGTGCTGGCGTTGGAGAGGAGGTTCAGGAGAATGATTCCAGAAATGAAAGGGTTAATGTATGAGGGGTATTTGATGTCTCTGGTCCTGGAGTTTAGGCTCAGGCCCAGAGACTGGAGTTTAGAAGAATGAGGGTGGAGGATCTCACTGAAACCGACTGAATACTGAAAAGCCCAGATAAAGTGGATGTGGAGAGGATGTCTCCTGTAGTGTGAGAGTCTGGGACCAGAAGGCACAGCCTCAGAATAGAGAACAGACACGAAGAGGATTTTATTTAGCCAGAGGTGAATATGTAGAACTCATTGCAATCAGAAAAGCCTGCTTGCATTTACCCTATTTATAACTTCAATCAAATCTCCCTTCGTACTCCTACTCTCCAAGGGAATAATGTTCTAATCTATTCAACTTTTCCCCATTACTCAGGTCCACATCCTTGCATCACAAAAAGAAACATGTTACATATTTGTGTGTCCTTTTGCCTAAATTCATAGCTTCAGTCAAAATTCCAAGCACTAGATAGATGGCCTTACACATTTATAAAGCCGGCTTGTTATCATCATCAGTCTTTAGTGCTTACAAGGAATGAAGAAATGGTACAGACTCTGCCCTCTGGTGGACAGAAAGGCTCTATGAGTGGTCAAAATTGCCCAACACATCACTGGCACCAGCCTACCTGTCATCAAGGACATATATACAGAAAGGTGCCAGAAACATCAAGAAGGATCCCCCTCCACCCTACTCCTGGACTTTTTGTCCATGTCAGGACCACCAGACTCAAAACAGTTACTTTCCTCAATCAGCAAGGCGAATCAGCACTTTCACCTACTAATCCACCTCTCTGCATCCCCCTCCACCACTACTTCATCATATCCCGTCAGTCACCTTACGTACAGACACTCCTGTTACTGGTGTCTCTTTATGGGCATTCATACAATCAGTCTATGTATATAAGCTAGCTAATGTATATATATTTATTGTGCTTTTTATCATCGTGTTCTTTATCTTACTGTATTCTGTTTTGTGCTGCATCAGATTGGGAATAACAATTAATTTGTTCTCCTTTACACTCATGTACTGGAAATGACATTAGACAATCTTGAATCTTGCATTTTGAGTATAGGTGAAGTTGTGGCAAGGAAAATGTGTAGAAATCGCATTAACGGGCCAAAAGGGTGTAGGTAATTGGCAAGGTTTTCCATGCAAACTGAGAAGGTTTGGTAACGACAGAGGAATCAGGCACGTGTAAGAAAAGTATACGTTTAACAAATTCAGATTCAGATTTAGTTATCACATGTGCATTGAAGCATACAGTGCATTAACAACCACCACATCCAAGGATGTGGTGGGGGCAGCCCGCAAGGGTCACCACACATTCCAGCGCTAACACGACACGACCACCATGTTCAGCAGAACAACACAGAACACAACAAAGCAGAAAACCATAAATAACAGAACAACAACAACAGCAAAACAAGTCCCTTTCCACACATATGGACAGTCATCCAAATCCAGGAGAGCTTCTGGCCTCCAGTCTTCATGAGTTCAAAAACTGATACCCTAGGCACAAAGTTTTGGCAGGCAACGTAGCCTCTCACCAATCACAAAGCTCCTTCCATGTTCTCTTATGTTCCAAACTGTTCAAGGAAAGAAATAAATATTCCTTGTGCCTCACTCTAACCATCTAATTTGCTTTTGCCAAGCCAAAAATAACTGAATATTTTTGAAGTTGGATTTTTACGACTGTAATATTTTTGAAGTTGGATTTTTAAGCACATGTGAGGTGAGTGGGAGTTTTAACTGTGTGTGACACTGCGGTAGGATCGAGTTTCATGTGCCTAATTTCTTCTCCTTGCTCTGTTGAAATGCATCATCCATTCTCCCCCTCACTTTGCATCACTGTTTCCTTGTAAACTGTACGTAACTGAACTGAATGTGGTGACTCACCTGCCGATCTCTGAGGAAAATATTTTCTCATAAACTGCACGTACACATCTTCAACCTGTCAGGAGAGAGGCAAAGTTACTTCTTGCAACTCAAGCAGAAAATGTTGGAAATACTCAGCAGGCCAGGCAGCATCTGTGGGGAGAGAAAGAGTCAATGACTCTGGTGCAAATGATGTTCCTCTTACACTAGTGCACAATCGGTTATTTGTGATTCTGGCACAAAGAATTAAATAGAATTCAACTACAGCCAACTTATAAAGTAATGATCCCATCACCTACTTCCAGGGCAAGGATACTGCGGGGTCAGTCACAGAGTGAAACTACCTCAACACCATTCCGTCACACACACCGGGGTCAGTCACAGAGTGAAACTACCTCAACACCATTCCGTCACACACACCGGGGTCAGACACAGAGTGAAACTACCTCCACACCATTCCATCACACACACTGGGGTCAGTCACAGAGTGAAACTACCTCAACACCATTCCGTCACACACACCGGGGTCAGACACAGAGTGAAGCTCCCTCCACACCATTCCGTCACACACACTGGGGTCAGACACAGAGTGAAGCTCCCTCCACACCATTCCATCACACACACTGGGGTCAGACACAGAGTGAAACTCCCTTTACACCTTCCTATCACACACTCCCGGGGTCAGACACAGAGTGAAACTACCTCAACACCATTCCGTCACACACACTGGGGTCAGACACAGAGTGAAACTCCCTCCACACTGTCCCATCACACACACTGGGGTCAGACACAGAGTGAAACTACCTCAACACCATTCCATCACACACACTGGGGTCAGACACAGAGTGAAACTACCTCAACACCATTCCGTCACACACACCGGGGTCAGACACAGAGTGAAACTACCTCAACACCATTCCGTCACACACACCGGGGTCAGACACAGAGTGAAGCTACCTCCACACTGTCCCGTCACACACACCGGGGTCAGACACAGAGTGAAACTACCTCAACACCATTCCGTCACACACACTGGGGTCAGACACAGAGTGAAACTACCTCAACACCATTCCGTCACACACACTGGGGTCAGACACAGAGTGAAGCTACCTCAACACCATTCCGTCACACACACCGGGGTCAGACACAGAGTGAAGCTACCTCCACACTGTCCCGTCACACACACCGGGGTCAGACACAGAGTGAAACTACCTCCACACTGTCCCGTCACACACACCGGGGTCAGACACAGAGTGAAACTACCTCCACACCATTCCGTCACACACACTGGGGTCAGACACAGAGTGAAGCTACCTCAACACCATTCCGTCACACACACTGGGGTCAGACTCAGAGTGAAGCACCCTCCACACTGTCCTATCACACACTCCCGGGGTCAGACACAGAGTGAAACTACCTCCACACCATTCCGTCACACACACTGGGATCAGACACAGAGTGAAACTACCTCCACACCATTCCGTCACACACACTGGGATCAGACACAGAGTGAAGCTCCCTCCACACCATTCCGTCACACACACTGGGGTCAGACACAGAGTGAAACTACCTCCACACTGTCCCATCACACACACTGGGGTCAGACACAGAGTGAAACTACCTCAACACCATTCCGTCACACACACTGGGGTCAGACACAGAGTGAAACTACCTCCACACTGTCCCATCACACACACTGGGGTCAGACACAGAGTGAAACTACCTCAACACCATTCCGTCACACACACTGGGGTCAGACACAGAGTGAAACTACCTCAACACCATTCCATCACACACACTGGGGTCAGACACAGAGTGAAACTACCTCAACACCATTCCGTCACACACACTGGGGTCAGACACAGAGTGAAACTACCTCCACACTGTCCCATCACACACACTGGGGTCAGACACAGAGTGAAACTACCTCAACACCATTCCGTCACACACACTGGGGTCAGACACAGAGTGAAACTACCTGAACACCATTCCATCACACACACTGGGGTCAGACACAGAGTGAAACTACCTCAACACCATTCCATCACACACACTGGGGTCAGACACAGAGTGAAGCTCCCTCCACACTGTCCCATCACACACACTGGGGTCAGACACAGAGTGAAACTACCTCAACACCATTCCATCACACACACTGGGGTCAGACACAGAGTGAAACTACCTCAACACCATTCCATCACACACACTGGGGTCAGACACAGAGTGAAGCTCCCTCCACACTGTCCCATCACACACACTGGGGTTCAGTCACAGAATGAAACTACCTCCACACTGTCCCATCACACACACTGGGGTTCAGTCACAGAATGAAACTACCTCCACACCATTCCATCACACACACTGGGTTCAGTCACAGAATGAAACTACCTCAACACCATTCCGTCACACACACCGGGGTCAGACACAGAGTGAAACTCCCTCCACACTGTCCCATCACACACTCCTGAGGTCAGATACAGAATGAAACTACCTCAACACCATTCCGTCACACACTCCCGGGGTCAGACACAGAGAGGAGCTGTGCTGACTGAGCTGGGAGAAATCGAAGGAAAACTACTGGATAAAGTTCGTGGAATACTTTGGAGGTGGCTCTAAAAGTCTCTTGGACAACTGAGTGAGTGACGGCGTTGGCGTGGAAGCTCGGTGTGGAGTTTTTGCTGCCGGTTTGGACTGGGTTTGTTGGCGGCTGCTTACTGCGTAGCTCCCAGCTGCGGCCGCTGGCAACTCGCCAGTAAGCCGGTTCGCTCCAAAACCGGAGGCAAACGCCGTCGTTTTCCCCCCATTGACATCGGGGCAAAGTTCCTCCTCCATTGTTTTCCTGATTTTTCGTCCGGTGTCGGTGCCGGTGCCGGTGCCGGAGCATCTGGAAGGACGTTTCGGCCTCTCCCGGCCTGGGTCTCTGCAAGTCCGACGGAGCCTTTACTGGCGCCGAGCCAGCGAGGAACTGTCGACTGCAAACTTTCCCGGCCAGTTACTCGTTTCGCTCCAGGACTTCTAATCGACAGCGCTGTAGGATTCTCGGACTGGAAAGAGCGCCAGCATGCCGGACCGGTCTCCAGGGAGTCGCGGGCCTTCGGGGAGTTACGCAAGGGCGGCTGCCTCCCCGGCCTCGGACAACGCCCTGTTTCGGTCGGTGAAGGTGGAACGTGGGGTGCAATGTATTTTGCGCCCTGGAATGACACTAGAAAAGTGTACGGAGGCAATGGAGGACCTTGTGGGGAAAGGTGGTATTCTGGCCACCGAGAAGGAGTTCGGAAAGGCGGTGTTCTATCTGGTGAATGAAGAGCTAGTGCACCGGGCCCTAAGCAGGGGAGTCACGGTGGACAACATCTTTTTACCTATGGAGCTGGTGACGGCCCCCACGCAACGTATCGTGCTTGGGCATGTTAAGCCTTTCATTCCAAATGAGGACTTGCTTCCCCCACTGGCCCGTTTAGGGCAAGTAAGGTCGGAGATTACTGCCATCCGACACAAATTTAAGAGACGCACCCTCCGCACCGTAATCTCTTTCCGGCGTCAGGTTTTCATGCAGCTGGAAAGGGAGGACGATGTTGAGGGCCGCTTTACTGTCCGGCACGAGGGAGTAGATTATCAGGTGTACTGGAGCTCCGAGCGCCCACGGTGCCATGCGTGCAGGGAGGTGGGGCACTTTCGGAGGGACTGTCCTGCCGCCCGGAACCCGAGGGAGCCCACTTCGGGCACCAGTGCCGCAGCTACCTCTGCCCCTGATCCTACTCCTGCGCGTGCGCCTGCACCTGCATCTGACCCTGCCCCCGCCCGTGATCCTGCCCCAGCCCCTCACCCTGCCCCTACCCCTACCCCTGTCCCTACTTCTACGGTTGGGTCGGTCCCTGCTCCTCTCCCTGTAGTTCAGGTGGGGGACGGGGTGGAGTCTGTGCGGAGTAAGAAGGCAAAGGGGAAATCCAAACATAGTAAGAAGCGGGCCTTTGAGGCCGCAGAGCTCACACCCATTTCGTCTGAAGTGGAGCGTGGGGCTCGGGGAGGTGCGCAAGCAGACGGGGCGATGGAAACAGAAGGCGCCGCCCCATCGGTGAAGCCTGCACCTGTGTGCTCCTCCAGCGTGAAGAGGAGAAGGGAACGTTCCCGCAAGAGGGCAGGGGATGTAGATGCGGGGGAGTCCCAGGAAGGGGTGGGAATCCGGGTAGGGGTTGGTTCTAAACCTGAGTCCTCAGATGTAGCCACCAGTCCTGGGGTAGATGGTGTGGTTGTGCAAAAAGCTTGTGATAGGCCTGTTTGCACAAATGAGGCAGCCCTGGAAGCCTCCACCCAGGACCTACAAGTCAGCGCCTCTCTGGAGGCCAGTGTACCGAATAGTGTAAGAGGAGACGAGGCAAAGCTCTCTCATTCTCAGCACCAGGCGGCTTATGAATCCCTTGGACCAAAGGTGCCGGGTTCCCCTCTATGCCTGCCCCCTAGGGAGGACGATATTCTGTGCACATCGACCCCAGCAATAAATGACTTGCAGGGAGTCCCTGGGGATTGTCTCTCCACTGTCGCAAATGTGGATGAGGCTGATGCGACGGTGGAGCGGGCAGGTAAGAGCGAGGTGCCCGCTGCGCGGTGTGGGTCGCAGGCGCAGCCATCTATTGGAACATGCGGGGAGGCCGATGGGGATTCTGTCTGCAGTGACGGGTTGGAGGGGGACTCTTTCGATAGTGAAACAATGGACATCCTCACCCCTCCTGAGAAATCCCCTTTGATACCTGTAGAGGAAATTAAGCATTTCATTCTCACCTCTGAGGGTGCCAAGCACCGGCCTCAGCTAGCCTCGCTTCGCTGGCCCAGCATGCCGAGGCTGGTGAGGTCCCTGCGAGTCATCCTCAGACGAAAGGGAAAGGGAAAGAGGAATGCGGTGGTGGGGAACGACAGACGGCAACTAAAATCTTTCCTGGATGACCTAGTAAGGGACATCAGAGGGAGAAGCAGCCTCGCTCCTACGGGGGATGGTGGGTCACAGGGTGTTGCTGGTACCGCTCGAGCCCGGAAAGCAAAAGGTATCCTTGCTTTCTTTCCGGACAGTGTGGTGGAAGGCGCCTCCGCTCTCACCGAAATGGGCGTAGCTGCTGAGACCTAGTGTGCTCCCGCCATGAAGCTTACCATAGCTAGTCTCAATGTAAACGGCAGCAGGGGTCCACTTCGCAGGCATAACAATCTCTCAGTCCTCAGGGATGGGCGGTATACGGTGAGTTTCCTGCAGGAAACCCATACCATCCCTGGGGACGAGTCTGCTTGGCTCCTGGAGTGGCAGGGCGGGGTCTACATGAGCCAAAAAAAAAGGGGTCAGACACAGAGTGAAGCTCCCTCCACACTGTCCCATCACACACTCTCAGGGTCAGTCACAGAATGAAGCTCCCTCCACACTGTCCCATCACACACTCCCGGGGTCAGTCACAGAATGAAGCTCCCTCCACACTGTCCCATCACACACTCCTGAGGTCAGACACAGAATGAAACTACCTCAACACCATTCCATCACACACACTGGGGTCAGACACAGAATGAAACTACCTCAACACCATTCCGTCACACACACTGGGGTCAGACACAGAATGAAACTACCTCAACACCATTCCGTCACACACTCCCGGGGTCAGACACAGAGTGAAGCTCCCTCCACACTGTCCCATCACACACTCTCAGGGTCAGTCACAGAATGAAGCTCCCTCCACACTGTCCCATCACACACTCCTGAGGTCAGACACAGAATGAAACTACCTCAACACCATTCCATCACACACACTGGGGTCAGACACAGAATGAAACTACCTCAACACCATTCCGTCACACACACTGGGGTCAGACACAGAATGAAACTACCTCAACACCATTCCGTCACACACTCCCGGGGTCAGACACAGAGTGAAGCTCCCTCCACACTGTCCCATCACACACTCTCAGGGTCAGTCACAGAATGAAGCTCCCTCCACACTGTCCCATCACACACTCCCGGGGTCAGACACAGAGTGAAACTCCTTCTACACCTTCCTATCACACACTGGGGTCAGACACAGAGTGAAGCTCCCTCCACACTGTCCCATCACACACTCCCGGGGTCAGACACAGAGTGAAGCTCCCTCCGCACTGTCCCATCACACACTCCGGGGTCAGACACAGAGTGAAACTCCCTCCACACTGTCCCATCACACACTCTCAGGGTCAGACACAGAGTGAAGCTCCCTCCACACTGTCCCATCACACACTCCCGGGGTCAGACACAGAGTGAAGCTCCCTCCGCACTGTCCCATCACACACTCCGGGGTCAGACACAGAGTGAAACTCCCTCCACACTGTCCCATCACACACTCTCAGGGTCAGACACAGAGTGAAGCTCCCTCCACACTGTCCTATCACACACTCCTGGGATCAGACACAGAGTGAAACTACCTCAACACCATTCCGTCACACACACTGGGGTCAGACACAGAGTGAAGCTCCCTCCACACTGTCCTATCACACACTCCTGGGGTCAGACACAGAGTGAAGCTCCCTCCACACTGTCCCATCACACACTCCTGGGGTCAGACACAGAGTGAAGCTCCCTCCACACTGTCCCATCACACACTCCCGGGGTCAGACACAGAGTGAAGCTCCCTCCACACTGTCCCATCACACACTCCCGGGGTCAGACACAGAGTGAAGCACCCTCCACACTGTCCCATCACACACTCCCGGGGTCAGACACAGAGTGAAGTTCCCTCCACACTGTCCCATCACACACTCTCAGGGTCAGACACAGAGTGAAACTCCCTTTACACCTTCCTATCACACACTCTCAGGGTCAGACACAGAGTGAAGCTCCCTCCACACTGTCCCATCACACACTCCCGGGGTCAGACACAGAGTGAAGCTCCCTCCACACTGTCTCATAACACACTCCTGAGGTCAGATACAGAATGAAGCTCCCTCCACACTGTCCCATTGTACTCTCAGGGTCAGACACAGAGTGAAGCTCCCTCCACACTGTCCTATCACACACTCCTGGGGTCAGACACAGAGTGAAGCTCCCTCCACACTGTCCTATCACACACTCCTGGGGTCAGACACAGAGTGAAGCTCCCTCCACACTGTCCCATCACACACTCTTGGGGTCAGACACAGAGTGAAGCTCCCTCCACACTGTCTCATAACACACTCCTGAGGTCAGATACAGAATGAAGCTCCCTCCGCACTGTCCCATCACACACTCCCGGGGTCAGACACAGAGTGAAGCTCCCTCCACACTGTCCCATCACACACTCCTGGGGTCAGACACAGAGTGAAGCTCCCTCCACACTGTCCCATCACACACTCCTGGGGTCAGACACAGAGTGAAGCACCCTCCACACTGTCCCATAACACACTCTCAGTGTCAGACACAGAGTGAAACTCCCTTTACACCTTCCTATCACACACTCCTGGGATCAGATACAGAGTGAAGCTCCCTCCACACTGTCCCATCACACACTCCCGGGGTCAGACACAGAGTGAAGCTCCCTCCACATTATCCCATCACACACTCCCGGGGTCAGACACAGAGTGAAGCTCCCTCCACACTGTCCCATCACACACTCCCGGGGTCAGACTCAGAGTGAAGCTCCCTCCACACTGTCCCATCACACACTCCCGGGGTCAGACACAGAGTGAAGCTCCCTCCACATTATCCCATCACACACTCCCGGGGTCAGACACAGAGTGAAGCTCCCTCCACACTGTCCCATCACACACTCCCGGGGTCAGACTCAGAGTGAAGCTCCCTCCACACTGTCCCATCACACACTCTTGGGGTCAGACACAGAGTGAAGCTCCCTCCACACTGTCCCATCACACACTCCCGGGGTCAGACACAGAGTGAAGCTCCCTCCACATTGTCCCATCACACACTCCCGGGGTCAGACACAGAGTGAAGCTCCCTCCACACTGTCCCATCACACACTCCCGGGGTCAGACTCAGAGTGAAGCTCCCTCCACACTGTCCCATCACACACTCTTGGGGTCAGACACAGAGTGAAGCTCCCTCCACACTGTCCCATCGCATACTCCTGGGGTCAGACACAGAGTGAAGCTCCCTCCACATTGTCCCATCACACACTCTCAGGGTCAGACACAGAGTGAAACTCCCTCTACACCTTCCTATCACACACTTCCGGGGTCAGACACAGAGTGAAGCTCCCTCCACACTGTCCCATAACACACTCCCAGTGTCACCTCATGAGCCTCCTAGTTTAGGTCTTCAAATAACTCCTGACAAGACAAACACAATCTGCCTTTTACAGATTTATGCCATCTCTCCATCATTAACTTGGAGCTGCCCTATTGCTTATGAATATTTAATCTGATTATTTCATAAAGATTTCCCACACCGCATGTCACTTGGGCAGCTGCAGTTACTAGCCATGTCCACACACCTTTCCTTCATCAAAGGTATCATATTTTTCGCTTTCCAGTCCTCAAGCTCATCTTCCTACATTGGAATATTATGGCAGGTCCTGGCACTCTCACCACCCCATCTCCTTGAGTGCCCTACAAGTCATACCTTCTGGCCCAGCAAATTTACTCACTCTAGCCTTCCCATCTGTCCTGTCTGGGGCTTTTCTCTTTGGACTGATGTTCTCCTTCTTCAAAGAATGGGGTTTCATTTCCTCTACCATTGATACTGCCCTCACCCGCATCTCCTCCATTTCCTGGCCAGCCGCCCTCACCCCATCTTCCCACCACCTTAACGGGGATAGAGTTCCTCTTGTCCTAACCTACCACCCCATGAACCCTAACCTACCACCCCATGAACCCTAACCTACCACGCCATTCTCTGCAACTTCCACCATCTCCAAAGGATCCTACCACCAAACACATACTTGCCTCCCTCCACCCCCCCCAACACTCTGCTTTCCACAGGGATCACTCCCTCCATGATTCCTTTGTCCATTCAACCCTCCCCACTAATGTCCCTCCCGGCAATTATCCCTGCAAGTGGCCTAAGTACTGCACCTGCCCATTCACCTCCTCCCTCATCTCCATTCAGGGCCCAAAACAGTCCTTCCAGGTGAGGCAATACTTCACCTTTGAACCTTTTGGGGGTGCCCATTGTATCCATTGCTCCTGATTGGCCTCCTCTACATTGGTGAGACCTGCAAAAAATTGGGATGGGGGGTGCTGATTTGTCGAACACCTCCACTCCATCCACCAAAAGCAGACTTTACTGATGGCCGACCATATTGATTCCCTTTCCCATTCCCACTCTGACATGCCAGTCCATGGCTCCCTCTTATGACACGATGAGACCCCTGGAAGGAATGCTGGAGGAGCAGCACCTCATTTTCCATCCAGGCAGCCTCCAACCTGATGACATAAACATCGATTTCTTCTTCTGGTAAGAATCTTTTTCCTCTCCTTCCCTCTTCTTTAATTCTCGATTTGGGCCTCACTTGCTATTACCTCCACTGGTGCCCCTCCTCCTTCCCTCTCTTTCATGCTCCACTCTCCTCTCCTAACAGATTCCTTCCTCTCCAGCCCAATTTACCTTTCCTACCCACCTGGCGTCACCTATCACCTTCTAGATAGTCCTCATTCCCCTCCTCCTCACCTTTTTATTTTGATGGCTTCCCCCTTTCTTTCCAGTCCCGAAAAGGGTCTCGGCCCAAAATGTTGACTGTTTATTTCCATCGATGATGCCTGACCTGCTGAGCTCCTCCAGCATTTTGCATGTGTTGCTCTGGTATAATTGCCTTCATCGGTACGGGCACTGAGTATAGGAGGTGGGACATTTCTATAGGAGATGGACATACACTGAGTATAGGAGATGGGACATTATGTTGCAGTTCTATAATTTGTTGGTGAGCCTGCACTATGTGCATTTTGTCACCAGTTATAGCAACGACATGTTGCAGCTGGAAGGAATGCTGGAGAGAGTGCAGAAAAGATTGCCAGGGCTCCCTCACCCCCACACTTTGAGTAATAGGGAGGGGTTGGCCAGGCTCGGTCTTTATTCCATGGAACAGAGCAGAATGAGAGGTGGCCTCATAGAGGAGTTTAAGATTCGGAGAACCATAGATAAAGTGGACAGTAACAGTCTTTTCTCCAGGAATTGGGAGTCCAAAACTAGGGGGCATAGATTTAGGGCCAGAGGGGAAAGATTTAAAAGGGACCTGAGGGTGGTGGATATATGGAACAAGCTGCCAGAGGAAGTGGTTGAGGCAAGTCCTATGGTATAATTCAACAAGCACTTGGACAGGTACATTGAGGGGTGGGGTTTGGAGGGATTTGGGCCAAATGCAGGAAATTGGGACTAACTGGCCTGGCACAGTGGTTATCATGGGCTGATTGACCCAAAGGGCCTGTTTCCATGCTGTGATAGTATGGACAAGTTGGGCCAAAGGGCCTGTTTGCATGCTGTATAACTCACTGGACATCATCGTGCTGAAGAACATCTGTAGGCAAATACTCTTTGGAATCTGGTTGGTCTTTTGCAGCTTTCTGCCTAGTAACAATTGCTCCCCAATGCTGCTTTCAAAACCAATGATCTGATTCTCAGTCACACTGCATGGTGGTGGTTAGTCACATTTTCTCACCAAAACAAAAGAACTGGTCACTGACCCAAGAGTGGGCCACTGCTCCTGGCCACATCAATGGTGCTGAGGTTGAGAGCTTCAAGTTCACAGCAGTTAACATCACCAGTTGCCTGTCTGGCCATCCCACGTTGATGGCATGAACCAGAGAACTCAGCAACACCTCAACATACACAGCATATTAACATAGATTCTTATCAATCTTCATTGATGCACCGTAGAAAGCATATTGTCTGGATGCACCATGTATTGGTGTAGCAACTGGTCTGCACGTGAGGACGAGGAAGTGCAGAGAGTTGTGGACTCAGCTCTAAACATCACAGAAACCAGCCCCCTTCTATGGACTCTGTCTATACTTCTTAATGACTCAGTAAAGTAGCCAGCATAATCAAAGACCTCTGTGTAAGCTTTTCACTGTATCTTGGTACACGTGACAATAATAAGCCAAAACCAATACCAGTTGAGCAAAAAGGTCTGTTTCTGTGCTGTATAATCTCTTCAAGTTCAATTTAATTATCTTTCAACCATAAATTAATGTAACCAAAACACTGTTCATCTGGGGCCAAGGTGCAAAACACATTACCAACAGCACACAGTACGTAACACATATAGTTACGATAGCAGCAAACATACAGTCACAAAAACAACTAAAGCCCAACTCCACAATTGTACGGCCTGTAGACTGATGGTGCATAGGATGTTGTCCTGGGCAAGCTTGTTCTTCCACTGGGGGAGCACTGGAGCTCAGCAGCGAGCAAACTGAAACACTGGAGGGCGGCAGTGAGCAAACCGAAACACTGGAGGGCGGCAGTGAGCAAACCGAAACACTGGAGGGCGGCAGTGAGCAAACTGAAACACTGGAGGGCAGCAGTGAGCAAACCAAAACACTGGAGGGTGGCAGTGAGCAAACCAAAACACTGGGTGGCAGCAGTGAGCAAACTGAAACACTGGAGGGTGGCAGTGAGCAAACTGAATCACTGGAGGGCAGCAGTGAGCAAACTGAATCACTGGAGGGCAGCAGTGAGCAAACCGAAACACTGGAGGGCGGCAGTGAGCAAACTGATACACTGGAGGGCGGCAGTGAGCAAACAGAAACACTGGAACTCAGCAGTGAGCAAACTGAAACACTGGAGGGCGGCAGTGAGCAAACCGAAACACTGGAGCTCAGCAGTGAGCAAACTGAAACACTGGAGCTCAGCAGTGAGCAAACAGAAACACTGGAGGGCGGCAGTGAGCAAACCAAAACACTGGAGGGCAGCAGTGAGCAAACAGAAACACTGGAGGGTGGCAGTGAGCAAACAGAAACACTGGAGCTCAGCAGTGAGCAAACAGAAACACTGGAGCTCTGCAGTGAGCAAACTGAAACACTGGAGCTCTGCAGTGAGCAAACTGAAACACTGGAGGGCGGCAGTGAGCAAACAGAAACACTGGCGCTCAGCAGTGAGCAAACTGAAACACTGGAGAGCGGCAGTGAGCAAACAGAAACACTGGAGGGTGGCAGTGAGCAAACTGAAACACTGGAGCTCAGCAGTGAGCAAACTGAAACACTGGAGGATGGCACTGAGCAAACTGAAACACTGGAGGGCAGCAGTGAGCAAACTGAAACACTGGAGGGCGGCAGTGAGCAAACGGAAACACTGGAGGGTGGCAGTCAGCAAACTGAAACACTGGAGGGCGGCAGTGAGCAAACTGAAACACTGGAGGGCGGCAGTGAGCAAACAGAAACACTGGAGGGCGGCAGTCAGCAAACCAAAACACTGGAGGGTGGCAGTGAGCAAACTGAAACACTGGAGGGCGGCACTGAGCAAACTGAAACACTGGATGGCGGCACTGAGCCAACTGAAACACTGGAGGGCGGCAGTGAGCAAACAGAAACACTGGAGCTCAGCAGTGAGCAAACTGAAACACTGGAGGGTGGCAGTGAGCAAACCGAAACACTGGAATTCAGCAGTGAGCAATCTGAAACACTGGAGCTCAGCAGTGAGCAAACAGAAACACTGGAGCTCTGCAGTGAGCAAACTGAAACACTGGAGGACGGCACTGAGCAAACTGAAACACTGGAGGGCGGCAGTGGGCAAACTGAAACACTGGAGGGCGGCATTGAGCAAACTGAAACACTGGAGGGCGGCAGTGAGCAAACTGAAACACTGGAGGGCGGCACAGCAAACTGAAACACTGGAGCTCAGCAGTGAGCAAACTGAAACACTGGAGGGCGGCAGTGAGCAAACTGAAACACTGGAGGGCAGCAGTGAGCAAACTGAAACACTGGAGGGCGGCAGTGAGCAAACGGAAACACTGGAGGGTGGCAGTCAGCAAACTGAAACACTGGAGGGCGGCAGTGAGCAAACTGAAACACTGGAGGGCGGCAGTGAGCAAACAGAAACACTGGAGGGCGGCAGTCAGCAAACCAAAACACTGGAGGGTGGCAGTGAGCAAACTGAAACACTGGAGGGCGGCACTGAGCAAACTGAAACACTGGAGGGCGGCACTGAGCAAACTGAAACACTGGAGGGCGGCAGTGAGCAAACAGAAACACTGGAGCTCAGCAGTGAGCAAACTGAAACACTGGAGGGTGGCAGTGAGCAAACCGAAACACTGGAGTTCAGCAGTGGGCAATCTGAAACACTGGAGCTCAGCAGTGAGCAAACAGAAACACTGGAGCTCTGCAGTGAGCAAACTGAAACACTGGAGGACGGCACTGAGCAAACTGAAACACTGGAGGGCGGCAGTGGGCAAACTGAAACACTGGAGGGCGGCATTGAGCAAACTGAAACACTGGAGGGTGGCAGTGAGCAAACTGAAACACTGGAGGGCGGCACAGCAAACTGAAACACTGGAGCTCAGCAGTGAGCAAACTGAAACACTGGAGGGCGGCAGTGAGCAAACTGAAACACTGGAGGGCGGCAGTGAGCAAACAGAAACACTGGAGGGCGGCAGTGAGCAAACAGAAACACTGGAGCTCAGAAGTGAGCAAACTGAAACACTGGAGGGCGGCAGTGAGCAAACTGAAACACTGGAGGGCGGCAGTGAGCAAACAGAAACACTGGAGCTCAGCAGTGAGCAAACTGAAACACTGGAGGGTGGCAGTGAGCAAACCGAAACACTGGAGTTCAGCAGTGAGCAATTTGAAACACTGGAGCTCAGCAGTGAGCAAACAGAAACACTGGAGCTCTGCAGTGAGCAAACTGAAACACTGGAGGACGGCACTGAGCAAACTGAAACACTGGAGGGCGGCAGTGGGCAAACTGAAACACTGGAGGGCAGCATTGAGCAAACTGAAACACTGGAGGGCGGCAGTGAGCAAACTGAAACACTGGAGGGCGGCACAGCAAACTGAAACACTGGAGCTCAGCAGTGAGCAAACTGAAACACTGGAGGGCGGCAGTGAGCAAACTGAAACACTGGAGGGCGGCAGTGAGCAAACAGAAACACTGGAGGGCGGCAGTGAGCAAACAGAAACACTGGAGCTCAGAAGTGAGCAAACTGAAACACTGGAGGGCGGCAGTGAGCAAACTGAAGCACTGGAGGGCGGCACAGCAAACTGAAACACTGGAGCTCAGCAGTGAGCAAACTGAAACACTGGAGGGCGGCAGTGAGCAAACTGAAACACTGGGGGGCGGCAGTGAGCAAACAGAAACACTGGAGGGCGGCAGTGAGCAAACAGAAACACTGGAGCTCAGAAGTGAGCAAACTGAAACACTGGAGGGCGGCACTGAGCAAACTGAAACACTGGAGCTCAGCAGTGAGCAAACTGAAACACTGGAGGGCGGCAGTGAGCAAACTGAAACACTGGAGGGCGGCAGTGAGCAAACAGAAACACTGGAGGGCGGCAGTGAGCAAACTGAAACACTGGAGGGTGGCACTGAGCAAACTGAAACACTGGAGGGCGGCAGTGAGCAAACTGAAATACTGGAGGGCGGCAGTGAGCAACCAGAAACACTGGAGGGCGGCAGTGAGCAAACTGAAACACTGGAGGGTGGCAGTGAGCAAACCGAAACACTAGAGGGCAGCAGTGAGCAAACTGAAACACTGGAGGGCAGCACTGAGCAAACTGAAACACTGGAGGGCAACACTGAGAAAACAGAAACACTGGAGGGCAGCACTGAGAAAACAGAAACACTGGAGGGCAGCACTGAGCAAACTGAAACACTGGAGGGCGGCAGTGGGCAAACTGAAACACTGGAGGGCGGCAGTGAGCAAACTGAAACACTGGAGGGTGGCACTGAGCAAACTGAAACACTGGAGGGCGGCACTGAGCAAACAGAAACACTGGAGGGCGGCAGTGAGCAAACCGAAACACTGGAGGGCGGCAGTGGGCAAACGGAAACACTGGAAGGCAGTGCTGAGCAAACAGAAACACTGGAGGGCGGCAGTGAGCAAACTGAAAAACTGGAGGGCGGCAGTGAGCAAACTGAAAAACTGGAGGGCAGCAGTGAGCAAACTGAAACACTGCAGGGCGGCAGTGAGCAAACAGAAACACTGGAGGGTGGCAGTGGGCAAACGGAAACACTGGAGAGTGGCAGTGAGCAAATAGATACACTGGAGGGCGGCGCTGAGCAAACAGAAACACTGGAGGGTGGCAGTGAGCAAACTGAAACACTGGAGGGCGGCAGTGAGCAAACTGAAACACTGGAGGGCAGCACTGAGCAAACTGAAACACTGGAGGGTGGCAGTGAGCAAACTGAAACACTGGAGGGCGGCAGTGGGCAAACTGAAACACTGGAGGGCGGCAGTGGGCAAACTGAAACACTGGAGGGTGGCAGTGATCAAACTGAAACACTGGAGGGCGGCAGTGGGCAAACTGAATCACTGGAGGGTGGCAGTGAGCAAACCGAAACACTGGAGGGTGGCAGTGAGCAAACCGAAACACTGGAGGGTGGCAGTGAGCAAATTGAAACACTGGAGGGTGGCAGTGGGCAAACAGAAACACTGGAGGGCGGCAGTGGGCAAACTGAAACACTGGAGGGCGGCAGTGAGCAAACTGAATCACTGGAGGGCGGCAGTGGGTAAACTGAAACACTGGAGGGCGGCAGTGGGCAAACAGAAACACTGGAGGGCAGCAGTGAGCAATCTGAAACACTGGAGGGCAACACTGAGCAAACTGAAACACTGGAGGGCAGCACTGAGCAAACGGAAACACTGGAGGGTGGCACTGAGCAAACGGAAACACTGGAGGGTGGCACTGAGCAAACTGAAACACTGGAGGGCGGCAGTGAGCAAAGTGAAACACTGGAGGGCGGCAGTGAGCAAACTGAAACACTGGAGGGCAACACTGAGCAAACTGAAACACTGGAGGGCGGCAGTGAGCAAACAGATACACTGGAGGGCGGCAGTGAGCAAACAGAAACACTGGAGGCCGGCAGTGAGCAAACTGAAACACTGGAGGGCGGCAGTGGGCAAACGGAAACACTGGAGGGCAGTGCTGAGCAAACGGAAACACTGGAGGGCGGCAGTGAGCAAACTGAAAAACTGGAGGGCGGCAGTGAGCAAACTGAAAAACTGGAGGGCAGCAGTGAGCAAACTGAAACACTGCAGGGCGGCAGTGAGCAAACAGAAACACTGGAGGGTGGCAGTGGGCAAACGGAAACACTGGAGAGTGGCAGTGAGCAAATAGATACACTGGAGGGCGGCGCTGAGCAAACAGAAACACTGGAGGGTGGCAGTGAGCAAACTGAAACACTGGAGGGCGGCAGTGAGCAAACAGAAACACTGGAGGCCGGCAGTGAGCAAACTGAAACACTGGAGGGCGGCAGTGAGAGAAGGGGCCAAACCCCAACCCAGAGCGGATCCCAGCCGCCCCACAAAAGCCTCTGCTCTCCTCATACTGCCTCCGGCTTCCCCTCTCCTGGGCACCGCAACAGGCAACCTCGCAGCATGAGGGCCTGGTCCGAGTCACAGCCCAAGATGACTCGGCTCTCCTGCCATCTCTCTTGCCAATTAACCTTGCAATGTTCTATGTTAGCCCTGTCCAACAGGGTCTTGCGATGTCAAGAAAAATGTCCAAGACAATCCCTTTTGTTGGGCCGTGCTCTTGCTCAGCACAACAACGGTATGTAATAAGCCCAGCTGCATCATTGTCAAGTAACTTGCTGATGGGTCAGACCTGTGGTACTCGATGTTGTCAATATCTAGCAGTGACCTGCGATCATAAAAAAGATGTTATAAACGAACTATGATACCTTTGGTTGGACCAGGAGAGGCCACTGCGTCCGAGCGCACCACCATCATCCCAGACCTCACTATCTACCTCATTCGGCGTTGCACTTCGCTGCTCACCCGCGCAGTACTTCTTTTGTAGCTTTTACACTTCATTCAAAGTTCAAAGTAAATTTATTGAAGTATGTATGTGTCACCATAAATTAATTTAAGATTCATTTTCTTCAAGGCATACACAGGAAACCAAACAATGTATATAATAGAATAGTGTAAATAAAAAACTATTCACAAAGACTAACAAAGGACCGATGTGCCAAGGAAGAGAACGGAGCAAATATAAATAAATAAATATCTACATACATAAATACACAGACAGAGAGATGGATAGATAGAGAGATAAACAAATTAATAGATAAGCCAAATGAGTACATAAATATATAACAAATAGATAGATAAATAATACTGCAAACATGAGTTGTAGAGTCTTTGAAAATGAGTCCATAGGTTCTGAAATCAGTTCAGATCAGTTCTGCATTGTTATAGTTGTACATTATTCTAGCTCAGCGGTCCCCAGCCACCAGGCCGCAAAGCATGTGCTACCAGGCCGCGAGGAAATGATATGATTTGGCAATAGGAATGTCAGCTGCACCTTTCCTCATTCCCTGTCACGCCCACTGTTGAGCTTGAACGCACACGAGGTCATTACCCGCGCGTCATCCACGTCAGCACGGGAAGGAGATCAACTCCTCGAGTTTGCAAATGATGGCGGGCTGAGAAGTATGTTTGACATAACATCTCTACCGGCATTCTGGATCAAAGTCAAGGCTAAATATCCTGAGATAGCCACGAAAGCACTGAAAACATTGCCTCTATTTCCAACATCATATCTCTGTGAAGCGGAGTTTTCTGCAATGATTGCAACGAAAACTAAATTGCAGAATAGACTGGACATAAGGGACCCTCTTCGAGTATCGCTGTCTCCCATCACCCCTCGATAGGACCGTCTTGTTGTAGGAAAACAAGCCCAGGGCTCCCACTGATTCAGCGATATTGGTGTGTTGCAATGATTTTATATGTTCATACGGGGAAAATATATGCTGTGTGTTTAGTATCCAAACAGATGTTATGCTATTGACTTATTGGTGACTTATATAACCATATAACAATTACAGCACGGAAACAGGCCATCTCTGCCCTTCTAGTCTGTGCCGAACGCTACTCTCACCTAGTCCCACCGACCTGCACTCAGCCCACAACCCTCTATTCCTTTCCTGTCCATATACCTATCCAATTTTACTTTAAATGATAATATCGAACCTGCCTCTACCACTTCTACCGGAAGTTCGTTCAACACTTACTTCAAGCTCCCCTGTCCTTCCCTGATAATTGACTTATCACTATATTCATGCAAGGA
Source organism: Mobula hypostoma (assembly GCF_963921235.1). Classification (NCBI taxonomy): domain Eukaryota; kingdom Metazoa; phylum Chordata; class Chondrichthyes; order Myliobatiformes; family Myliobatidae; genus Mobula; species Mobula hypostoma. The sequence continues at coordinate 29,685,650 of NC_086097.1, read as the reverse complement.
AAATATGCGCTGTGTGTTTAATATTAGATTCATTAGAGAAACCCTTTTAGAAACGAAATTGAGTATATTAGCTACTTATCACCTATATTCCGTTTGTGATTAACATCACCCCCCCCCAACGGAATCGCCAAAAATGATTTGCAGGGGAAGAAATGGGCAGGTAACACGTATGCGCAGGTCACGTATGCGCACTGGTGCCCCTGCAGGGCTTCATGATCATTGAAGTCTTTTCTGGGTAAACATAATGCATTTGACTGCTACTCTTGTCCGTTGGCAACCCTACCCCTCACCCGGTTGGCCGGTCTGCAAGAATATTGTCAATATTAAACCGGTCTGCAGAGCAAAAAAGATTGGGGACCCCTGTTCCGGCTCAATGAACTGTGTAAAGATCTGATCTGTATGAACAGTGTGCAAGACAAGTTTTCACCGTATATTGGTACTTGTGAAAATAATATATCAAGTAAATAAAAACAAAAGACATTGTGGCAGTGAGGGGAGTGGATGAAAATCACAAAGTAGTTCATCAACCACAGAGTGTGGAAAACCCTGTCCCCTGAATGTCACCCCACCGTGTACTCACACACACAGAATCACCGTGGCCGTGCATTCTCTCTCCTCTCCCTGCTCTGATCTTTCTTCTTTTTACTTGACTGACTTGTGGTGGGCCAAAGCTGCCGGCCAACAGATCCGTGAGCTTCTCCAGGCTCACAGTCCGTGCACGGGGACACCGAAAGCAAGTGAGGTCGTTCGTCACAATCCACCCCACAGACTCTTGTTTCTCATTGGCTAACTGAGGTCAGAAAGAGTTGCCATCGCTATGGAAACCCTGCCTAACCAATCAGGAGCAAGCTCATGGAATACAGTCCATTGTTGGGCCAGCATCACCCATCACAGGCAGAGCCCTCTCCACCACTGAGCACGTCTACAGGAAGCACTACCACAAGAAAGCAACGTCTATCATCAACGAGACCCACCATCCAGGCCGTTCCCTCTTCTCATTACCATCATCGGGCAAGAAACCTTCAGATATAGGAGCAGAATTGGGCCATTTGGCCCATCAAGTCTGCTCTGCCATTTCATCATGGCTGATCCAATTTTCCTCTCAGCCCTACTCTCCTTCCTTCTCCCTGTATTCCTCCATGCCCTGACCAATCAAGAATCTATCAACCTCTGCCTTAAACATACATAAAGACTTGACCTCCATAGCTGCCTGAGGCAAGAATTCCACAGATTTACCACTGGATAAATTCCATTCTAGGAGGGCACCCTTCTATTCTGAGGCTGTGTCCTCTGGTCTTAGACTCTCCCATCGTCCTCTCCACATCCACTCAGTTAAGGCCCTTCCAAGTTCAGGAACAGTTATCACCCTATGACCATCAGGCTCCTGAACCAGCATAACGCCCCTCACCACAACTCTGAACTGACTCCACAACCCATGGACTCACTTTCTAGTAATCTAAACTCATTTTCTTAGTAATATTATGTTGTTTATTTGCACAATTTGTCTTCCTTTGCACTTATATAGAGTTTTCAATAATTCTCTGAAAAGAATCTCAGGGTAGTATATGGAAGGACTGAATCTCAGTGGCCAGGGGGAGGCGATGGACCGCGTACTGTATATGCAGAGTCTGAGAGGTTGCAGCACCCCCACCCTCAGTATCTGAAGGGACTGCTCCTCACGATCTGACTGTCCTCCAGCCCCACGGTCTGGATCTATATTCACCCGGTGAGGAGATTGGGGGATCTCCTGGTCAACTTACTCCTGGGCCTGGCCATTCCCAGGGCAAGAGCAGTCGAAGATTGCCCACGTGAGCTTCCTCCGAGTCAGTTTCCTCCTACATTCTAAAGGTGTCCAGGCTAGGGTTAGATAGCTGCGGCCATGCCAGATTGGCACTGGAAACACGGCAACACTTTCAGGCTGCTCCCAACACATCCTCAGACTGTTGGTCATAGATGCAAGCAACGCATTTCACTGTATGTTTCGATGTACATGTGACAAATAGAGCTGATCTTGTATTATCTTATTCCCTGTTCTCTGCACTGAAAAACTCAGCCGTTTGGAAGGTAGACTGGGAACGCTGAGAAACTGATTCCCCAAAGGGAGAAACTGCTTCTAATCCAAACAAAGGCAATTTGACGAACAGCAGATCAGCCATGTGTTTCCAGGAGTCAATGACGAAGGTTACCACTGTGCTCCTGACGGTAATTGAACCCACATTTATTAGCTGTGGGTTGCTGGGGAAGGTGAAGGGTGAAAAGGTGGGCTGGGAGCTCTCTACAGTGGGGGGTGGGGCCGTGAAACTTTATCACTCCACAGTTTGTAGCAAAGAAAATGTTCACGTACGATTTCACCTTTCAAAAAATAGCTTCTGCTGTATCGTCACTGCTTCCATGAACACAGGAACTGGCCCTCCTGCCCACCTGTCCATGCTAGACATGAAGTATGCATCCATACTAACTCCATTCGAAGGCTTTGTAAGGCATTGATCAGAGTGCACTGGGAGTATTGAGAGCAATTTGGACCAATTACCAAAGAACAAATGTGCTGTCATTGGAGAGGGTCCAGAGGAGGTTCACACGAATCATTGCAGGGCGGATGAGTGTTTGATGGCACTGGGGCCATATTTGCTAGAGTTTTAAAGAGTAAGGGGGGGTCCCATTGAAACCTATTAGATATTGAAAGGCCAAGATAGAGTGCACGTGGAGAGCATGTTTTCGGAAAATTTTGTAGTCGCCATGAGAACTTGCTCGTTGGTGAGGCAGTGTGAGGTTTAAATAAAAGTCAGGGTCATTCAGAGCTTTTTGGTGGGCTACGATGCTAGGCACTCGGCAGGGGCCAATATAAAGAACCAAGGTGTAAACGGAGCCACCTCCACTGGAGTGGGCAGCTTTAGAGTGGGCAGCTTTGGTTCAACAGGGTGAGGACAGGCACAGGCTGCAACTTAAGCTTGAGAAGTTAGAAGCATAATAAGTTGTAGGCTGGGTGATAGTTTAGGTAGTTGAATGCTCTCCCCGTGAGATGTGGGATTTCAGGGTTCCTAACAGTCTCCTTGATAACTACTGTACGTCTGCAGGAAGTGCACCCAACTTCACCTCCTGACTGACAAGGTCAAGAAACTGGAGCTGGATCTGGATGTATACAGGGAAGCTGAAAACCTTGTAGACGAAATTTTTACTGAGGTGGTCACACCCAGAGTGCAGGCTTTAGATAGTAGATGAGTGAACACCAGGACAAGCTAGGTGAGTCAGCAGTAACACTTTCAGTACGCTGGATGAACTCAGCGGGTCGGGCAGCATCACTTAGAAATGATGAGTCGATGTTTCGGGCCAGAACCCTTCGTCAGGACTGAAGAATGTAAAATGGGGAAGGATTTGAAGAATGCTTGTAGCTTCAGTTGAAAGACCAGTAATTTGGAAGACAAAGAGGTGGGGGAGGGGAAGCATTGACGTCATAGCCCTGAAAAACTCTACTGCCATGATGAGGCTAAACTCAGGTTGGAGGAGCAACGTCTCATATACCGTCTAGGTAGTCTCCAGCCCCTTGGTATGAACATAGAATTCTCCAACTTCCGGTAATTCCCTCCCCCTCCCTTCCTCTATCCCTATTTCACTCTACCCCCTCCCCCAGCTCCCTCATGGTTCCGCCTCCTCCTTCTACTACCTATTGTTTTCAGGGCTATGATGTCAATGCTTCCCTTCCCCCACCCCTTTGTCTTTCAACTGAAGCTACAAGCATTCTTCAAATCCTTCCCCATCTTTCACTCTTCAGTCCTGACGAAGGGTTCCGGCCCAAAATGTCGGCTCATCGTTTCTGACTGATGCTGTCTGACCTGCTGAGTTCATCCAGCATACTGAAAGTGTTGCTTTGATCTCTTACAGCATCTGCAGATTATTTTGTGTTTCAGGTGGGTCAGCAGGCAGTGCGGGGTTCACCTGTGTCGTTCCCCTCAGCAACAACTACACCCCTTTGGATACTGCTGGGGGAGAATGACCCATCAGGGCACTGCGTCGGCCAGGCCAGTGGCACTGTGGCCGGCTCTAAGGCTGAGCAGGGAGGGGTGAAGTCAGGCAGAGCGATAGTGATAGGAGAGTCGGTAGCTGGTGGGACGGACAGGAAATTCTGTAGCACTGAAAGAGAAGCCAGAAGAGTATGTTGCCTCCCAGGTTCTGGCATCCAGGATGGCTCCACGGCTGCAGAAGACTCTCAAGTGGGAGGGTGAGGAGCCTGAGGTCATGGTGCACATTGGCACCCGTGACCTAAGTAGAAAGGAGGAAGAGGTCCTGCCCAGTGAGTATAGGGAGTTAGAGAAGATGCAGAAGAGCAGGACCTCCAATGTAGCAATATCTGGAATACTCCCAGTGCAACATTCTAGTCAAGGCAAGAATAAGATGAGAGTATAGATGAGGATAGTGGCTTAGGATTGGTGCAGGAGGCAGTGTGTCTGATTTCTGGATCATTGGGATCTCTCTGGGGAAGTTCTGACATGTAGAGAAAGGACAGGTTACACCTAAACCCAAGGGAGACCAATATTGTTGTGGGTAGGTTTTCTAGAGCTGCTGGAGAGGGCTTAAACTAATTTGGCAGGGGGATGACAACCGGAGTGATAGGACTAAGGATGGAGCGGTTGGTATATGCTGTAAGTCGGTGCAGTGTTGTAGTGAGACTGTGAGGAAGGACGGGCAGATGGCAGGGCAAAGTTGCAGTCGGTGGGATGAGTTGAAGGGTAACACGGAGGCAAAATCAAAAAGGGTGATGTATACAGGACCAAAGGAATTATATCCGAATGCACGCAGAATATGTAATAAGGTAGATGATCTTGTAGCTCAGTTAGAGATTGGCAGGTATGACACTGTGGGCATACATTAATCAAGTTGTTGCTGAAAGAAGATTATAGTTGGGAGCTTAACATCCAAGGATACACATTGTAATGAGAGGGCAGGCAGGTAGGCAGAGGGGGTGGAGTGGCTCAGTTGGTAAAATATGAAATCAAATCCTTAGAAAGATTGGAAAATGTAGACTCCTTATAGCTAGAGTTAAGAAACGGCAAGGGTAAAAAGACCTGATGGGAGTTGTATACAGGCCTTGAAGTAGTAGCCAGGATGTGAGATAGATTTACAATGGGAGATAGAAATGGCATGTAATCAGAATAATGCTGTGATAGTCACGGGGAACTTCAATGTGCAGGGAGATAGAAATGGCATGTAATCAGAGTAATGCTGTGATAGTTACGGGGAACTTCAATGTGCAGGTAGATTGGAAAAATCAGGATGGTGCTGAATCCCAAGAGAGAGAATTTATAGAATGCCTACAAGATGGCTTTCTAGAGCAGCCTGTATTCAAATAGGAGAAAGGCAATTCTGAATTGGGTGTTATGTAATGAACCAAATTTGATTAGGGGGCTTAAGTAAAGAAACCCTTAGGAGACAGTGATCATAATATGACAGAATTCACCCTGCAATTTGAGAGGGAGAAGATAAAGTCAGAAGTATTAGTATTACAGTGGAGTAGAGGGAATTACAGAGGCATGGGAGGAGTTGACCAAAGTTGATTGAAAGGGGACACTAGCAAGGATGATGGCAGAGAAACAATGGATAGAGTTTTTGGGAGCGATTTGGAAGGCACAGGATAGATAAGTCCCAAGATGAAGAAGTATTCTAAAAGGAGGGTGAGGCAACTGTGGCTGACAAGGAAGTCAAAGACAGCATAAAGGAAAAGAGAGGATGTATAATATTGCAAAAATTGGTGGGAAGTTAGAGGATTGGGAAGTTTTAGAAAAACAACTAAACAGCCATAAGGAAAGAAAAGATTAATAATGAAGGTAAGCTAGCAAATAATATAAAAGGATACCAAAAACTTTTTCATATATATAAACAGTGGCACTATAGTGTAGTGGTTAGTACAACGCTTTACAGTACCAGTGACCCGGACTCAATTCCTGCCACTGCCTGTAAGGAGGTTGTACTTTCTCCCTGTGACTACATGGGCTTCTTCCCACATTCCAACAACATACCAGTTGGTACATTAACTGCTCATTGCAAATTGTCCCGTAATTAGGCCAGGATTAAATTGGGGGATTGCTGAGCAGCATAGCTCGAAGGTCTGAAAGGGCCTATTCCACACTGTGTATCAATAAATAAATGAATACATAAAAGGTAAAAGAGAGGCAAGAGTGGATATTGGACCCACTGGAGGGTATTAATGGGGGACATATAAATACCAGAAGAACTTAATAGGTCATTTGCATCAGTCTTCACTGTGGAAGACACCAGCAATGTGTCAGAAATTGGAGAGTGTCAGGGGGCAGAAGTGAGTGTCATTGCTAATACTAATGAGAAGGTGCTTGGGAAGCTGAAAAATCTGAAGGTACACAAGTCACCTGGACCAGATGGTCTACACTCCAGGGTTCTGAAAGAGACAGCTAAAGGATTTGTGGAGGCTTTAGTAATGATCTTTCAAGAATCACTAGATTCGAGAATGGTTCCAGGGCACTGGAAAATTGCAAATGTCTCTCCACTTTTTAAGAAGGGGGAGAGGCAGAAGAAAGGAAATTATAGGCCAGTTAACCTGGCTTCAGTGTTAGGTCTGTTATTAAGGATGAGATTTCAGAGTACTTGGAGGCTCACGATAAAGTAGGGCAAAGTAAGCATGATTTCCTTATGAGATTTTGCCTGACGAATCCATTGGAATTCTTTGAGGAAATACCAAACAGACTAGACAAAGGAGAGTCAATGGATGTTGTTTAGTTGGATTTTCAGGCCTTTGACAAGGTGTCACATATGAGGCTGCTTAGCAAGATAAGAGCCCATGGTATTACTGGAAAGATACTGGCATGAATAGAAAATTCTGATGAAGCCATCCTGAAGAAGGGCCTCGGCCTGAAACGTCGACTGTTTACTCTTTTCCATGGATGCTGCCTGGCCTGCTGAATTCCTTCAGCATTTTGTGTGTGTTTCTTGGATAGAAAATTGGTTGACTGGAAGGAGGCAAAATGTGGAAGTAAAGGGAGCCTTTTCTGGCTGGCTGCCGGTGACTAATAGTGTTCCACAGGAATTATTGAGACCATTTCTATTCATATTATATGTCAATGATTTGGATGATGGAATTGATGGCTTTATGGCCAAGTTTGCAGATTATACAAAAAAATTGGTGGAGGGGCAGGTAGTGAAGAAGGAGGCATGGAGTCTGCAGAAGGACTTAGAAGGAAGCTCCTTTAGAACGGACATGAAGAGGAATTCCTGTAGCCAGAGGGTGAGGAATCTGAGAAATTCATTGCCATTGATGCTGTGGAGGCCAAGTTATTGCGTATATTTAACATGGAGGTTCTTAGTAAAGGTATCTAAGGTTATAGGGAGAATGGGTTGAGAGGGATAATAAATTGGCCATAGTTGAATGGTGAAGCAGAATGAATGACCCAAATGGCCAAATTCTTCTCCTATGTCCTGTGGTCTTTTTGGACTGTAGTCTTCTGTACCTCACTGCTTGATATGTTTTTGTTAAATATTGTGAGACTCCCTGTCTCCATCACCCCTTCATAAGGTCACTGTACCTGCCTCACACACATCCCCTGGAAACTTATTCCATATATGGACCACCCTCTGGGTGAAAATGTTTGCCCCTCAAATTCCTATTAGACCATAAGACTATAAGTCTGTTGGGGTCATCTACTGAATCTGGTGCTCCCAATGTGGCCTCTCCTGGATATCGGTGAGACCCAACGAAAGCTGGGAGACCACTTCGTCAAAGACCTTTGCTCCATCCACAAGCAGGATTTCCCAGTGGCCTCCCATTTCAATTCTACTTCCCATTCCCATTCTGACATGTTAGTCCATGGCCTCTTATACTGCCACAATAAGGCCACACTCAGCCTGGGGGAGGAGCAACACCTTCTATTCCATCTGGGCAGCCTCCAACCTGATGGCATAAACATCGATTTCTCGAACTTCTGGTAATTGCCCCACCCCACTTCACTATTCCCCATTCCCATTTCCCTCTCTCACCTTCTCTTCTTACCTGACCAACACCTCCCTCTCTCTTTTCTTCCTTCCATGGCCTTCTGTCCTCTCCTATCAGATTCAACCTTCTCCAGCCCTTTATCTCTTTCACCAATCGACTTCCCAGCTCTTTACTTCACCCCCTCCCCTCTCTGATTTCACCTATTACCTGTCAACTTGTACGTCTTCCTCCCCTCTCCCCACCAGCTTCTTGTTCTGATATCTCTGCTTCCTTTTCAGTCCTGAAGAAGGGTCTCGGGCCAAAACGTCGACTGTTTACTCTTTTCCGGACATGCTGCCTGGCCTGCTGAGTTCCTCCAGCATTTTGCCTGGAAAGCAACCAATGTGCAAAAGAAGACAAACTGTGCAAATAGAAATAAATAAATAAACAAACAAACAAACAAATAAATAAATAATGCTGAGAACATGAGTTGTAGAGTCCTTGAAAGTGAGTCTGTAGATTCTGGAATTAGTTCAGTGTTGAGTTGAGAGAAGTTATCCACACTGCTCTGGAGTGGGAAAGTTTCCTTTATCAATACATAGAGGTCTCAACTGGACAGAGCACAATACTGGATCTCCTTCAGCCTTCAATGCTTCAGAGAAAATTGAGAATTCTAATTCAGATTGCTCACAGTGCTTCAGAAACAACCTGTAAAATGGTTAGTGTCTCTCACCACCAGAGGGCGCCAGCTCTCAGCTCATTCGCTGGTTTTATTTGCAGTTCATTTTATGATCATTTATCCATAAAACCACAATATATAAGACATAAGAGCAGAATTAGGCCCATTGGGTCTATTCCATTATTCCCATCATGACTGATTTATTACTCCTCTCAATCCCATTCTCCTCTAAAACAATAATACAGAGATGCAGAATGATTTCATTCAGCCCATCGAATAAACTCTACCATTCCATCATGGCTGATTTATTATCTTTCTCAACCCCAATCTCCTATAAGACCATAAGGCACAAGAGCAGAATTGGGCCATTCGGCCCATCAACTCTGTTCTACCAATACATAATGGCTGATTTATTACCCCTCTCAACCCCTTTCTTATATAAGACCAGAAGACACAGGAGCAGATTTAGGCTATTCGGCCCATCAAATGCACTTTCTCTGCATTTGCTTTCTTCTTGCTGCCTCATTGCATTTATGTATGGAATGATCAGTCCGGATGGCGAGCAAAACAAAAGCTTTTTATGGTATCTCCGTAAACATGACAATGACAAAACGACACCACCATCAGTTCATCCATTCAACAAAAGGACAATTACTTCACCTATGCTTTATATTGAAATTATTTAGTATAGTGATACATTAATAAGAAATTACTTACAATAAAATTATTCACAGTAAGACATCTCTTCTAAGCTTGAAGAGTGAGAAAGCTTTAGGTTCTTTGTCGGCTGTTGCTGCCATGACTTTTGGAAGCCTCTTTTCCAGAATTTACAATGTACTAAGGTGGATTGAAAGAAAGCCAGAGCCGGAGGATCTGTCTTGGAAGCTGCCCCCTTCCTCGTTGATGGGAAAGTTTGATTACTGATTGCAGAGGGAGTTAATTGAAAACAGTCTCCCGAATAAGGCTTGACGATGTGTTTTCTCAGCCCGCAGGGAGCAGTGTCAGAGCCGTCCTCACCCTCTGCTTCTGAGTGGGACTCGAGTTCGGTATCAGAGCACAGATGATGATGATGATCCGGGACTGTCTCTGGAACTCCATTAGGCAATACAGCTCTCAGCGGACTCAGCCAGTGCTGGGCTGCTGTCCAGCGACTGCAGTGCAAGCTGCCAGACATTACTCTCACCCTGGTTACTCGGATCTTCCCCACTCCGAGTGCCAAGTCGCTGGATCTCACTGCATCCGCTGGTCCAGACTTCCATGTGTTTCACTCTCAGGAGACCTGGGCTTCTGCAGGCTGTAATCGGCCAGTTTTAATGGAATGTAGCACATTGGTTGAATAAATTTCAGACACTGCAATAAATATACAAGAGAGGCTGATACATTTACCTCGACGATGAAAGGGCAAGAACACAGATTCAGGGTAGATTGAGGGGTAAACAAAATGCTCACAGAGATTTTTTTTTCTCCAAAAATACTTTATTCAGAATTATTACAAAATAAATTTATATACATACAAGAAAACACATTCATTGACTCTGAGTCCTTATTCAATAAATAAAGTTATTTACAATAAAATTATGCGTTGACTCTCTGTTCATATACAAATGAAAGATGTTTACAATAAATCATTCATTTACTCTCAACCCTTGGTCAAGAGTTAAGAGTTATTAACAATAAAATTATCAACAATAAAGGCAGGTATTGGCTCTAATTCCTCTTCCAAATTAACAATTCCACCCACTCCTAGGGCACCATGTTGATTATCTGTCCACACCACTGATGAGGGTTATTCTCCTGCCACCCGACCCCTCCGACCCCCACGGGTGATGAACCTTAAACTGTGGTCCTTCCCCACCGGGCCTTCACGGTGGCCGCACCAAGCTTGAGTGCATCCCTCAGCACGTACTCCTGCAGGCGAGAGTGAGCCAGTCAGCAGTATTCAGTCACGGGCATCTCCATGTGCTGGCAGACCACCAAGTTTCGGGCAGACCAAAGCGCGTCTTTCACCGAATTGATGATCTGCCAGCAGCACCGCATGTTTGTCTCTGTGTGCGTCCCCGGGAACAGCCCGTAGATCACGGAGTCCTCGGTAACGATGTGTTAGCTGACCTCCCAGGAGAGACTAACAGGGAGCAAGAATGTGTCTGGTAGATCAGGAAGCCGCCAAGACTGTAGACAAATTGGCAACAATCGATACCTTGACAACACCAAGCAATGTCACAATGACTTCATGAGTGGCGGTGTGACCTCATCCAGACCCATGTGGGAGGAGGACAGCTTTCCCCGAAACAGAATCGCAAGCTCGTGGCCAACAAGCAGAAAGGATAGAACCAGGAGGGAGACTAAGGGAGACAGAATATGAGAGAGGGAGAGAGGATCAGTGTTCGGACCATTTCCTTTTATGTTATATTATATGTCAGTAATTTGGATGACGGAATAGGATAGACTGAGGGGAAGGTAGTGTTGAGGAAGCATGGAGTCTGCAGAAGGATTTAAACAGATTAGAAGAATGGGCAAAGAAATGGCAGATGGAATGTAGTGTAAGGAAGCTGTCACTTTGGTAGAAGCAATGAAGATGTAGGCTATTTTCTAAATAGGGAGAAAATTCTGAAATCAGAGTCAGAGGGACTTGGGAGTCCTCGTGCAGGATTCCCCAAAGGTTAACTTGCAGGTTGAGTCAGTGGTAAGGAAGGTAAATACAATGTTAGCGTTCATTTCAACAAGACTAGAATATAAAAACAAGGATGTAACGCTGAGGCTTTACGAGGCATTGGTCAGACCACTCTTGGAGTACTGTGAACAGTTTTGGGCTGGCATTTGAGTGGACCGAGAAGAGCTTCGCGAGAATTATTTTGGGAATGAAAGGGTTAACGTATGAAGAGCATTTCAGGCTCTGGGCCTGCTCTCTCTGGAGTTTAGAACGATGAGGGGTGATCTCATTGAAACCTATTGAATACTGGAAGGCCTAGATAGAGTGGATGTGGAGAGGATGTTTCCTAGCGTGGGTAAGTCTAGGGCCAGAGAGCACAGCCTGAAGATAGGAAGACATTTCTTTAGTCAAGGTTGGTGAATCTTTGAAATGCATAGCACAGAAGACTGTGGAGGGCAAGTCATTAAGTATATTTAAAGTGGAAGTTGACAATTTCTTGATTAGTAAGAATGTCAAAGGTTACAGGGAGAATGCAGTAGGGTGGGGCTGGGAGGGATAATAAATCAGCCACAATGGAATCACATTAAACAACATTCCTCCGGACCAAGGTGCACAATGCAGTACCTACACCTCAGACACAACATACAAAGTAATATTACCATAAATAAATTAACAGATAATAAGGTGAATTTACAACTCAAGTTAAAAAGTAAACAGTATAACACCAGTGGCATTATATTCCAAGTGGATTCCTGTGGTTTTGTTTTTCCCTGGAAATAAACTCATTAACTATGCATTGTAGTAACTGCCAGATAACCACAGAGACTGTGGAAGCAGCCCCGTTGCTAAGAGCTGACAGAGTCATAGAGAGGGCAACAGGCCCTTTGGCTCTGCTTGGGTCTGCCCCTGTCCTCCAGCCGCCCCTTGCAACAGATGGGAACTGGAGTGACAGGGCTAAGTATGGGGTAGGTTGGTTTACAAACAAAGGCAGTGTGTGATGAGACTGTTAGTAGGGAGAGGCTGGTGATAGGGCAAAATTGCAGTCGATGGGATGAGTTGCAATGTAAAAGGGGACAAAATTGAAAAGGGTACAGAGGAGGTTCACCGCGATGCTGCCTCGATTAGAGAGTCTGAGCTATGAGGCGAGGTGGGACAAGCTTTGGTTGTTTTCTGTGGGTGGGCAGAGCCCTGATAGGAGTTTATAAAATTTTGAGAGAGGGGATCTTTTTGCCAGGGTAGAAAATGTCAGAGGCAGAGTCAGAATCACTGCCCTCCCGGGGTTTTGCCCAGCAGAGAGCAAGCTCTGTGGTGGCCGACTGCAGATTTGTTTGTCGGCACTCAATGGACTCGGGCCTCAAGCTTGTGGAGTCGTTTGCTTTTCATCTGCCAGACGAGAGGTGTCCGAGCCGTCACACTCTACCAAGGTCAGTGCAGTGCAGTTGTGGTCGACTGAAGATTTCAATTGGACTTAGGGTTCTCAACTATATATATATTGTATTTGTTTGGTTGTGTTTTCACTAACATTCGATATGTGTGCCTGTATATGCCAGGACAGGGCCTCAAAGCCGGGATGTCACCTAATGGGCATCAGGGGCTGCTCAGCAGATGATATCGGTGGGCTGGGGGGGTCTGGACTACATACATGCACATTCTGCATCGTAGTGGGTTTGTTGAATTGTATGTGTGCGGGCTGGGGGGGGCAGGGCAGCTTCGGGACTCTTTTATTCCGTAAATGTGTTCTTGTGTGTGACTGTTGGCAATTTATGTAAGCACTTTGACTCCATAGTGACGCTGTCTGGTTTGGCTGTATTCATGAGTGCTCCTGTATGGTTAAATGACAACTAAACTTGAATTGAGTATCACTGCCATAGAGTCGGTCGCGAAATGTGTTGCTCTGTGGCAGCAGTGCAACACAGTAGATAGTAGTGAATATTAAGTAATTAGTGCACAAAGGGGTAAAAGTGAGTCAGTGTCCCTGGGTTCGTGGACTCTTCTGTAGTTTTTGTGCAGCTACAATTAGTATATGAATTACACCAGAAAGAAGAGGACGAGAGATAGGAACACAAGCAAAACACCTCTTCCACATTCAGCATCAGCACAGGTACACACGAAGCTGTGGGCTTAGTGCCCTGCTCTACTCAATTAATACTTATGACTGTGTGGCTAAATACAGCTCCAATGCCATATGTAAGTTTGCTGTCCACTCCACTGTTGTTAGACCATTACACCTTAAGGCATAGGAGCAGAATTAGGCCATTCAGCCCATCAAGTCTGCTCTGCCATTCCATCGTGGCTGATTCATTATCCCTTTTAACCCCATTGTCCTGCCTTCTCCCCATAGCCTTTAACGCCCTGATCAATCAAGAACCTATCAACAGGAGATCAGAGCTGGAGAGGATCAGTAACCTCAAGTTCCTTGGTGTTCAGAGGATATGTCCTGGGACTTTTTAAATGTCATCACAAAGGGTATAATAGCACCCCTACTTTCTAAGAAGTTTGTGCATATTTGTAATGTTTGACAAACTTCTATAGAAGCGCAGTGGAGGGTATCCCAACTGGTTGCGTCATGGCCCAGTATGGAAACACCAATGCCTATGAACAGAAAAGCCTACAGAAAGTGGAGGGTGCAGTCCGGTCCATCACAGGCAAAGCTTACCCCAAAATTGAGCTGATCTACATGGAGCGCTGTCACAGTAAAGCAACATCCATTACCAAGCACCCCACCACCCTGGCCGTCCTCTCTTTTCACTGCCGCCATCAGGCATAGGCAGTAGAGCTTTGTTCCCACACCAACAGGTTCAGGAACAGTTGTTACTCTTCAACCATCAGGCTCCTGAACCAGCATAACTAGCTTCACTCACCTCAACATTGAACTGATTCCAAAACTTATAAATTCACTCTCAAGGACTCTACAACTTATTCTCAATATTATTTATCTATCTATCAATTATTTATTTATCATTTGTTTGCACAATTTCTCTTCTTTTACACATTGGTTACACTGAACAACAAAGATTTTGCTTCCTGAAGTATGTGCAGCTGGCTGACAACGTGCTTCAAGCATACAAAGGCAAGAAGTTCAATATGTCACTAAAGGTTCATTTTCTGCATTCCCATTTAGACTTCTTCCCAGCAAATCTTGCCTCTGTCAGTAATGAGCACGGTGAAAGATTTCACTGGGACATTACAGTCAATGGAGAAATGATATCAGGGCAACTGGAATCCATCAATGCTGGCTGATTATTGTTGGACACTTAAGTGAGAAGCCTCAGACACCGAGTACAAATGAAAATCATCAACAAACTAACTTAGCTTAGTTGATCTATTGCAAAGTGTCATTATGCAATTAAATGCATTATATTCAATTAAAGTTAAATTTCTTGTTTCTCCAAATTCCTATGTGATGCAAGTAGTCTGAAATGATATTTGTGTTCAGCTTCAAGCAGTTGATTTAAAACAAAAAAAAATTCAGAGGAAGCAACTTTCAACAGAATTTGTTGTCCAGTGTTATATGTTAGCATTTTTTGGGTGTAGTTTTTCATTGATTCCATTGAAATTCTTTGTTCAATGGAGATGAATCTCAAGGTAGTATATGGTGACATACAGTATGCCCTTTGTTAATAAATTTCTTTTGAACTTTGAAAAGCCGTGAGTGAGAATGTAGAGGGTGTGGTTAGCAAGACTGCTGACAACATTAAACTCGTTTTGTGTGTCCCAGCATTTCTTGTGTGTTGCTCAAAACTTCCAACATCTGCAGAATCTCTTGTATTTACTGTTGTGTATTTAATATTTCAGTAATATTTGAATAACATTGGAAATATATTGATTGACTAGGCATTTTTGTTTATTTAAATAATACGTTACAGCTATGTGTAAAAATATGTGAATGGCATACATCACCACACCACCAGGTCATATGTACATGCCTCACTTAAAGTACAAACAAAACTAAGACACATATCTCTCAGCCTCCCTTGATTTTCTTCCATTAGCTGTATGCTTTGAATTTACAAAAGATAACAGTGGCATTGAGGACGACAACCTACTTAATGAAGCACAGCAAGACGTTTAGATTTAAAAAGCGCAACATGCTTTCTTCCCAGGAGGAGAAGACAGCTGAATTTTTTTAAAAGACAGTAAACGGACAAATTCACGGGTTCACAAACAGTGATTAGGTGGTGATAATAATCATAATTTTTTTTAAAGAGCAGAAATGACTGGCTACATGAGAAAGATTGATGTGTTCAAATGCGTAAAAGATAACTGATATTGTATACCAAGCAAATCGAGCAATATTTTGAAGATCATTTAGTTCATGGAGTCTTACAAGAAATCATTCAAAAGTGACTCCTAACTAAAGCACAGCTAATATTTAAAAGAGCAGTAGAAATAGCTGTATCAATGGAAACTGCAACCAGAGATGCAATTGAGTGGCAGTCAGGAATGAATTCGAGCGTGAACAAAATTGCAACATCTAAACAGATGCATGCCTGACCAAACAAATTGTATTACCATTGTGGCAGAGACTCACATACACCAGGCCAATGCAGATTTAAAGGTAAAACTTGCAGAAAGACAACAATGTAGGACACGTACAAAAAAAAACATGTCAGCTAGACAAAAATAAATGGACTGCACAGGGAAGAGAGTAAGAAAAAAAAAAGTCAAGTTGCAGCTTCAAAAAATCTGCATGCTGTTGATGAAAACTCTGATAATGATGAGAGTGACACTGGATTGGGTAGCCTTGAGAGTTAGAATGTGAAAAATAACAGACAAGCAATGTGGCTAACACCAAAGATGAATGACAAATCAATTAAAATGGATGGACGCTGGTTCAGCCATTTCAGTCATTCCACAAAATGAGTTGAAACCGCAGAGGTGATAAAAAGTGGACCTGAAAAGGTTAAGGACAGGACTCGAATACTCTCCTACACTGTGGGGGTTGTGACTGATATCATCTGGAGATGACACATCACTCAATTGAGGAGAGCAGAGTCAATTCATACAGAAGAAAGCTGCTCAGAGCTGTCAGAACCACTTCCTGCAGTCCAAAGCCAACTCCTGCAAGCATCACGGAGGAAAGCCCAGAGCCCGAGATTGTTTCACAGCCACGTTTCTCCTGTCCAGCAGTGACACCACCCTCCCGCCATCAGGAAAAACATTACCCCACAAGGGTAAGAAATCCTCCACACCGATTAAATCTTTACGCCTGGATGGAACAATTTAAAATT
Organism: Mobula hypostoma; assembly: GCF_963921235.1. Taxonomy (NCBI): domain Eukaryota; kingdom Metazoa; phylum Chordata; class Chondrichthyes; order Myliobatiformes; family Myliobatidae; genus Mobula; species Mobula hypostoma. Next base: position 29,669,157 of record NC_086097.1, on the reverse strand, counting down.
TACTATGCTGTGAATGTCTATATGGTAGTTGTATTATATGGTATACTGTGTATACTGTATATGTATATAAACTGAGATGCATTCTATATTGAGTTCAAGGAATTTAATATTTCAGTAATATTCAAGTAATATTGGAAATATATTGTTCGATTAAGCATTTTTGTTTGTTTAAAAAAGTCATTACGGATTAGATGTAAAAGTATGTGAATGGCATACATCATCACAGCACCACATCGTATGCACGTGCCTCACTTAAAGTAAAAAACAGAACTAATACACGCATCTTTTGGGCTCCCTTGTTTTCTTTCAATTAGTTTTCAGACTCTTCAATACTCAGAGCCTGGACTGACACCAACCTACCGCCCTCTACTGTGCCTATTGTCTTGTTTATTATTTATTGTAATGCCTGCACTGTTTTGTGCACTTTATGCAGTCCTGCGTAGGTCTGTAGTCTAGTGTAGTTTTTGTGTTGTTTTACGTAGTTCAGTGTAGTTTTTGTATTGTTTCATGTAGCACCGTGGTCCTGAAAAATGTTGTCTCGTTTTTACTGTGTACTGTACCAGCAGTTATGGTCGAAATGACAATAAAAAGTGACTTGACTTGACTTGATGTTTTATAGTTACAAAACATAACACTTACCACCTATGCCCGTGAGCCACACTGAATGCAAGGCTCTTTCAAACCAGTAATCCGATTGAGGTGAGTTTTCAATTATTTAACATCAGGTTATTTAGAGCTGATGGATTAAACGTTCTAAAGAAAGCTTCTTTTGTTGCAAGCTCTTGCATTAACTGAACAACATGTAATCACTAATTACTGGATCAAGGTCCTTTTTCTCATGGAAAAAAAATCATAAATTATTAAATACTATCTGGTTGGCGGGTTTGGGAATCACATGACATTTGTAATAATGTGGTGTTGAATGTGAATAAAGCAAAGCCAATACATGGAAAGTTGGCTCAGTGATGTCTCGGGAAGGCCACATCCACTATCAAAGATCCCCACTGCCATCTTCACACAGCTACCATCGTGCGGGAGGTACAGATGCATGAAGCCCCGTGCCACCAGGTGTCAAAACAGTTACTCCGTTCAGGATGACTACACAACAGCTCTGCCCGTGACCGCAAGAAACCGTAGAGAGTTGTAGACAGGGCTCAGCCCATCACAGAAACCAGCCTCCCCTCCATGGACTCCGTCTGCACTTCTCTCTGCCTCAGTAAAACTGCCAGCCCAATCAAAGACCCCTCCCATTTCGATGGCAAGCAACTCAAGAACGTAAGAAATAGCAGCAGCAGTCGGCCTTCTGACCCGTTAGGCCTGCTCCACCATTCAATAAGATCATGGCTGATCTGACCATGGACTCATCTCCACCCACCTTCCCTGCTATGCAAAAATCTATGCAATTGTATCCTGTAAATGCCTTCAAGAAAATGTATCTCAAGGTAATATGTAGTAACACAGAAGTATTTTAATAATAAATATACTTTAACTTACATCTATCTAATGAGGTAGCCCTTTCTGCTGCCCTGGGCAATTCCACAGATTCACTACTAAAAGCACGTTTCACCAGGTTCAAGGACAGCTTCTATCCCACTGTTGTTAGACTCCTGAACAGACCTCTTATACGATAAGATGGACCTCATAATCCACCTCTTTATGACCTTGCTCTTAACCGTTTGCCTGCACTGCACATTTTTGATAGATTTCATTCTGCATTGTTTTTGCTTCTAACTCTAGCTCAGTGCACTGTGTAATGATCTGATCTGTATGAACTGTACGCAAGAGAAGCTTTTCACAGTACAATAATAAACCAGTACCAATACCTGTATGAATCACCTGCAGGCAGGACGCATATTAGCCTGACGTATATATTACGCACCAAAGTTCCTGTGCTCTACTGCTCTATGTCCTACTCATCAAATTGGCAGGATATATCCAGAAAGACTACCATTATGCACTACCAATACCAGTTGGGTCAGAGGGCTTGTTTCTGCGCTATATTACTTTGTGACCCAGTTAGACGTAAAATGGTGGCAGCACATGTTGAATTCGGCCTCTGTGCCCATTCCCTCGGGGAGTGTAGTGTGGAAACCAGCAGCTGGGCACTGTTTCCCAACTCACCCACACAGTGAGGGCAGTGCCGCCTCGCAGAGCAGAGCCTCCAGGCCTGCTCAGTGATTGAGCTGCCCGCAGGGGTCACCTCACAATCCCACCAGTAAACGGTGACACCTCACCGAGGTGGCATCCTTCAGTAAGGACCCCCATCACCCAGGACATGGTCTCTTCTCATTGCTACTATGAGGGACAAGGGGGTATAGGGGCCTCAAGACCCACACTCAACATTTTAGGAACAATTTTTTTCCCCTCCACTGTAAGATTTATGAACCATCCATAAACACTTCTTCCCTATTTTCCTCACTTTTGCTCTACTTACTTACTTATTTTTTTATATTTCTTATTGTAACATAATAATTTTTAATGACGAGAGGCGTTGATCATGTGGATAGTCAGATGCTTTTTCCCAGGGCTGAAATGGCTAACACGAGAGGGCACAGTTTTAAGGTGCTTGGAAGTAGGTACAGAGGAGATGGCAGGGGTGAGTTTTTTATGCAGAGAGTGGTGAGTGCGTGGAATGGGCTGCCGGTGACGGTGGTGGAGGCGTAAACGATAGGGTCTTTTAAGGGACTCCTGGATGGATACATGGAGCTCAGAAAAATAGAGGGTTATGGGTAAAGCCTAGGTAATTTCTAAGGTAAAGACATGTTCGGCACAGCTTTGTGGGCCGAAGGGCCTGTATTGTGCTGTAGGTTTTCTATGTTTCTATGTATTGCACTGCACTGCTGCCACATAACAACAAATGTTACGACAAACGTCAGAGATAATAAACCGGTCCTGCTTCAGATTCTGACAAAATCCACCCACATCATCACCACTGAAAAGATCTTGGGGTTGAATGAGGTTTAGGTCGTAAGGAATGACTTGTGGATGGAGAGTGGGAAGGTGGGCGTTGGTGGAGGTGGTGTTGAAGGGAATCCTCCTGTGAGTCAAAGTTCCACTGGGCAACTGAATAAAACTTTGTCTGCTTTTCTGAACTCAGTGTCAGCCTCTAGCAATAACGCAATAACAAGAGATCTGTTTGTACTTTGTTCCTGTTACATATTAAACCCGCCTCAGTGTCTTGCCTTAACCCTTTGAGGGCCAGGATCGGTATGTTGATCAGGGAAGAGAAGCCAGTCCAATGACAGCCACAGGACTGATGCTTTTCTGAAAGAAAACGCTGTTCTTCCTCCGGACAAGTGACGGTGAATTATCAAGCAAACATGCAGCTCAGGAGTGGGGCTCAGTCCAAATCAGAACCGCAAACAGAATCAGAATCATATTTATTATCACGGTTTAATATGATGTGAATTTTATTGCTTTGTGGCAGCAGTACAGTGCAAAGACAAAATTATAATAATTAACTAAATATATAACTAGCACAAAAAGGGAATAGTGGGGTAGTGATCATGGGTTTAGATATCTGATAGCAGAGGGGAAGAAGTTGTTACTGAATCACTGAGTGAGGGGCTCCTGTATCTCCTCCTTGATGGGAGTTACAGGAAGGTGAGGGCCTTTAATAATGGATGCCAAGCCATCAGTTTGGAGGCTAACCAGACAGATATGTGGTTTGGCTCCTCCAGCCTCAGTTTGGCCGTATGGTAAGAGTAGAGGAAGCCATGGAACGACATGTCGGAATGGGGCTGGGAAGTCGAATCAAATGAGCAGCCACCAGGAAATTGTACCTTTTGCAATGGGCAGAGCGAAGGGGCTCTGTTTTGTAAGAAACATTCACAAGAGAGACAAAAGCGAACGTAAATTATCCAGAATTTTTGCAAGGAAGGACATGGTAAGAACAAGTAAAGAGTAGATTTTAGTGAAAGGTGATCATAGTGTTGCAAAACTGTAGTGCTGGGGGTTCTGACCATTGGTTCAATGATGATCACGCTGAGTGCAAACGAGTGGTGTCTTTCCCACACTGAAACATTCACCCTTCTGGCTGTGGATCTTCCTGAGTTTTTGCAGAAGCAAAAAAAAACATAATTTAATATATTTTCTTTTTCAATTGAAGTTCTTTCCCAGGAATGTAAATGTTGCTTGTTGGCAACATGGAACTTAGCAAAACCCTGCTCACAGTCCCAAGCCTTTGATTTGATTCCAGCTGGAGTAGCTGTTATCCTATGTAGAAATTACCTCACATATTTACTATAATCCAACTCAAAAATCATTCCCAGATCTCCATCATTCTTACTTAAGCGTAACAAACACCCAATTAATCTCAGAGACACCAGAGACTCTGCAGATGCTGGAAAGCTTGAGCAATGCATACAAAATGCTGGAGGAGCTTTGAGCAGTGGGCAATCAGAGAGATCAGAAGCTTGAGAAGACGTAATTCACTCTGGTTTGCTGATCAAGTTAGCCGGCTGGTGACGTAGTGGCATCAGCGCCGGACTTCAGAGCGAAGGCTTCCGAGTTCGAATCCAGCCGGCTCCCTTGCACGCTTTCCATCCGTGCTGGGTTGAGCGTTGAATGAGCAACTCAGCCTTGTAAAAATAAAAAAGCCTGCTAAAAAAATGCCGTCATGACTGTGCCCCAATGACTCCACTCGGAGATAAGGGCTTTCTTCCTCTTCTTCTTCTTCTTCTTGCTGATCGAGTGGAAAAGGAAGCGAGCCATGGCAGCCTTTTGGAGCTTTTAGCAGCGGCCAAACAGTGCTCGAGATTGGTTAGCAGAACAAATTCAAGCAAGGCGGGGCAGGCAGAGCGCCCATCACTGGAGCAGACAGAGTTAGAATGGGACATTTTGAGGCTTTAGCTCTTCGAGACCAGCGAAGGGATGCTTCAGTCTGAGAAGGCAAAAGAAAAACTGTAGACAGAGTTTTTCTCTCCCTTTGCATTTATTGTGTGTTGTGTGTATTATGTGTACTATTGTGATTTACATGCTGGTTCAGAGAAATGTCTCGTTTCTATATACATTATATGATTATATATGTTATATACGTGCAACTAGTTAAATGACAATAAATTTGACTTGATTTGCTCCGTTAGGACAGTAGAGATGCCAGGCAAGATGGTGGAATGCTCCTCTTGTGGATGTGGGAAGACGGGGAGATCCCCAGTGTCCCTGACGACTACAACTGTGAGAGGTGCATCCAGCTGCAGCTTCTAACAATCTACATTAAGGAGTTGGAGCTGGAACTGGATGAACACCAGATCATTCAGGAGGCTGAGGGCGTTGTAGGTAGGACATATAGAGAGGTAGTTGCGCCCAAGGTGCAGGACGCAGGAGACTGTGTGACAAAAAGGAAGGTGAAAGGGGTTGACAAGCCTATGCAAAGTATTCCTGTGACCACCCCCCTCAACAACAATTATTTCACTTTAGGTATTGTTGGGGGAATGACCTAGCAGAGGAAAGTCACAATGGTCGGGACTCTGGCACTGAGGCCGGCTCCATGACTGGGGGGGAAGGGTGGGGGAAAGGCAAGCTGTAATGATCAGGGATTCTTTAGTTAGAAGAACGGACAAGAGGTTCTATGGCAAGAATGAGATTCCTGGATGGTATGTTCCCTCCTGGGTGCCAAGATCTGGGACATCTCAGATCGAGTCCTTAGCATTCTTAAGTGGGAGGGTGAACAGCCAGAGGTTGTGGACCATGTAGATACCAATGACATGGGTAGGAAGAGTGACAAGGTTCTGCAACGTGAGTTCAGGGAGTTAGGTTCTAAGTTATACTTTATACTTTATACTTTATTGTCACCAAACAATTGATACTAAAGCGTACAATCATCACAGCGATATTTGATTCTGCACTTCCCGCTCCCTGGATTACAAATCAATAGTAAATATTAAAAATTTAAATTATAAATCATAAATAGAAAATATAAAAATGGAAAGTAAGGTAGTGCAAAAAAACCGAGAGGCAGGTCTGGATATTTGGAGGGTACGGCCCAGATCCGGGTCAGGATCCATTCAGCAGTCTTATCACAGTTGGAAAGAAGCTGTTCCCAAATCTGGCCGTATGAGTCTTCAAGCTCCTGAGCCTTCTCCCAGAGGGAAGAGGGATGAAAAGTGTGTTGGCTGGGTGGGTCGTGTCCTTGATTATCCTGGCAGCGCTGCTCTGACAGCATGCGGTGTAAAGTGAGTCCAAGGATGGAAGATTGGTTTGTGTGATGTGCTGGGCTGTGTTCACGATCTTCTGCAGCTTCTTCCAGCCTTGGACAGGACAAAGGGCAGGACCTTCACAGTTGTGATCTCAGGATTGCTGCCATGAGCGAGTGAGGCCAGAAATAGGAAGATTACACAGTTTAACATGTGGCGAAGGTGTTGGTGTAGGGGGGAGGGCATAAGATTTATGGATCATTGGGCTCTCTTCCAGGGAAGGTGGGACCTAACAGTTTGCACCTAAACTGGAGGGGGACTAATATCCTAGTGGGAAGGTTTGCTAATGCCGTATAGAGTTGCAGAGGATGGGAACCAGAGTGTCAGAACAGTTCATGGAGAGGTTGTGGAGTCCGATGCTGGTCAGACAAAGTTAGGAATCAAACTGTTGAGCATAGCGCGACTAATGTCCTGAGCTGCGTATATTTCAATGTATTATAGGAAAGGCAGATGAGCTCAGGGCATGGATCAACAACTGGAATTATGACATTGTAGCCATTAGTGAGATTTGGTTGCAAGAGGGACAGGACTGGCAGCTCAATATTCCGGGATTCTGTTGTTTTAGCAGTGACAGTGGGAGGGACTAAAGGAGGAGGGGTGGCGAAAATAGTCAAGGAAAATATCACAGCGCGCTCCATCAGGACAGGCTGGAGAACTTGTCTGCTGTGGTACTATGGGCCAAACCGGGCAATAAAAAAGATATGTCCTCATTAATGGGGCTATATTACAGGCCACCCAAAACTCTGAGGGATTTAGAGGAACAAATTTGAGGGGAGATCACAGACTGTTGCAAGAAACATAAAGTTGTTGTAGTAACACACACAAAATGCTGGAGGAACTCAGCAGGTCAGGCAAAGGGTGACCTCACCTTGGCACAAGAGGAGGCCACATCGGAAAGGGAATGGGAATCGGAATTAAAATGTTTGCCCACTGGAAAGTGCCACTTGTGACCAATGATGTAGAGGTGCTTGACAAAGCAATTGTGATAGTAGGTGATTTAAACTTTCCACATACTGACTGGGACACACACACTGTAAAAGGACTAGATGGGATAGAGTTTGTCAAATGTGTTCAGGAAAGTTTCCTTAATCAATACGTAGAGGTCCCAACAAGACATTATGTGATACTTGATCTGCTATTAGGGAATGAGACAGGACAGGTGACAGAAGTTTGCTTAGGGGGACACTTTGCATCCAGTGACCACAATGCCAATAGTTTCAAGGTAAATATGCAAAATGATATGTCTGGTCTGCAAAAAGATTCTAATTTGGAGGAAGTCCAATTCTGATAGTATCAGAAATGATCTGGTAAGTGAGGATTGGGACAGGCTGTTTTCTGGCAAGGGTGTACTTGGTAAGTGGGGGCCTTCAAAACTGCAATTTTGAGAGTGCAAAGCTTGTATGTGCCTGTCAGAATAAAAGGTAAGGATAACAGGTTTAAGGAACCTTGGTTTTCAAGAGATATTGAGGCTCTAGTTCAGAAAAAACAAGGAGGTGCCTAGCAGGTATAGGCAGGTAGGAACAAATGAGATGCTTGTGGAGTATATGAAATGCAAGAGAACACTTAAGAAGAAATCATGGCTAACAGAAGCCATGAATTTGCCCTAATAGACAAGGTGCAGGAGACTCCTAAGGGATTCTTCAGATATGTTAAGAGCAAAATGATTGCAAGGGACAAAATTGGTTCTCTGGAAGATCAGAATGGTATTCCATGTGTGGAACTAAAAGAGATGGGGAAGATCTTAAATTTTTTTTTTTTTGCGTCTGTATTTGTTCAGGATGTGAACACAGAGTCTATAGAAGTGAGGCAAAGCAGTATTAACTTCATGGTCCCTGGACAGATTACAAAGGAATGAGCTGTTTGCTGTCCAGAGGCAAAAATGGGTGGATAAATCCCCAGGGCATGACAAGGCGTTCCCTCTGACCCTAAAGGAGGCAAGTGCAGAAATTGCCGGAGCCCGATCAGAGATATTTATATCATCCTTAGCAACAGGAGAAGTACCAGAGGATCGGAGAATAGCCAACGTTGTTCCACGGTTTATCAAAGCTTATAAACAAAAACCACATAATTATAGGCCAGTGAGTCTGACATCAGTAGTGGGAAAGTGGAGTCACAGGTAAATGGGGTTGTAAAGAAAGCTTTTGGCACATTGGCCTTCATAAATTAAAGTATTCAGTACAGGAGATGGGATGTTATGTTGAAATTGTACACGATGTTGGTGAGGCCTAATTTGGAGTATTGTGTGCAGATTTGGTCACTCACCTAGAGGAAAAAGGTAAATAAAGTTAAAAGAGTGCAGAGAAAATTTACAAGGATGTTGCCGGATCTGGAGGACATGAATTATAAGGAAATATTGAATAGGTTAGGGCATTATTCCTTGCAACTTAGAAGATTCAGAGGAGATTTGATACAGGTATACAAAATTATGAGGGGTAACTTCATCTCTGAGATGGTCATGAGAGCGTGGAACAAGGTGCCAGAACAAGTGGTGTATGGGAGCTCAATTTCAACATTTAAGCCAAGTTTGGATAGGTACATGGATGGTAGGGGTTTGGAGGGCTATGGTCCTGTTGCAGGTCAATGGGAGTAGGCAGATAAATGGTTTCAGCACAGACTAGATGGGCTGAAGGGCCAGTTACTGTGCTGTACTTTTCTATGACTCCATGAACACAGCATGTCATGCAGCATCTAAAGAAGGGAACAAATAGTCCTCTGGAATGGTCTAAACCCGACTGTTTATTCCCCTCCATAGAGGCTGCCTGACCTGCTGAGATCCTCCAGAATTCTGTGTGTGTGTTGCATTAGACTTTAGTCTGTGATTTGCTCCCAGGTGTCTGATATTCTTTACAGAAACATTCACCTTTTTATGCTGGCTCTGTTCAGTCCAGCTGAAATGTCTCAAGCTAAAACATCGATTGTCCACTTCCCTGCTCAGATCCTGCCTGACCATCTGGTCATCTCTTCCACAGACAGAAAGTAATCTCTATTTCAGGGCTCTGGAGTCAGGTATGTGTAGGGACCTATGTAGGAAAAAATGTGCTTGCATTGGAGAGGATTCAGAGGAGGCTGTCGATAAGGGAATCAAGGGTTATGGGGACAAGGCAGGAACCGGGTATTGATAGTAGATGATCAACCATGATCTCAGAATGGCGGTGCAGGCTCGAAGGGCCAAATGGTCTACTTCTGCACCTATTGTCTATTGTCTATTGAGAGTGATCCCAGGAATGAAAGGGTTAAAGAATGAGGAGTGCTCTGAGTCTGTACCCCTGATGTTTAGAAGAATGAGGGGGGGTCTCAGTAAACCCCACAAACCTGCCAGATTGGATGTGCCGAGGATGTTTCCAATAGTGGGAGAGCCTAGGACCAGAGGGCACAGCCTCAGAATAGAGGGAGGTCCCTTTAAAACAGAGATACGGAGGAATTTCTTTAGACAGACGGTGGTAAATCTGTGGATCTCATTGCTACACGCAGCTGTAGAGACCAAGTGATTGGGTATATTTAAAGTGGAGGCTAATGGATTTCTTGATTAGTAATGGAATCAAAGGTTATGGGAGAAGGCAGAAGAATGGGGTTGAGAGGGAAAATAAATCAGCCATGATTGAAAGGCTGATCAGACTCTGTGGCTGAATGGCCTAATTCTGCTCCTGTGTCGATCTACAGATAGGACATATAGAGAGGTAGTTACACCTGAGCACACCAGAAAATTAGGTGACACGTGTAGTTACCAATGACATGGGTAGGAAGAGTGACAAGGCTCTGCAAAGTGAGTTTTGGGTGTTAGGTGCTAAGTTAAAGGGCAGGATCTCCAGGGTTGTGATCTCAGGGTTGCTACCTGTGTTGCATGCTAGTGAGGCCAGAAATAGGCAGTTCCTACAACTTAACACATTGCTAAAGAGTTAGTGTAGGAGGGAGGGCATAGGATTTTTGGATCATTGGGCTTTCTTCCAGGGAAGGTGGTTACCTGTACAGAAGCGATGGTCTACACCTGAACTGGAGGAGGTCTAATATCCCAGCGGGAAGGTTTGCTGGTGGTGCATGGGGGTGAGAGTGTAGGGGGTTGTACTAGACTTTCAGGGGGATGGGAACCAGAGTACCAGAACAGATAGTGGAGAGGTTATGAGACAGGTGTTGTTAAGACGTCAAAGTCAGGAATCAAAAAAGGTTGAACACAGTGCGACTAATATCCTGTGCTGCCTGTATTTCAATGCAGGACGTATCGTAGAAAAGGCAGATGAGCTCAGGCATGTATCAACACCAGGAATTATGATATAGTAGTGAGACTTAGTTGTAGGAGGGGCAGGACTGGCAGCTCAATGTTCCAGGGTTCCATTGTTTTAAACGCAACAGTGCAGGAGCATTAAAGGGGGTAGGTGGCATTACTAGTCAGGAAACCTGTCACAGCAGGGCTCAGTAAGGACAGACTGGAGAGCTCATCTTGTGAGGTGTTATGGGTGGGACTGAGTGATCAGAAAGGTATGGCCACATTAATGGAGCTATGTTACAGACCACACAACAGTCCTAGGGATTTAGAGAGATCAGAGACTGTTGCAAGAAACATATTGTTGTTACAGCAAATGATTTTACCTTTCCTCATATTGACTCAAACTCCCATATTGTAAAAGGACTAGATGGGATAGAGTTCATCAAATGTGTTCTGGAAAGTTTTCTTAATTAGTACGTGGAAGTCCCAACAAGAGAGTGTCCAATATTTGATCTGCTGCCAGGGAATGAGACAGGGCAGGTGACAGAAGTTTGTGTAGGGGAACACTTTGCATCTAGTTATCACAATGCTATTAGTTTCAAAGTAAATAGGCAAACAGACACAGTAGGTCTGGTCCGCGGGTTGAGATTCTGAATTGAAGAAAAGCCAATTATGGTGTTATCAGAAATGATCTGGCCAGTGTGGATTGGTACAGGCTGTTTACAGGCAAAGGGGTACTTCATCAGTGGGAGGCCTTCAAAAGCGAAATTTTGAGAATACAAAGCTTGTAATGTGCCTGTCGGAATAAAGGTAAAGATAACAGTTTTAGGGAACCTTGGCTTTCAAGAGACATTGAGGCCCTGGTTAAGAAAACAAAGGTGGTGCATTGCAACAAATGAGGTGCTGATGGAGTACAAGAAAAGCAAGAGAGCACTTAAAGAGATCAGGAGGGCTAAAAGAAAGCACGAGGTTGCCTTGGCAGACAAGGTGAAGGAGAATCCTAAGGGATTCCACGGATACATTACGAGCAAAAGGATTGCAAGGGACAAAATTGGTCCTCTGGAGGACCAGAATGGTCATCCATGTGTGGAGCCAAAACAAAAGGGAGAGATCTGAAATGCATTTTTTGCATCTGTATTTGCTCAAGGGTCTGCAGAGGTGAGGCAAAGTGGCATCAACTTCATGGACCATATACAGATTACAGAGGAGGTGGTGTTTGCTGTCATGAGGCAAATTCGGGTGGATAAATCCCCAGGGCCTGACCTCTTGGACCCTGTGGCGGGCAAGCAGAGAAAGTCTTATCAGAGATATTTAAATCATCCTTAGCACAGGTGAGGTACTACAGGAGGATAGCTAATGGTGTTCTGTTGTTCAAGAAAGGCTGTAAAAATAAACCAGGAAATTATAGGCTTGTGTTCCTGACATCAGTTGTGGGAAATGTATTGGAAGGTATTCTGAGGGAGCAGATATATGAGTATTTGGATAGACATAGACTGATTAAGGATAGTCAGCATGATTTTGTGTGTGGTAAGTCATGTCTAACCAATCTTATAGAGTTTTTCAAAGAAACCAGTAGGAAAGTTGATGAAGGCAAGGCAGTGGCTGTTGTCTACATGGACTTTAGCAAGGCCTTTGACAAAGTCTCGCCTGGGAGGATTGTCAAGAAGGCTCAGTCTCTCAGGATTCAAGATGAGGTTATAACTGGATTAGACATTGGCTTTCTGGGCGAATCTGAAAAGTGGTAGTCGATGGTTGCCTCTCTGACTGGAGGTCTGTGACTAGTGGAGTGCCACAGGGATCGGTTCTGAGTCCGTTGTTGTTTGTCATTGTATCAACAATCTGGATGATAATGTAATTAACTGGATCAGCAAATTTGCGGAAAACACCAAGATTGGGGGTGTACTGGACGGCAAAGAGGACTATCATGGTTTGCAGTGGGATCTAGATCAACTGGAAAAGTGGGCTGAAAAATGACAGATGGAATTTAGCGCAGACAAGTGTGAGATTTTGACCAACCAGGATAGATATTACACAGTGAATGATAGGGCACTGAGGAGTCTGGTAGAACAAAGGGATCTGGGAATACAGGTCCATAATTCATTGAAAGTAGTATCATTGGTTGTTGGGTGTTAGGGTAAAGTCTTTATTGGCCTTCACAAATCAAAGTATTGAGTACAGGAAACACACACAAAATACTGGGTGAACTCAGCAGGCCAGGAAGCATCTATGGAAAAGAGTAAATAGTCAATGTTTCCTGGCCAAGCCCCTTCATCAGGACTCTATTGGGGATCTCGGCCTGAAATATCAACTCTTTTCCATAGATGCTGCCTGGCCTGCTGAGTTCCTCCAGCATTTTGTGTGTGTTGCTTGGATTTCTAACATCTTCAGTTTTTCTGATGTATTGAGTAGAGGAGATGGGATGTTATGTTGAAGTTGTGTGAGACATTGGTGAGGCCTAATTTGGAGTATTGTGTGCAGTTTTGGTCACCTACATACAGGAAAGATGAAAATAAGGTTGAAAGGGTACAGAGAAAATTTACAAGGATGTTGCTGGGACTGGAAGACATGAGTTCCAGAGTAAGATTGAATAGGTCAAGACTTTTTTCCTTGGAATATAGAAGATTGAGAGGAGATTTGATCGAGCTATACAAAATTATGAGGGGTATAGATAGGGTAAATGCAAGCAGTCTTTTTCCATTGAGGTCAGGTGGGACTACAAGTGGAGGTCATGGGTTAAAGGTGAAAGGTGAAAAGTTTAAAGGGAACATGAGGGGAAGCTTCTCCACTCAGAGGGTTGTGAAAGTGTGGAAAGTGTAGAGCCAAAGTGGCTCTAGTGTTGCTGAGCTGTGGTTCAAGAACCAAATGATTGAAGGAAGTAACTGTTCCTGAACCTGATGGTATGGGTCTTCAGGCTTCTGTACCTCCTGCGTGATGGCAAGTGCGAGAGGATAGCACAGCCCTGACTGTGTGGAGCTGTTGCATTCCTGAGGCATCACCTCCTGTAGATACTACCGATGGTAGTGAGGGGTGAGTCTATGATGTATCAGGGCACAACACAGTCTGTCTTTCATTATTTGAGAGGGTAGAAAGTCAGAACCTTTTTTCCCAGGGTAAAAATGTCAAGTACTACGTGACATGCATTTAAGGTGAGGGAGAAAGGTTTAAAGGAGATATGTGGGGCAAGTTATCCGTACTATCAAGCCCATAAGACATAGGAGCAGAATTAGGCCATTCGGCCTGTCGAGTGAAGGATTTACCTAGAGTGTAGTGAGTCTGTGGAATGGGCTGCCGGGCTTGGTGGTGGAAACAGATGTAATGGTGACATTTAAGAAGTTTTTAGACAGACAGTGAAAATGGAGGGATATGGATCGCGTGCCCACTTCTTATTGCCACCATCGCGAAGGAGACGGCAGACATCCAACATTTTAGGAACAGCTTTTCCCGTCTGCCATCAGGTTTCTGAAAGGACAACGAACCAACTCATAAACTCTACCTCACTCTTTCTGCTCTCTTTTGCACTATATACAGAATATTTTTTTATGTATTACACAGTACTAAACAACATATTTCCTGACATACGTCAGTGATATTGAATGTGATTCAGATTCATGTGCAGGCAGAAGCGATTTAGTTTAATTTAGCATTGTTGTCAGCCTAATTAAATTAAGCCAATATCAAGGGCTGTTCCTGTGCTGTAATATTCTGTTCTCACCCAGTTGGAGAAGGCATGCCAGGAATTAATGTCATGCACCAACTTGTTATAATTTCCTTCGGGAATGCTGAACAGTGCACAGCAATGATGAAGTGTTTGCGGGGTGCCTCATCGGCTACAGTCTGAATTTCCTTCCAAGCACAGAACTGAATGGATAGGAGGTGACAGGCAGATATGGACGGGGCAGGGATCTGCTCCTAAACACTGAAGAAAAGTTTGCACTGAAGCTCAAAGCCCCAGGGACCCACACACACTATTGCATCTGTTCATTCCAAAATTCAAAGTTCAAAGTAAATTTATTATCTAAGTATGCATATATTATTGTTACTACGTTGAGATGAATTTTCTTACATAACAAATTCCATGACATATATCGGTGATAGTAAACCTGATTCTGATTAAATCTTTCCGCTCTCAGCTTAAACCTGTGTTTTCTGAAATGAATGTTACTATGATACTATGTACCTGTGATGCTGTTGTACAGCTAACTCTTACACTGTACCTAAGCATACGTGGACTTGTGTAATGACAATAAGCTCCACTTGACTTTGAATCCATCCCCTTCCAACTGAATCATGTGGATTTTGTATTTCCTCTGCATTTTCCATCTCTTTCCTGAACCTGACCCTCAGCTCACACTTTTTGGGAAACTCTCCCACTCATCTCTGAATTTGGATCTTGGCTTCTAACCGTGCTGACAGTTGAGATGGAAGTTTAGAACTTTATTTTGGAATAGAGAACAAATGGCAGCTGGTGCCAGAAAAACTAACTGTGACGTTAATGTTTTAGCACAAAACAAAATGCCAGCAGGTTCAACAAAATCCTCCCGAGGAAGGAAACTACCAACTACACTTAGAGTCACAGAGTTATAGAACACTACAGCACAGAAACAGGCCCTTTGGCCCATCTAGTCTGTGCCAAACTGTTATTCTATCTAGTTATGGAACATAGCCCTCCATTATCGTAGCATCCACACACCGATCCAAACTCTCTTAAATGTTGCGATCAAGTCCGCATCCACTGCTTCCACTGGCAGCTTCTCCCACACTCTCACCACTCTCTGAGTGAATGGGAACCTTAGGATCCCATTAAACATTCCACCTTTCACCTTTAACCCATAACCTCTAGTCGTAGTCTCATGCAACATCAGTGAAAAAAGCCTGCTTGCGTTTTAACCTCATACCACTATCAAACCTCCCCTCCTTCTCCTACACTCCAAAGAGTAAAGTCCTAACCTTTGAAACCTTTCCCTATAACTCAGGTCAAGTCCCTGCAACACCCTTGTATTTTTTTGTTTTCTTTCAATTCTACTGACGTCTTTCCTGTAGATAGGTGACCAGAATTGCACAAAATATTCTGCACAAAAATTGGCTTCATCAACATTTTATACAACTTCGAAATAACATTCTAACTCCTGTACTCAATAGTCTGAAGGCCAACTTGCCAAAAACTCTCTTGATGATCCTATCTATCTGTGATACCTCCCTCTGCTCTACCACAATCCCCAGTGACCAACCATTCATTGCGTAAGTCCTAAAACCTGGTTTGTCCTCTTAAAGTGCAACGCCTCCTACTTGTCTGCATTAAATTGCATCTGCCATCTTTCACCCCATGTTTCCATTTGGTCCAGATCCCACGGCAAGCTTTTGATAGCCTTCATCACTGTCCACTGAGCCCCATTTGTGGTGTCATGGTTGTCTGGTGATGAGTCTGGGTAGGTTCTGCTCCGAGCAGGTGCAGCACACGAGGGTGTGTACTCTGAACGGAAGAACAAGACCGGTGTTTCGGCACGTGATGATGTCACCGCCTATTATGGGCACATGACTTATGCACATAACAATACACAAATACACCACAGCTAGGAGGTCTGATACTTGTCTCCAGTTCTGCTTAGCAGAGCTTGGAAAAACTTCACCTTCCCATGGAGAACTCATACTTTCATGACACCAGTCGGACTGGAAAACTTGGTCCCTCAAAGCATTCAAATCTACTCAGCTTGGGAAGAAAGGTCACAGGCTTTCTGAGGCCAACTTGGCTGATGTTGTTCCTTTCATAGAGTTATAGAGTGCAGAAGTAGGCCCTTCGGCCCGACACATCCCTGCTGACCAACATGTCTATCCGAACCTATCCCCATTTGCCTACACTTGGCCCGTATCCCTCTAAACCATTCCTATCCATATACCTGTCCAAATGACTTTTCAATGTTGTGCTGTAATTGTAGAGAGATACAACACTGAAACAGGCCATTCGGCCCAACAAGTCTGTGTGGATTATTACTCATCCATTTACACAAACCCTTGGGGATTAGTAACATCAGTGATTTTTCCTGGTCCAGCTATGATGGTGCAAAGGCCAAGAAAGCTCACCGATGCCTCTACTTTCTCAGGAGGTGAAGGAAATTTAGCATGGGCCAATATTTTGCAGGTGTGTCACCAAAAGCATCTTATCTCAATGCATCACAGTTCAGTACATCAAGTGCTCTGCCCAAGACTACAGGAAACTGCAGAGAGTTCTGAACACAGCTCAGCACACCACAGGAATAAAAAGCCTCCCCTGCACAAGCTCTGTCTTCGCTTCCCACTGCCTCAGGAAAGCAGCCAGTGTAATCAAGGACCCCTTCCATCACAGCATTCTCTCTTCTCCCCCCTCCCATCAGGCAGAAGATACAAAAGCTTGAAAGCACACACCACCAGGCTGAAGGACAAGTTCTACTCCACTGTTATAAACCTCTTGAATGGACCCCTCAAATGCTAAAGATTAACTTTCCCAAGCTAACTTATTGTGGCCCTTGTACTTTACAACATAGAACAGTACAGCATGGTACTGGCCCCTTGACCCACAATGGCCAACTTTTTAACTCACTCTAAGATCAATTAAGCCTGCCCTCCCACATAGTACTCTGTTTTTCTATCATCCATGTGTCTGTCTAAGAGTCTCCTCAATGCTCCTAATGCACCTGCCTCTACCAGCACCTCTGGCAGAGCGTTCCACACCCTCCACTCTCTGTGTAAAAAACCCTGTCTCTGACAAGCCCACTGCACCTAACTCCAATCACTTTAAAATTATGCCCCCTTGTACCAGCCATAAACTATTAACCATTTGTACACACTTTCACTATTTATAATGTTGATGTATTTATCTATGGATAGCACACAAACAAAAGGTTTTCTCTGTATCTCAGTGCACGAGACTGACTACCAGTTCCCTTTTAATTCTCCCTACCTTCTCATCAATTCTCCCCGATTCTTCCACCACTCCCCTACACATTCGGAGATAATACTCAGCAGCCCACTGACCCACACATCTTCGGGCTATGAGAGAAAACTCGAGCACCCAGGGAGAATTTGCAAACTCCGCACACGGCGCCGGGGGTCAGGTTCGAACTGGAGACACCAGAGCCACGAGGCCACAGTTCCACCTGCTGTGCCACTGAGGATTAACTAAAATAAACCCAGCCAGTTGTCTGGTGTGTAAGGGTGATGTCCCTCGGCTGGAGAAGAGCATTCACAAAGCAATATGTGAGGAACTCGAGGTCAGTCTTCCACTCCACGCTCCCTGTTTGAAGTCCAGCGATGGGGATGGGTGATGAAGGGCATGCACAGTCCAGGCCTCTGCTCCGTGCTCGAAGGCCGGCGACCAGAAGTCCATGCAAGCAGGATGCACAAAGGCCAGTCGGTGGGGCAACCAGACCGAGCCTGGAAATCAGGGTCCCGTTACCAGCTAATCTGGAGTCCGTACTGAAAGTGGGATCTGGGAGGTCGATCGGTAGTCCGGAAGTCGAAGGCGAATGCCTGGAGATTGGAGCCGGAGGCCAGTCCTGGCGAATGGAGGCTTGTCTAGGTGTGTTGTGGGTAGGAGGGTGGAAATGGGTTTGCTTTGCTCTTGTTGTTTTGCTGCTTGATGTGTCCTGCCGAGAACTGTGGGCATGCTGTGTTGGCACTGGAACATGTGGCAACACTTGTGGGCTGCCCCCAGCACATCCCTAAATTGTGCTGGTTGTAAAGGGCACATTTCATTGTATGGTTTGATGTATATATGATAAATAAATTTGATTCTGAATCTGAAATAAATCATGTGTTGATTAAAAAATTAACATTTATCTGATATATGTACGTTAGAATAAAACAATCTTCTCTCTTTCTCTCTCATTCTTATATTAATGGCGGATAATATGAAAGCAGAGGTTAGTTTAATGAAATCTGGATTGGAGGATTTTACTTGAGAATAACAGTAATTTAAGAATGAATCACAAATTGAAAGCTATTCCTGGAATGGGGAGATTATATATAGAGTAACAGATACTGGGGATGAGTTAAAGATTAGATCCTAGCCACAGGGTTGCAGATGATTCATATATATATAGTGTATGTTTTTAATACTTTGATGTTCTTGAGCAACACACACAAAATGCTGGAGGAACTCAGCAGGCCAGGCAGCACCCATGGAAAAGAGTATAGACGATGTTTCAGTCTCAGACCGTTCATCAGGACTGGGGAAAAATAATGAGGAGTGGGGACGGGGGAAGCTGAAGGAGGTGGGCAGGCTGGGGGGCATTACCGGGAGTTCGAGTAATCGGTGTTCATGCCATCGGGTTGGAGGCTCCCCAGATGGAACATAAAGTGTTGCTCCTCCAACCTGAGTGTGGCCTCATCACGATAGTAGAGGTGGCCATGGACTGACACGCCAGAATGGGAATGGGAAGTGGAATTAAAATGGGTGGCCAGTGGGAGATCCCAGTTTTTTGGTTGACGGAGTGTAGGTGCTCGGTGAAATGGTCTCCCAACCTACGTCAAGTCTTACTGATAGACAGGAGGCTACACTAGGAGCACTGGATATAGTAGATGACCCCAACAGACTTGCCCCCCACTTCACCATTCCCCATTCCCATTTCCCTCTCTCACCTTATCTCCTTACCTGTCCATCACCTCCCTCTGGTGCTCCTCCTCCTCTTCTCTCTTCTGTGGCCATCTGTCCTGCCCTATCAGATTCCCCCTTCTCCAGCCCTGTATCTCTTTCACCTATCAACTTCCCAGCTCTTTACTTCACCCCTCCTCCCCACTCCCGGTTTGACCTTTCACCTTGTGTTTCTTCCTCCCCTCCTCCCTCAGCTTCTTACTCTGACTCCTCATCTTTCTTTCTTCAGTCCTGATGAAGGGTCTCAGCCCAAAATGTCGACTGCACTCTTTTCCGTAGATGCTGCATGGCCTGCTGAGTTCCTCCAGTGTTTTGTGTGTGTTGCTTCAATTTCCAGCGTCTGCAGATTCTCTCTTGACATTCTTGTGCTTTGGTTATTGGTGATCTATTCAAACCAGAATCAGAACTATAATTAGGTTCGTTATCACTCCGCCACAAGATAGGAAATTTATGGTTTAGTTGCAGCAGCCCAGAGAAAAGATACAAAGTGCTGCAAATGTAAATGAAGTTGAGCTAAACAGAAGGAAAAAGAATCCCTTTATCCTTCCACTGTGGGTTCACGGACTGTGGAGGAGCTGTTCCTGAATCATTGAGTGTGAGTCTTCAAGCTCCTGGACCTCCTCCCCAATGTAGTAATGAGAGGAAGACATGTCCCCAGTGGCGAGTGTTCCTTGTGATGGATATCGCCTTCCTGAGGGTGGGGAGGGTTGTGCCCCTGACGGACTGGCTGACTCTACAGCCCTCTGCAGCCTCTCGTGCATTGGGGTACCATACCAGCCTGTCACACAACTAGCCAGAATGAAATTCTTTCCACTACACATCTGTAAAAATTTACAAGGATCTTTGGTGACATAGCAAACCTCCTCAAACTCCTAATGAAATATAGCCACTGGCATGCCCTCTCTATGATTGCATCAATATGTTGAGCCCATGATTGATCCTCTGAGACAGTGACACCCAGAAAGATGAAACTGCTCACTCTTTCCATCACTGATCCCTCAATGAGGACTGTTGAGTATTCTCCCAACTTCCCTTGCTGAACTCCACTAGCAATTCCTTGATCTTATCGATGTTGCATGCAAGGCTGTTGATGCAACTCCACTCAAGCAGCAGATCAATCTCCTTTGTGTACGCCTCCTCTTTGCAGGCAAATTTTTCACCCAGAGTGGTGAGCATACAGAGAATGAGCTGCCAGAGGAAGTGCTGGAGGTCGCCACTGTTACAATGTTTCAGTTCCCGTTACAATGTAACAGTTCCAGTTACAATGTTACAGTTCCAGTTACAATGTTCTAGTCACAGTTACAATGTTACAGTTCCACAGGCAAATGATATTAAATCAGATACACAACTTGGTCAGCACGAACAAGTTGGGCTGAAGGGCTGGTTATCTGTAGTATAAGATCATAACACAAGAGAAGCAGAATTAGAACTGAGTCTGCTTTGCCATTTTATCATGGCAAATGTATTATTCATCACTTCCCCATTCTCCTGCCTTTTCCCTGTAACCTTTGGTGCCCTTACTAATCAAGAACCTTTCAACCTCCTCTTCAAATATGCCCAATGACTTGCACTCTGCAGCTGTCTGCAGCAATGAATTCCACAGATTCACCATCCCTGGCTAAAGAAAATCCTTTTTGTCTCTGTTCTAAAGAGACATCCTTCTATTCTGAGACCGTGCCCTCTGGTCCTAGACTCCCCAACTATAGATACCATTCTCTCCACATCCACTCTGTCTAGGTATTTCAATATTCAATAGGTTTCAAAGAAATCCCCAACCATTCTTCTGAACTCCGGTGAGTACAGGCCCAGAACCACCAAACTTTTTTTTAAACTAAATGAACTTTATTCATTACAAAATCTTTACAAGAATAAACCATTCAATGTCTTTTCAATCTTTACATTCGTAGCCAGTGCTTTCCATACTGTTCTACTACATTCATACACACCAATGGCACCGCTGGCCTCATGTGTCACTGTGGGTTGGCATACTGCTACAAAAATAATTGTGGGACCTCCTCCCTCAACCCGGCGCCTCCCTCTCCGGTAGAGGAAGACCCCTACACTGTGGTCCTACTCCCACCGAGCCCCTGCAGGGGCTGCACCAAGCTTCCGTGCATCCCTCAGCACGAACTCCTGCAGCCTGGGATGTGCCAGTCGGCAGCGTTCATCCACGGACATCGCGATGTGCTGGCAGACCAACATGTTTCGGGCAGACCAAAGAGCGTCTTTCACCGAGCTGATGATCTGCTGACAACACGGAATGCTTGTCCCTGGTGAAGCCGTAGATCAGATTCTGGTCAGCATGAACCGTGACGTCTTTCTCCGCACACTCCTCACAAACCCGCAGTCTGCAAAGAGATGAGCGACTGTCTCTTCCCCTCGACAGTCATCCTGCGGGCAGCGAGCTGTGGGAGTGAAGCTCCTGGCATGCGGGAAGGATCTGACTGGGAGGGCCCCTCTCACCGCCAGCCAGGCAAGGTCTTGGTGCCTGTTAGTGAGGCCTGGCGATGAGGCATTCTGCCAGATGGTCTGGACAGTCTGCTCAGGAAACCACCCCAATGTGTCCATCGAGTCCTTCTGCTGCAGTGTCTGCAGGATGTTCCGTGCTGACCAATGTCGGATCGACTTATAGAATTTATTTTTACATGATGGAATAGGCCCTTCTGGACTTTCAACCCGCACAGCCAGCACCCACCAATTCAACCCTGGCCTAGTCACAGGACAATTTACAATGACCAATGTGCTGACTAACTGGTACATCTTTGGACTGTAGGAAGGAACTGGAGCACCCAGAGGAGACACACGCACATTCGACCGGGAAGATGGATGAACCCCTTACAGAAGACATCGGAATCAAAGTTCGAACTCTGACACCGTGAGCTGTAATATCATTGTGCTAACCACCACACTGCTGCAGCAGCTTGTGGTCAAAGGCGTTGGTGCAGACGAGCTTTTACACGAAAGGCAGGTGGTGCAGAACCGTCCAGCTGACTGGGACGATGCGCGGCAATGGGGCCAGACACAATCTTTCCAACACTGGGGACAGATAGAACCTCGGCACGTGTTTAGGCTCCACGCACAGCCTGATGCAGCCACACACAAAGGCGGTCATCAGGATGAAGGCAACACTGGCTATGTTTATATCCCCTGCTGTGAAGGGACTTGTGCATGGTGACCTGTCTTACCTGCTCCATCTTGGATCCCCAGATAAACCTGAAGAATCGGATGATTCCCAAACTGGAGGAGTGGAGGATGGGCCACACCTGCACCAAGTACGGTAGCGCTGAAAGCACCTCACATCTGATGACCAGGTTCTTCCCAGTTATTTACAGGGAGTACCCTCCCCCCAGTCCCAATTTCTGCTTTACTTTCCCAGTCCACTCCTCCAATTCTTGTTGCATGTCTTGGCCCCTCCAGCACGTTCACGTAATCAGACTTGGTGGTGAAGGGGACTCTGGATCAGTCGGGTCAGCTGCCAAAAAGCATAGCCTCGCTCTTTGTGCGGTTAACCCTGGCCCCTGATGTCAATTCAAACTGGTCGCAGATGCTGATCGATCTGCAAACTGAACTCGTATCTGAGCAGAAGACAGTGACCTCCCTATGTACAGGGAGGTTTCACTTGGGTTACTCCACTGTTCAGCAGCCTCACCCCTCTTATGCTCTTGTTCTTCCTGATGGCTTCGGCAAAGGGTTCTATACAACACACAAACAAGTCAAGGGAGAATGGGCAACACTGCCTGACTCCAGACTTGATGGGAAAGTTACCTGTTTTCCAACCATTGACTTGGACTCTACTACAGATGTACATGTTGAGCAGCTGGATCCAATTCCCAATTCCCTCACAAAATCCCACTTTGGAGAGTACATCCATCACGTATGGGTGTGATATCCTAGCGAAGGTTTTCTCCTGGTCCAAGCTGACCAGGCAGGCATCCACCCCATGTTCTGCATGTAGATGATGGTGTCCCTCAGCAGCATGTGGCTGTCAAATATCTTCCTGCCAGATACAGCACAGGTTTGGTCTGGGTGGATCACCTATCCTAGAGCAGACTTGACACGGATTGCTATGGCCTTGGACACATTCAAGAGTGAAATGGGTCTCCAATTCTTAATGTCATCTCTTTCCACCATCTGCTTGTAGGTGAGAGTAATGATGGCCTTCCTCATGCCAGCTCGAAGCATCACATCGTACACCTCCAGCAGGTCTGGGCCCATCCAGTCCAACAGAGCTGAGTACAACTCAGTCAGTAAGGCATTGTTTCTGGGAGTTTTATTTGAGTCAAAGGAATGGATGGAGCCAGTCAGTTCCTCCAGAGTCAGTGGCTGGTTCATACCCTCGCACTTGCTGTCGTCTAACACCTGTTTGAAATGAGTGATGATCCATACTAGTTTACTCAGTGACTCTATGAGCAGGATCTGGAATCTAGCAGTTATAGGAGGACTGCCACAGAAGAGGGCAAAAGAAGTTCTATGGATCTATGATGTATGCAAACAATGGTTTGTTAGTTTTTCATAAACTCTGTTGTATTTCTTTATTTTCCTGTAAATACTTGTATGAAAATTAATCTCAGGGTAGTGACTGGTACATGCCTGTATACAGTACTTGATAATAAATCTTACTTTGAACTTTGGAAGCCTGGTGACGCCGTTGTGCTGCTGATGGATCTACTACCTCACATCTCCAGAGACCTGCGTTCAAACTCAACTTCTAGTCCTCTCTGAGTGGAGTCTGCAGGTTCTCCCTGTGACCAGGTAGTTTACCCTCTGAGTGCTCCCATTCCCTCCACATCCCAGAGGTGTTCAGGTTTGTAGGTGAAACCCCTTTTTACCGGATGTTCTAGAAACACGGCTGGTTAACCCCTCACTAACAAGCCAATGGACTCAGCGGTGAGAAAACCACCTTTCTCGCACTCTGTATGTCTAGGGTCAATATGACTTGGGTCCCACCAGTCCAGGAGAGCCAAGATGGTTCGACCACCTGCACCCCAATCTGAGCGAATACTGTCTAAGTGCTGCCCACTTGCAATTACCTGTCAACAAGAAATGACAGATTGTACACTGCATACAATTATAAATAAAGTATAATTACAAATTTCAGCTTCATTGAACAGTTAGAAGGAAAAAGAAGGGAAAAAGTAAAAAAGGGTGCATTACAGTTAATCCAGTCCAAATGTGTACAGAAGTTGGAGCTCATTTTGAAGTTAAACAAATGGGCTGCCCCACAGGAGTATTGGTCCTTCCTCTTTGAAGTCATTCATATGCACAAAGCACCTTCAGCCATCTTCCCCCCGTCTTCTCCCAACTCCTGCCAAAAAAAACCTCGACCCTCACCAGTGTCCATCACAAAAACCTCTCCACCCAGCGTTCTCTAGAAGCTTCCGCCAATTCCACCATCCTGATTGGCTGACACAACATTCCTAAGTTGAACAACACAGTCCCTTGTCTTTAGCTCAAACCCAAACATGCCAAAAGCAGAACAGACTGCTCTTACAGAATTTCTAAAATGAAATACCTACAGCATTGCAGTAAAAATCTTACCCAGGGAGTTACACAGGTTAATTGACTGCGCTAAATTACCACTCAGATCAATGTGGCGGGTTGATAGGAAGGTGGAAAGTACAGGAGAGAAAAAAACATTATTGGGGGAATGGCATTACTCTGAGAGTTAGTATGGACTCAGCAGGCCAAATGGCCTCATATTGTATGGCAATAAGGGTTGCGTGCAAAGCAACATTGCCTTAAGGCAGTTATCCCATTGAGGATCTTATCAGGGAATGTACTGATGTCTTTGGAAAGTTCCCAAGATACAGTATAATAACTGAGCAAGAATAGAACAGAAAACAGTACAGCACAATGCAGGCCATTCGGCCCATGATGTTGTACTGACCTTTTAACCTACTCCAAGATCAATCTAACTCCTACATAGCCCTCCATTTTACTTTCATCCGTGTGTCTCTCTAAGTGTCTTTTAAATGTCCTTGATGTATCTGCCTTTCCCACCACCCCTGTAGCCTCCACTCTGGGTAAAAACCTACTTCTGACATCCCCCCTGTACTTCCCTCCAATCACCTTAGAAGCATGCCCCCTGTTGTTAGTCATTTCCGCCCTGGGAACAAGTCTCGATCTATGCTTCTTATCATCTTGTACGTCTCTATCAAGTCACCTCTCATCCTCCTTCGCTCCAAAGAGAAAAGCCCTAGCTCACTCAATCTATCCTCATAAGACTAACTCTCTAATCCAGGCAGCATCCTGGTAAATCTAATTTAAAATTAAGATGGGAAGACATTTCTTCTCTTAGAGGGTGATGAACCTCTGGAATTCACTGTTCCTGAGAGTGGTAAAGCCCCAGCCATTGAAAATGTTTAACTTGGAGACAGATAACCACAGCACCATGGTGGTTAGCACAACACTTTACAGTGCAGGTTCAGTTCCCGCTGTGGCCTGCGAGGATTTGTGGTTTCTCCCCGTGACTGTGTGGGTTTCCTCCCACAGTGCAAAGACATCCGGGTTGGTGGGTTAATTGGTGGTTGTAAGTTGTCCCATGGTTAGGCTGGGATTAAATTGGGGGGTTGCTGGGCAGCGTGGATCAAGAGGCTGAAAGGGACAGACAGTCCTGCTTTGTATCACTAAATAAATAAATATATGAAAAGTGGAGGAACTGAGGGTTATGGGGAACTGTAAGGCAGGTGTTGAGGGCAGCACAGATCAGCCATGGCCATGTTGAATGGTGGGGCCAGTTTGAGGGCTCTGGTGAATATCTGCAGAAACCCCCAAGAGTATGAGCTCTGTGCCTCCTGTTTATCAGTCTACACTCTCATTGCTCAAAGTGTACCAACTGATAACACATTCTTTACACACCCACATGGAGAACCATCAGCATCGTGGCCAGGTCCGGCAGATTTTATTTACAGATGCAGCCAAGGCATACTGTCTAGAAAGAATAGGAACAGGCCCTTTGGCCAAACTAATTAAACTTATGGTAGTAAGGCCAAATTTGGAGTATTATGTGCAGTTCTGGTCATCTACCTACAGGAAGGATATCAATAAGATTGAAAGAGTACAGAGAAAATTTACAGGGACGTTGCTGGGATTTGAGGGCCTGAGTTGAACAGGTTAGGACTTTATTCCCTGGAATGTAGAAGAAAGAGGGGAGATTTGTCCCTCAAGCGTAGGAGAATGAGGGGAGATTTGATAGAGGTATACAAAATTATGAATACCATTGACAGAGTAAGTGCAAGCACGTTTTTTCCACTGAGGTTGGATGAGGTAGAAGTCTAAGTCGTAGGGTGAAAGTTGAGGTATTTAAGGGGAACTTGAGGAGGAACATCTTCACTCAGAGGGTGGTGGGAGTGTAGTGCAAGCTGCCTCCACAAGTGATGGATGTGCGTTTGATTGCAATATTTAAGAGGTTTGGATAATTACATGAATGGGAAGGGTATGGGGGGCTCTGGTCCAGGTTCAGGTTGATGGGACCAGGCAGAATATAACAGTTCAGCATGACTAGATGAGTTGAAGGGCCTGCTCCTATGCTGTAGTGTTCAACGACCCTATGACTCTATGACAAACTCAACAAATCCCTTGTGCTATCTCAACGTACTAATGTGATGAAATTATCAAGTACCTTGGTACATGTGAAAATGATAAACTAATTTACCTATCTGTTCCACATCAGTGAGTAGGAAGTCAGAAGGCACTCATATCTCCTGCCATTGACCTTGAATAACCTTCTGGTGCAAGCACTGACCAGAAGCCCAAACTGAAGCCATGTGAATAATGGTGTACGCAATAGGTCAAATTCCTGGGCGTTAACATCTCAGGCGATCCTTCCTGGTCCCAGCACATGGACGCAATCACAAGGAAGATGCGCCACTGCTTTTATTTTCTTAAAAGCTAACAGAGATTTGACATGTCTCCAAATACTCCAGCAAACTTCTACAGGAGTGCTCTGGAAGGTATGCTGACTGGTTGCGTACTGACCGGGTATAGAAATTCCAGTGTAAAGGAATGCAAGAGGCTATAGACGGTAGTGGACACAGTTACTGTGGGGTAAAAGGTGTCAGAGCTAACAGTCATACAACAGGGTAACAGGCCCTTCAGCCCATCCTGCTCATAATGACTTCCTGTCAAGATGGCTCCATCGACATCTTCCAGACAGCACATGAAAATAGCTTTTCTACTTCTTATACGTCTGTTTTACACCTTAGATGTGTTTCTGGGACCGTTCGAGCCTGTGATTTACAGATTGGAGAACGTTTCAGTGATCCAGCGCTTTGCTGTCTCTGAGAAGACTCCGGGAAGCGAGCACAGACCCGGACGGCCTCGATGCAAAGAAACTTCGACAGAGGGTGCAGGCTGATGTTCAACTCCATTTCGCCAGTTAAAGTGTCCATTAATCGCTGAAGCAGATTGAGATATCGAGGCGAATGCAGAAGGCGAGCGGCGGCTGCCATTCTTCTGATTGTTGCTGGAGAAGGTGTCTGACAGTGGCTGATCGTTGTGTGACTCACTGTGGCAGGTGGGTAGTCGCCCCTGCCTCGTGTGGTGAACCTCTCTTTCAATGAATGTCAGTGACATCGTAGGACAGTATCATGGTTCTGCATTTATGGATTGGACTATTGCGTTTATGGATTGTGGACTTTTTCAGACTTACGGTTTTTATATTCTGTATCTTTTATCACCCGTTTCTTTTCCATTTTGTTATGCGGGGGGGGTGTTTGTGGGTTGATGTTATATTGTCTTCTGTTACTTTTTTGTGTAGGGGAGGGGGTCATTTTTTTGGGGGTTGATGTTCCTGTTCCATTTTGTGCAGGGGAGGGGGCTTTGGGGGGGGTTATGATTGGGATGCTGTTCTTTTTTGTACGGGGGGGTGTAGGTTTGATGTTTCTCTCTTTGTTTCATGGCTATCTGGAGAAGGCGAATTTCAGAGTTGTATATGGATGTATGCTTTGATAATAAATGAACCCTTGAACAATTAACACTAATCTCATTTTATTCTCCCCACTTTCCCATCTGCTCCTCCTAGATTCTGTCCTTCCGTCCTTGAGACTGATGACACATGCTCTCTGGCTTTTGTCACGTTGGTGCGGGGGTGGTCAAAGAGAGGATGTACAGAGTGGGTCATCTTTGATTTTGTTGGCTGATCCAATCAAAGTAACATCCTCTACACTATATAAGTGGAAGTCTGTGCTTCTTCACACTGGGAACCATACAAACAGACTGCACCCAGCACTGTCCTCAGGAAATGGAGGTTAGAGGGCATGTCTTGTCAGGATAGGTTGAGTGAGCTGAGGCTTTTCTCTTTGGAGTGAAGGGGGATGAGAGGTGTATCGGATGATAAGCGCCACAGATCGAGTGAACAACCAGAGATTTTTATGACCCAGGGCGGAAGTAACTAATATGAGAGGCTAAAATGGCTAAAATGGTTGGAGGAAAAGATAGGGGGGAGGTCAGAGGTAAGATTTCACACAGAGAGTGGTGATTGCGTGGAACATGCTGCTAAGGGTGGAGGTAGAGGCAGATCCAATGTGTCATTGAAGAGACTCTAAGGCACATGCACGATAGAAAAATGGGGTTTATATAGGAGGGAAGGGTCAGCTTGTTCTTAGAGTAGATTAAAAGGTCAACACAAAATCATGGGCCAAAGTGTCTGTACTGTTCTAGAAATTGCAGTGCATACGATGTAAGGTCATAATGAGGAAGATTTTGAGGTTAAAAGTGCGGTGCTGGCTCGAAGGGCTGAATGGCATATTCCTATACCTATTGCCTATTATCATACTGGGGGACTGTCAACAGTCTTAAACAGTGGGGTAGAAGCTGGCCTTGAGCCTGGTGGCAAGTGCATTCAAACGTTTGTGTCGTCTAGCTGGTAGAAGAAGGGAGGGAAGAGACAACATCCAGGTGGGTGGGGACTTTGGTTTTGTTGACCGCTCCAATCCAGGTAACATCCTCTACACCATGTAAATGGAAATCTGAGCTCCTTCACACTGGGAAACATACATCCAGACTGCATCCCGCATTGTCCTTGGGAATCCAGCCAATGGCATGGATTTCACCGGCTAAGGGCAGGATCTTCATGAGGGATCTAAAGGAACCTTCCCACTCTTCCTTGGAGGGCTGTAAACCTGAATTTTTATCTTATTAGATGGTGGTATTTTCTTCAAGGTGAAGGGTCGAACTTCTGGATTTGCTTCGGACAGCAGAGTCCCCCCCATCCCTCCCCACTGATCTCCCTCCTGGCACTTATCCGTGTAAGCGGAACAAGTGCTACACATGCCCTTACACTTCCTCCCTTACCACCATTCAGGGCCCCAAACAGTCCTTCCAGGTGAGGCATCACTTCACCTGTGAGTCGACTGGGATGATATACTGCGTCCGGTGCTCCCGATGTGGCCTTTTATATATTGGTGAGACCCGACGCAGACTGGGAGACCGCTTTGTTGAACATCTACGCTCTGTCCGCCAGAGAAAACAGGATCTCCCAGTGGCCACACATTTTAATTCCACATCCCATTCCCATTCTGACATGTCTATCCACGGCCTCCTCTACTGTAAAGATGAAGCCACACTCAGGTTGGAGGAACAACACCTTATATTCCGTCTGGGTAGCCTCCAACCTGATGGCATGAACATTGACTTCTCTAACTTCCGCTAGGCCCCACCTCCCCCTCGTACCCCAGCTGTTACTCATTTTTATGCACACATTCTTTCTCTCACTCTCCTTTTTCTCCCTCTGTCCCTCTGAATATACCTCTTGCCCATCCTCTGGGTCACCCCCCCCCCCGTCTTTCTCCCTAGGCCTCCTGTCCCATGATCCTCTCGTATCCCCTTTTGCCTATCACCTGTCCAGCTCTCGGCTCCATCCCTCCCCCTCCTGTCTTCTCCTATCATTTTGCATCTCCCCCTCCCCCTCCAGCTTTCAAATCCCTTACTCACTCTTCCTTCAGTTAGTCCTGACGAAGGGTCTCGGCCTGAAACGTCGACTGCGCCTCTTCCTATAGATGCTGCCTGGCCTGCTGCGTTCACCAGCAACTTTGATGTGTGTTGCAGAGAAAGATACTATCTGGTTACTGTATTCTTGCCTCTCATAATCTTATAAACTTCTATCAGAAAAGAAGGAATAACACAAGGATGTTTTAACAGAAGTGAAGTCATGAAAGGGAAAGCATTATTAATCTATCTATTGCAGCTCTTCAGGGTGAACAGGGAAAATAAATCAGCCATGCTCGAATGGTGGAGCAGACTTGACCAAATAGCCTAGTTCTTCTCCTATGACTTATGGACTTATGGTTTTATCATAAATCAGGATTTCAGGTATTCATTTCAATGATTTATAAGAAGATCATAAAGCTGTGGGGGGTGGGGGGGTTACAGGTGGGAAAGGATTGTATTAAGGCGTAGCTAGTGGCTGGAGTGTCACTGTGTGGACAGGCTGGAGTACTGTGGGCCTTTTCAGAATGAGAACCAGAATCAAGTTTATTGCACTGACAAATACAACATGAAATTTGCTGTTTTGCAGTAGCAGTAGTGTAAAGCTGTAAAAGTTATTGTAAATAACACAAATAAATAGTGCAATGTAAAGGGGAATGGTGAGATAATGTCATGGGTTTGTGGACTGTTCAGAAATCTGATGGTGGGGAGGGAGAAGGGTTTAGGAGGCAATACAAGTACTGTAGCGGTCAACGTAACACTATTACAGCACCACTGACCCAGGTTCGATTCCACCGCTCTGTCAGGATGTTGTATGTTCTCCCCTACTCAAAGATCAATCAAACCCTTCCCTCTCACATATAGCTGCCCACCATTTTTCTATCATCCATTTCCCTATACAAGAGTCTCTTAAATGTCCCTAAAATATCTGCCTCTACCACCACGTCTGGCAGCACATAGTCACCCCTCTGTGAAAAAAAACTCTATACTTTCCTCCAATCACCTTAAAATTATGCCCATTGTAACAGCCATTCCTGCCCCGGAAAAAGTCTCTGGCTGTCCACTCAATCTATGCCTCTTATCAGCTTGTACACATCCACCAAGTCACCTTTCATCCTCCTTCTCTCCAAAGAGAAAAGCCCAGTGCTCTCCTTTCCTGCCCAGTGTAACTACGATGTTGGGAATCTAAAACCTCTGGCTGTCAAGGAGGCCCCAGAAGCATGGCGGCTGTGGCTGGCGGGGTCAGAGCACCGCTTTCTGGTATGGACAGATCACCAGAACCTCTCCTACGTTCCAGACATCAACTCCCATCCAGCCCGCTGGGCTACTTCTTCAGCCGGTTTAATTTCAGCCTCACCTACCGTCCTGGCAGCGGGAGTACAAAGGCTGGTGCCCTCTCCTGACAGTTTGACACCTCCGAGGACAATGTCAATCCAGAGTGCATCCTTCCTGACTTATGCTTTGTGCTCTGGTGATCTGGAACACAGAGGCAGGGGTGAGGGCTGCCCAACAGTCGGATTCAGCCCCAGGTGGGAGACCACCCAACCTGCTCTTTGTCCCTGCCACCGTGTGCCCCAGAGTGTTGGGGTACAGTCACTCTTCCCATATGGGTGGCATCCAGGAATTCGGCAGCTCCTGGAATTCATAAAGAGATGATTTTGGTGGTTGCCAATGTCCCAGGATGTCCATGAGTTGGTCTCTGCCTGTCCCACTTGTGCCCTGAGCAAGACACCACATCGGCGCCCTGGCGGTCTGTTCTGCCCACTGCCTTTCGGAGGATTTCATCAGTGGGCTGTCTATGCACAGCTCCAATGCCTTACTTAAGTTTGCTAATGACACCACTGTTGCTGGCCAGATCAAAGGGGTAATGAATCAGCATTTAGGAGGGAGATTGAAAATCTGGCTGTGTGGTCCCACAACAACAACCTCTCACTCAATGGCAGCAAAACTGAGGACCTGATTATTGAGTTCAGGAGGACACGGAGGCCCATGAGCCAGTCCTCATTGGGGGTCAGAGGTGGAGAGGGTCAGCAGCTTTACGTTCCTCAGAGTTGTCATTTCAGAGGTTCTGTCCTGGGCCCAGCAGGTAGGTGCCATTATGAAGAAAGCCCGGCAGCACCTTCACTCCCTTACGAGTTTGCTAAGGTTCAGCATGACATGTAAGACTTTGACAAACTTCTATAGATGTGTGGTGGAGAGTATATTGACTGGTTGCTTCAGGGCTTGGTACGGAAACACCAATGCCCTTGAACAGAAAATCCTGCAAAAAGTAGTGAATATGGCCCAGTCCATTACGGGTAAAACCCACCCCACCATTGGTATTAAACTGACTTTGAACTTGGCTATCACCCCCAATCTAATGGCCAGACTGAGAGTGTGAATCAGGAGCTGGAGATAACCCTGCACTGCCTTGTCTCTTACAGCCCCACGACCTGCAGCTCCCAGCTGGTTTGGGCAGAAATTGCTAACAGTAGCCTCCGGTCATCACTCTTCCCTGACCAAGAAATTGACGTGGGAGTTTCTGCTGCTGGACAGTGGGCCCGGCACAACAAGTGCATGTGGACCTGCACACTGGGAAGTAATATGCCCCACAGGCTGATCAGCTCTGCCAATTGATGAGACCTCTCAAGCCAGGGGAAGAAGTCTGGCTGGCATCTAGAGATCTGCCTCTGAAAGCTGAGAGCTGTAAGTTGGCCTCGCGCTACGTGGGACCATTCATAGTGGAAAAGGATATCAACAAGGTCTCATATAGATTGTGCTTACCATCATCAATGAAGATTCACCCATGTTCCATGTTTCCCAGCTCAAACCGAGTGTCTACCTCCCCCCTTGCTCCAGTCACCACTCCCTCCCGATTAGTAGATGGGTCCCTGGTCTATCCTGTGCAGCACTTCCTGACATCTTGCTGGATGCTGGGCAGGACTCAGTATCTTGTGGTTTGGGAGAGATGTGGCTCTGAGGAGCGTTCCTGGGTTCCAGCCTGGGTAAGTCTCATATGGGATTTCCAGTGGGCACATGTCTCAGGCACCTCGGGAGCTGCACCTAGAGTGGTAATTACGGACTCTGCCACGGGGTCTGGGCACCCTCGCTGTGGAATGGGATCAGCAATCACCCTCGTGAGTACGCATGTCCCAGACAATTTGTGTTTCACTCTCTTCCTCTTGCTCCAGCCTCGATGAGTCATGATCAAAAGCACAACGATGGCTGCACTCCCTGCTTATCTTTGTTCTTGTTCCAGGAAAATGACTACTGTTTAGATTGACACTGTAAAGGAGCGGCCTTTATTTAGTGTTAAGTTACTGCGTCTGAACCACAGTGTTGGCATTATCTTACGGTTTGAGAGCTTTAGTTAACAGCCCTGTTGGTCTGGTGTTTATTGTTTTGCCTTTAATTCTGCAACAGTTCCCATTAAAGGTCAGTGAACTGCTCACCCGCTTCAGTGTCTCTCTCTCTCTCTGCACTTGCGCTGTCACCGCACACCCTTGTCAGGACCAGCTTAAATTAGCATTGTGGCTGGCGTGGAAATGGTGGGGGAGAGAACTCTTCCTGTGCTGTACGCTTCAATGCTCTGAGTAGAGAATTTACCAGAAAGATACAAGTACTTTGGTTATGAGGGAATTCAAACAAGGAAAACTACAACACAGAAAAGGCCCTTCAGCCCATCTAGTCCATGCTGAACTGTTATTCTGCCTAGTCTCATTGACCCTCACCTGGACCATTGCCCTCAATACCTATCCAAATTCCTCTTAGATATTAAAGTCAAATCCACATCCACTACTTGTGCTCATAGCTTGTTCTATACCCTCACCACCTTTCAAATGATTATTTCACCTTTTACCATTAACCTATGACCTCAAGTTATAGTCTCACTCAGCCTCAGTGGGAAAAGCCTGCTTACATTTACCCTAACTATACAGCTCATAACTTTGTATACTTCAGTCAAGTCTCTCCTCATTCTCATAGACTCCAGGAAATAAAGTTCTAACCTAGTCAGCCTTTCTCTATAATTCAGAATGAATGTGTTGTTCTTGGAGCAGCAGAGAGCATGAGGGTTTCATGTAAATAAGTGCATTTCTCAGTGACAGAAGGCTCAGTGATGAGAGTTGGCCAGATTAAGGTACAAAGCCAACAGGCAGGAATATGTTTTTATACTCTGACTCATCTGGAAGGCGGTGAATGAAATAGTGTTAGAAAAAGACACAACAGGAACTTTCAGAAGGTGGTCACTGAAACACCTGGAAAGAACAAAGATTAAGACTAGCTTTATTTGTCACATGTACATCGAAACATGAAAACACAGAGAGAAATGCATCATTTGTGTCAATGAGCAACACAATCTGAGGATGTGCTGGGAAGAGTCATCATGTTTCTGGCGCCAACATAGCATGGCCACAACCTACGAACCCTGACCCATACCTCTTTGGAATGTGGCAGGAAAGCAGGGGACCCCACGCAGTCAGATCACAGGGAGAACATACAAACTCCTTACAGACAGCCACAGGAATCGAACTCCACTTGAATGGGAATTGGAACTGGATCTGGCTTATCTTTGTCACAAGGACCAAGTGAAGGGCTTGTCTTGCCTACTGTTCATACACAACAAATCATTGCCCAGTGCATTGAGGTAGAACAATGTAAAATAATAACAGAATGCAGAATGAAGTGTTTCAGTGACAGGGAATGTGCAGCACAGGCAAAGTAAGATGCAAGGTCATAACAAGTTAGATTGTGAGGTTAAGAGTCCCTAGTACAGGACTGTTCAATAACCTGGCAACAAGCTGTCCTTGAGCCTGGTGGTACATGCTTTGGCCCAATGGCAGTGGGGAGAAGAGAGAATGGCCAGAGTGTGTGTGTGCAGAATGGGATAGGTGGCATCTTTCTGTGCTCTCCCATCCCTGCCTGACCTGCTGAGTTGCTCCAGCACCTGGTGCGCATTGCAGCATCTGCAGTCCTTAGTGTCTGTCCTTTTCTCTGTGGGAGGACCTGCCCCACAGAGACAAGCAAACTGCCTGAGTTACCAGAATGTCCTCTCTTTCTGCACTTACACAACTCTTGGTAAGACATTCCTTGCTTGGAGAAGCTGTCAGGTGTGAAACAGATTCCGCTCAGCAGCCCTGCTCTTCCTGCTACAGACAGATGTTTGTAAGATGGGCAGAGAGTAATAAAGGTTTAGGAAGATGTTATGGGGGCTGGATGATTTGTATTTATCCATTTACTTTGAGATAAAGCACGGTAACAGGCCCTTCCAACCCAACAAGCCCAATTACACAATTCACGTCTTTGGACTGTGGGAGGAAACTGAAACATCTAAAGGAAACTAACATGGTCACAGGGAAAACATACAACTCCTGACAGAGAGCAGCGGGAATCGAACCTGGATCGGTGATCAGCGAGAATCGAACCCGGATCGGTGATCAGTGGGAATCGAACCCGGATCGGTGATCAGTGGTACTGTAAAACATACAGCTCCTTACACAGAGCAGTGGGAATCGAACCCGGATCGGTGACCAGCGGGAATCGAACCCGGATCGGTGACCAGCGGTACCGTAAAACATGGCCGGGACTGCAAATGGATTGCTTGAGTAGCAAGGAGAGGATGGATTCAATCCGTTATTGTTTTCCCTTGTTCTCCCTTCAGTGCACTGTGTAATGATCTGATCTGTACAGACAGTATGCAAGACAAGCTTTTCACTGTATTTTGCTACATGTGACAACAATCAACTAATTCCTATTCCATTCTCAAGTCTTCTTTTTTCCCTGGAGCACAGGAGACCTTACAGAGGTTTACAAAATCATGAGGGGTATATGAAAGAGTATGCCCCTCAGTCTCTTTCCTGTGGCCTGCTGACGACATCACTCTTATTGGCCAAATCGGCATATAGGAGGGAGATTAAAACTCTAATTGAACAGGGCCACAACATCTTCTCACTCAATGTTAGCAAAACCAAAGAGCTGATCATTGACTACAGGGGGACACCGGAGGTCCCCATTAGCATATTGGAGGTGGAAAGCGTTAGTAACGTTAAATACTTTGACATTATCATTTCGGAGGATCTGTCCTGGGACCAGGATGTGAGTGCCATTACAAAGAAAGCATGGCAGCACCTTTACTTCCTCAGAATGTGCACAGATTTCGACATGTCATCTAAATCTTTGACAAACTTCTATAGGTGTGTGGTGGACAGAACCCTGCCTGGTCACGTCCCAGCCTGATATGGGAACATGAATGATCAAGAACAGAAAAACCAACAAAAAAAAAGTGGTGCACACAGCCCAGTTCATCACAGGAAAAGCCCTCCCCCCCACCCCCACCACTGAGCATATCCACAAGGAACACTTCCACAAGAAGGCAGCATCCAATATCAAAGACCCCCACCATCCAGGCCAGGCTCTCTTCTCGCCGCTGCCATTGGGCAGCAGGTACAGACGTTTAAAGTCCCACACCGCTAGGTTCAGGAACAACTATTACACTTCAAACACAAGGCTCCTGAACCAGTGTGGATAACTACACTCATTGCTGCTTCCATACCAGGCTATGAAGGATATCTGTGCATTCACTGAAGTTTGTCAAGACAAAGGTGAACGTTTAGAGGGATATGGGCCAAATGCAGGAGCATGGAATTAGCTTGGTTATACAAGATGGGCCAAAGGGCCGGTTTCCATTCTACATAGCTTGATAACTCCATAGAGGATAGATTTTACATAGAGCATAAACAATTATGTATCTTACATGTCTGGTCTGTGCTATAAAGAAAATGCCAACCATTAATTATCCCTGGATGAGGGTGTTCTGTGCCTGTACGACAGTAAATCGTAGAACATTCCTCATTAATAGAGTAACTAGAGTCAGAACATATTGTTTCATTAACTCTGTTCCTAACACAGAGGTTCTGTAGGTGTTTGAGCTCTTAACACACAACTTGGCTTCTGAGCGGATACATAGTTTCCATTATAAGCCTGGTGATTTAAACAAATTTAAACAAAAGCCAAAAGTAATTCGTTTGATTTTCAATTTAATAAAAACAAGTGCTCATCTTGGGGGAAGGCAGACTCAGTGAAACCACATGAATACTCGCTGTCCTGGCATTAACCTCTTTAATTTATTCATGAAACACGGGGATGGCAATTCAAACAAGCATTGCTCTGAATAAACAGGATGTGACTTCCCCGATCCGTGTGGTGAAGGTGTATCCATAGTATTCTGTTTCTCAGAGTCTGGACATCATCGCTGAGGCAGCATTTAATGCCCGTCCCTACTTTACCCTGAGCTGTTGCCAAACTGAGTGAGGCCCGTTTGCCTGTGTTTGGTCCCTATTCAAACCTTTCCTGTCCATGTGCCTGTCTGAATGCCTGGTAAATTCCGTAATTGTACCCACCTTCACCAACCCCTCTGGCAGCTCGTCCCGTATATAAATAAATATGTGTGTGTGTGTGTATTTGTGTGTGTGTGTGTGTGTGTGTGTGTGTGTGTGTTTGTGTGTGTGTGTGTGTGTCTCCTGAATGTCAGTAACATCAGGAAGAAAGAATACGAGAAGCTGGAGAAATACCAGGGCTTGAAAGAGTGGATAGATAGGATGTGGAAGGTTAAAGCCAGAGTGATCCTGGTGGTGATAGGAGCACCTGGAGCTGTGGCACCTGGACTGGGAGAGTGGCTCCAACAAACCCCGGAAGAACACCTGAGATCTCGGTCCAGAGGAGCGCTCTACTAGGGACAACAAAGGTACTGCACTGAGCCCCCAAGCTCCCAGGCTTCTGGTAGAGGGCCGGAGATTGAGGAAAAAAACATATAACCATTGTCCCCTCCCATCCTCTTTAAATCTTTCCCATGGTTCAGGTGACAATTGGAGTTACACATATTCCAGACCGACTAAAGCTGAAGCATTTAAAAGGCATTAGTGAGCTGATGGATTTTAATGATGAAGAGTCTCAGTCCAAAATATTGACTGTTTGTTCTCCCCCATTGACGCTGCCTGACCTGTTGAGTTCCTCCAGCACTTTCTGTGTATTGCTCACAATTTCCAGCATCTGCGGTATCTTTTTGTTTTAAAACAACTCAATGGTTTGGCGGTCATCAAAGACTCTAGCAAACTTCCAGCGATGCGTGGCAGAGAGCATTCTGACTGGCTGCACCTTGCTGTGGTGTGGAGGGCCCAAAGCACAGGATCACAAGGGGCTGCAGGAGGCTGTAGACTGAGCCAGCACCATCATGGTCACAACCCTCAACACCACTGTGGAGATTTTCAAAAGGTGGAGACTCAAGTGTGGGGCATCAGTCATTAAGGACCATCAACATCTGGGATATGCCTTCCTCTCATTGCTACCATCAGGGAGGGCGTACAGGAGCCTGAAGATGCACACTCGACAATTGAGGAAGAAATTCTTCCACTCTATCATCAGATTTCTGAATGGTCTATGAACCCACAAACATTACCTCATGTGTCTTTAGCACTATTTATTTATTTTTGTTACTTCTAGTAATGTTTATGTTTGTGCATTGTATTGCTGCAGTAAAATAACAAATTTCATAAATATCAATGATTATAAACATTATTCAGGTGTTGATTTCTTAAATTTTGGATTGTTAACTCAATTTAAGTTCCATGGGGGGATTTGAACTCTGGTCTCTAGATCCTGGATGAAACTGTTTGCTTGACAATGTATGTTGAACTTTAATAAAATTGCTGAGATTGTAATAGGTCACCAGTTGATCTTGTTCACATGTCAGGAAATGTAGAGGAGGCTAGACCCAAGTGCAGAGCAGCGGAAATGATCTAGTGGTGAACGAAAACTTTTATAATAAGCTGCAAGATACCAAGCCATGAGGGTCCACAAAACAAAAGAGAACAGATACTTAACAAGGCAACAGGTAACTGAAGGCTAGGAGATGCTGGCTGGTTCAGTGAGTGAACACGGATTGTGGATGAGAGCTGGGTTTAAATAGGCTGCAGGTGACGAGTTGGAAACGAGTGGCAGGTGACTCCAGTTAGCTAGGTGGAGACTGGGAGGAGCCTGCATGACGCACAATGGATTATTGTAGTCATACAGTCATAGTGTAATACCACACAGATAAAGACCCTTCAGGCCAAATGATCCATGTCTAACAAGTAGCCTAACCAAGCTAGTCCCATTTGCCTCCATTTGGCCCATATCCCTCTAAACTTTTCCTGTCCATGTACCTCTCTAAGTATCTTTTTAACGTTGTTACTGTATCTGCCTCTCAGACTCCTCTGGCAGCACATTTTATATACCCGCCACTCTCTGTGTGAAAAAGATGCACCTTGTGTGTTCTTCAAATCTTCCCCGACTCACTTTAAACCTATCCCTTCGTTTGGGATTCCCCACACTGGGAAAAAGACTGTGACCAAGCAATTTACTTGGGTCCCTCAAAATTTTATGAATCTGCGTAAGTCACCCAACCGAAGAGTAAAGGGTGGTTCCTGTTGTAACACAGGAGAGACAGCACCCATTTTGTGCACACTAAGTTCCCACTAACTGGCATGGTGGGGCTGATTCAGGTATAAGTATTGTCAGTACGTTGGAAGGAACTCCCTTCACCAATCTCCAAATGAACAGGATATCTCATCCAAAATAACACTGATGCCGTCCCAGGAGTTTGTTTTTAAGACCGATCGTCTCCGAGCCCAGGGGAGGTTGCCGCGTTCCCAGTCCTGAGATCATGCAAGCTCAAAGCTCAGTCAGACAGAAAAGGTAGGTAATCTACCGTCACTGCAGGACTTGTATGGGTCCAGGACAAAGAATTGAGCAGGGGAAATTATTGAGGACACAACCCACCCAGTAAGCGGACTTTTCCAAACGTTTCCTCCTGGAAAGTTATTCCTCCTGGCTATTAAAATAAAAAACTTTGTGCCATCTTAAAAGTTCCTTCCCTGGGCAGTTCCCTGCGCCCACATCCCCCCCTCTATTTCCACAGTTATTGCACTGCACTGTAAACACTTTAAACCGGTTCTATAACACATTTTACATTGTAAATACCTGCTAGTATTTACAGTACATACTAATGCACATTTTATTCCATGTTTGCACTTTAACCTCTATCTTATTTTTATGTAATTCTTTTATTCTTTATCATTATTGAACGTTGCTTTCTTCATAATTGTTGAATGTTGCTAAGTGTCACGCACCGACCAACACACCACAGCAAATCCCTAAATCATGTAAATGTTTATATTGAATAAAGTTGACCATTGATCCTTGATCCAATGGAATATGCATTGGATCTTCCATATTTACTCAGTCCCTGTGTCCTGGTGATGACAGAACCCGGAACTGAGCTGTCAGTCCCGGCAGTTTCAAAGAGCAGAT
Organism: Mobula hypostoma; assembly: GCF_963921235.1. Lineage (NCBI taxonomy): Eukaryota > Metazoa > Chordata > Chondrichthyes > Myliobatiformes > Myliobatidae > Mobula > Mobula hypostoma. The sequence continues at coordinate 29,628,887 of NC_086097.1, read as the reverse complement.
TAGATGGTTCCACACTCCCTCATGTTTTCCATAGACCTGCAGCTTCCCCCCATCCCCGTGAAGAGATCTCCAGTGAACCTCAGAATAAACCTCAGGCATCCCAGATGAGAATTAAGGGACTGTAAACAGCCAGAGCTCAGGTGCAGAGTGGAACATAACAGAGTGTATTGTGTAGCATGATATTTAAGTCAAAGGAATGACTGTAAATGACATAGAGTCATTGAGTAATAGAGCAGTACAGCACAGAAACAGGCCCTTCAGCCCATCTAGTTTATACCATACTGCTATTCTGTCTAGTCCCGTCAACCCGCACCTGGACCATAGCCTTCCATATACCTCCCATCATAGTATTACCTAAACTACTCTGATAATAAGAGGATTATTAGAATCAGAATCAGGTTTAACATCACTGACATACGTTGTTTTGCAGCAGCTAAATAAAAATGAATTACAATAAGAAATTAATTTAATTTATATATAAATTAAGTAAAGTAGTTCAAAAAGAGAGCAAAAAAAAGTGAGGCCGTGTACATGGGTTCATTGTCCATTCAGATATCTGATGGTGGAGGGGAAGAAGCTGTTCTGAAAACATTGAGTTTGTGTCTTCGGACTTCTGTACCTCCTCCTTGATGGTAGCAATACCAAGAGGACATGTCCTGGGTGATGGGGGTCCTTTTAATGACAGATGCCATTTTTCAGAGACATTGCCTTTTGAAGATGTCCTCAATGCTGGGGAGGCTGGTGCCCATGGTGAAGCTGGCTGAGGTTGCAACTTTCTGCAGCTTTTGTTTAAAATATAGCCACTGCCATGCCATCAGTGCTGTGTGTTGAACCCAGGATAAATCTGCTGACACCTAGGAACTTGAAACTGCTCACTCTTTCCACTGCTGACCTCTCAATGAGGATTCAAGTGTGTTCCTTCCATTTCCCCTTTCTGAAGTCCACAATCAGCTCCTTGGTCTTACTGATGTTGAGTGCAAAACTGTTGTGACAGCTGATCTAATTCCTGTAGGCCTCCTTATCGCCATCTGAAATTCTGCCAACAGTAGTTGTGCCATTGGCAAACTTACAGATGGCATTTGAGTTGTGCCTAGTCACGTAGTCATGGGTGTGGAGAGAGTAGAGCAGAGGGCTAAGCACACATCGTTGAGGTGTTCCAGTGTTGTCAGTGAGGAGGAGATGCTATTTCTGATCTGCATTGACTGTGGTCTCCTGATAAGGAAATCAAGGATCCAGTTGCAGAGGGAGGTAGAGAGGCCCAGATTTTGGAGCTTGTTGATTAGTACTGTGTGTATGATTGTGTTGAATGTTGAGCTGTGATCAATAAACAGCAGCCTGACGTAGATATTGCTGTTGTCCAGGTGATCCAAGGCCGAGTGGAGAGTCAGTGAGATTGCATCTACTGTAGCCCTTTTGTGGCTTTAGGCAAACTGCAGTGGGTCCAGGTCCTTGCTTAGGCAGGCGTTGATACTGGCCATGACCAACCTCTCAAAGTACTTTATCCCAGTGGATATGAGTGCAACTGGACAATAATCGTTGAGGCTGCACACCCTGCTCTTCCCGGCCACTGGAATGATTGTTGTCCTTTTGAAGCAGGTGTGAATCTCTGACTGCAGCAGTGAGAGATTTTTTTTTTGCTCTTAAAATAGCCCTTCATAGGTCATACATAGATTTCTTGAAAAGTTCTGGATCACCAGTCTTGAATGCACAGATCTCGCCCTCAGCAGGCTATGAACCTCCTGGTCCCTCCATGGCCTTTGGTTTGGGGTATGTCTGGTGTGCTCTATAAGGTGCTCGCTCATCCATACAGCTCTTGATAAAGTCGGTGTCAATTCTGGCATATTCATTCAGATCCAAAGATGAAACCCTGAATGTCGTAAAGTCTACCAACTCAAGGCAGGTCTGCTAATACTCCCCCACCTCCCATGAACACACCTTCGTGGTCCTCACTACTGGTGCTGTCTCTGCCTTGGCTCTCTGCTTCCTCTTGCACCTCCTGCATTCTCCAGTCTTTCAGCTGAGCCGCCAAGGCCAAGCTGCTGTCACCAGTGCCGGTGTCCATGGAAGCCCCTGTCTGCCAAGTACTGCTATTAGCTCCGCTGCTAGTGGATAAAAAATAATTTCATTTATTAATTCAGTGGTGCTGTATTTGCAAAGTTTTGGTTGACTGATATCCCTGACTAGAAACTTGGAAACACTATCTAAGAGTTTCCTCTTTTTCTCTCCAGTCCTGCTGAAGGGTCTCAGCCCAAAATGTCAGCTGTACTTTTTTCCATAGATGCTGCCTGGCCTGCTGAGTTCCTCCAGCATTTTGTGTGTGTGTGTTGCTCGGATTTCCAGCATCTGCAGATTTTCTCTTGTTTACCATTACTGAGAGCTTATTTAAGAGAGGGGGGGAAAAAAGAAATGGGGTGCTATGTGGAAGGAAAAGGGTTAAATTGATCTTGGATTAGGTTAAAAGGGCAGCACGACATTGTGGGCCGAAGAGCCTGTACTGTGCTGTAATGTTCTATGTTTTAAAACCTTTCACTATATGCCAGAAATGTCAATGTCTTGCTGAGAAATGCTATAATGTCCCATTTAAATCCTTTGCACTGCTCATTAATCTAAAGCCGCTGATAAATAACTTTCATTCATAAACAGAAGTTGAAGCCTCTTCCACACAGGTTCTGCCCACAAAGGGGGAAAAATGAGTATTTGTTACAGAGTTCCTTTCATTTGCATCCCGGACTAGCTGGGGTCCTTCCTCTCTGTCCCTGTGTGTGTCTCTCTCCCCCTCTCTCCCTCCATTAGTTCACAGTGGATTGAATGGAGAAGATAAGGTCAAAATATTCTCTGCACTTTTGCCATTATTCCCACAGAAACCAACTATTAATATTCTGTTCTTTTGCTGCTAAGGGTTCTCAGATGGAAACAGACAGCACAAGCTGCAGAGAATCTGGAGCTGAGACAAGGAGGAAAGAAAGTCTGTGGGGGAGGAAACAAGAAGAATGAAATATTTAACCCTTTAGCTACCCAAAATCTTACTTATACCATTGTCAGTCTACACCACAATGAGGCCACACTCAGGCTGGAGGAGCAACGCCTCATATTCAGTCCTCAGACTCCTAGTGAAGAAGAGCTGTTGGCGTATCTGAACTCCACTTCCTTGCGTACATACCGTCACTCTTTTACAAGTATCTCCTTTTGCCTTAAGTTGATTCAGACTCTGCTTCCAGTGTCCTTTCAGGAACAGAATTCCAGATACTTTACACCCTAAGGTTGGAGGATCAACACCTCCACTCTGAAGGCATAAACACTGATTCCTCAAATTTCCAGTAATTACTCCTCCTCCTCTCTTTTTCCATTAATTCTCACTCCCTGTTCACCTCTTCACTTCTCCTCACCTGCCCATCACCTCCCTCTGGTTCCCCTTCTTCTTCCCTTTCTTCCATGGTCTACCCTCCTCTCCTACCAGATCCCTCCTCCTTCAGTCCTTTACCTCGTCCACCTATCACCTCCCAGCTTCTTACTTCATCCCCCTCTCCTACCCACCCACCTTCCCCCTCACCTGGTCTCACCTATCACTTGCCTGTACTCCTCCCCACCCCACCCCCCAGTTTCTTACCCTTCATCAGGACTGGTTTAAGGTCAGGGGGGAGAGATTCAATAGGAATTTGAGAGACATCTTATTTACACAAAGGGTGGTGTGTATGTGGAATGAGAGGACAGAGGAAGTGGTACAATGTCAGTGTTAAAAAGCTAGCTGGGCAGCTACTGTATGTGGACAGGAAAGGTCTAGAAGGTTATGGACCAAATGTTGGCAAGTGGGACAAGCTTGGATGGAGCATTTTATAAACCCTATGAGAATGAGTCATTAGATAGTACAGCCACCCCTCCTTCTTCCCTTTCTTCCTTGATCCGCTCTTCTCTACTATCACATTCCTGCTTCTTCAGCCCTCTCCTTTTTCCACCTTTCACCTCCCAGTCCTCATCCCTCCTCCCTTACCACCCAATATTACCACTGAATATTTTAACAGCTGCACAGTCCAACTTTGCTCTGATCAGGAAATTTTTACATGGCCTGAAAACTGTGTGTCATCTTAAATGTTTTTTTTTGTAATATGCATACTATGAATATTTAGAATGAAAATTGAGAAATCACAAACTTTTGATTTTATTTATTAATTGAAGGGTATGATGAATATAGTACAACAAAGAAAATCTTTCACGTTTCATAAACTTGTTCCGCCTGTCTTTATTACAAATCCATTGTCTAGAAACACTACCCAGATTAAAGAAACATCTTAATCCTCATTAGATCACCCAAATGTTCCACTTCTAGCCTGTTTCTGGATTTACATTTCAATGAATTCATAAACCGAATCCACATTTACAGTCAGCACTAGAAGCTTGAAATGTTCCAGTGGTGTCAACAAGAATTGACAGTTCTTCAAATTCTTTGTTTCTGAGCATGTTGTTCAACATATCTTAAATGAACCGGTTTTAACTTCCTCAGAAATGACATATTTGAAATCACAGTATTGCTGAGACATTTCTGAGGTGACGCTTTCATTGTAGTTTCATAATAGTAGCTGAGTATTTCATTAAATCATAATTTATTACAGGGTATTTCACAATTGTATTTACATGCTGTAGATTTCAAAATTACATTAACAGTGCATAAGATAAAATTCCAGCTGTGCAGCAACAAAGGTCATGTGCATGGGAGCATTCCAGCTAGGCACCTGCACAGTTTGGAGGAAACAGTGCTTCCCCCTCACCTGGTCTCATAGAAACTTAGAAAGCCTACAACACAATACAGGCCCTTAGGCCCATAAAGCTGTGCCGAACATGTCCTTACCTGAGAAATTACCGAGGGTTACCCAGAGCCCTCTATTTTTCTGAGCTCCATGTACCTGTCTAGGAGTCTCTTGAAAGACCCTATCATATCCGACTCCACCACCGTCGCCAGCAGCCCATTCCACACACTCACCACTCTCTGCGTAAAATACTTACACCTGACATCTCCTCCGTACCTGCTTCCAAGCACCTTAAAACTATTCCCTCTTGTGCTAGCCATTTCAGTCCTGACTATCCACACGATCAATGCCTCTCATTATCTTGTACACTTCTATCAGGTCACCTCTCATCCTCTGTCACTCCAAGGAGAAAAGGCCGAGTTCACTCAACCTATTCTCATAAGGCATGCTCCCCAATCCAGGCAACATCCTTGTAAATCTCCTCTGCAACCTTTCTATCGTTTCCACATCCTTCCTGTAGTGAGGTGACCAGAACTGAGCACAGTACTCCAAGTGGGGTCTGACCAGGGTCCTATATAGCTGCAACATTACCTCTCGGCTCCTAATCTCAATCCCACAATTGATGAAGGCCAATGCACCGTATGCCTCCTTAACCACACAGTCAACCTGTGCAGCAGCTTTGAGTGTCCTATGGACTCGGACCCCAAAATCCTTCTGATCCTCCACACTGCCAAGAGTCTGACCATTAATAGTATATTCAGCCATCATATTTGACCTACCAAAATGAACCACCTCACACTTGTTTGGGTTGAACTCCATCTGTCACTTCTCAGCCCATTTTTGCATCCTATCAATGTCCCACTGTAACCTCTGACAGCCCTGCACACTATCCACAACACCTCCAACCTTTGTGTCATCAGAAAATTTACTAACCATCCCTCAACTTCTTCATCCAGGTCATTTATAAAAATCGCAAAGAGTAGGGGTCCCAGAACAGATCTCAGAGGCACACCAGTGGTCACCAAACTCTATGCAGAATATGACCCGTCTGCAACCACTCTTTGCCTTCTGTGGGCAAGCCATTTCTGGATCCACAAAACAATGTCCCCTTGGATCCCATGCCTCCTTACTTTCTCAATAAGCCTTGCATGTGGTACCTTATCAAATGCCTTGCTGAAATCCATATACACTACATCTACTGCTCTACCATCATCAACGTGTTTAGTCACATCCACAAAAAATTCAATCAGGCTCATAAGGCATGACCTGCCTTTCACAAAGCTATGCTGACTATGTCTAATCATATTATACCTCTCCAAATGCTCATAAATCTGGCCTCTCAGGATCTTCTCCATCATCTTACCAACCACTGAAGTAAGACACACTGGTCTATAATTTCCTGGGCTATCTCTACTCCCTTTCTTGAATAAAGGAGCAACATCTGCAACTTTCCAATCCTCCGGAACCTCTCCCGTCACAATTGATGATGCAAAGATCATCGCCAGAGGCTCAGCAATCTCTTCCCTCACCTCCCACAGTAGCCTGGGGTACATCTCGTCAGATCCCGGTGACTTATCCAACTTGACACTTTCCAAAAGCTCCTGCACATCCTCTTTCTTAATATCTACCTGTGCAAGCTTTTCAGTCCGCTGCAAGTCATCCCCACAATCTCACCTACCACCTGCTGGCTTGAACGTGTTCCCCACCCCCCACCTTATTCTGGCTTCTTTCCCCTTCCTTTCCAGAACTAATGGAGAGTTCTCAGCCAGAAACATCGACTGTGTATTCCCCTTCATAGATGCTGCCTGACCGGCTGGGTTCCTCCAGTGCTTTGTGGGCACTGCTCTGGGTAATCTGATATATGGGGTTAGCATACGAAGGCTGTGCTGAGGGTGAGAGTAGCCATCACCTTATTGAATGAGAGAACACGAGAGACATGCACTCACCGGCCAACTTATTATGTTTGTGGTCTTCTGCTGCTGTAGCCCATCCACTTCAGGGTTTGACATGTTGTGCGTTCAGAGATGCTCGGAGAATGGCCCGACTGGATCAGGCAGACAGGGATGGCAGTGGTAACTCAAGCAACAGTGGTGTGTAGGAAAACATCTCTGAACGCACAACACGTCAGACCTTAAGTGGACAGGCTACAGGGGGTTCATAATAAAGCGGCCATACAGTGTTTACCCACCACACTCTTTGTGAAGGAGTTGCCCCTCAGGTCCATTTTAACTCTTTCCCCTTTCACCTTAAGCTGAGACACTCCAGTTTTTGATTCCTGCATTTCACCTTTGTGATTTTATATACCTCCGTAAGGTCACCGCTCAGTCTCCTACATTCCATGAATGAGTTCCTATCCTGCCCAACTTCTCCCTGAAAGTCAGGCTCTCGAGTCCTGACAACATCCAGGTAAACCTTTGCAGTCTTCCCAATTTAGTGACATCCTTCCTATAACATGTAGACCAAAACTGTACGCAGTATCTATAGAGTCATAGAGTGCTACAGCACAGAAACAGGCCCTTCAGCCCATCTAGACATGCCAAACTTTTATTCTGCCTAGTCCCATTGACCTGCTCCTGGACCATAATCCTCCATACTCCTCATGTCCATGTACTTATCCAAACTTCTCTTAAACGCTGAAATCGAACCTGCATTAACCACTTCTGCTGGCAGCTCATATCAAACACTCTCACCACCCTCTGAGTGAAGATCCCCCTCAGGTTCCCCTTAAATATTTCACCTTTAACCCATATTTCTCCTTCACCCATGACCTCTAGTTCTAGTCTCACCCAACCTCAGTGGAAAAAGCCTGCTTGCATTTACCCTATCTATACCCCTCATAATTTTGTATACCTCCATCAAATCTCCCCTGTCAAAGTACCATATACAACTCAGAGATGCATTTTCTTGTGGGCATACTCAATACATCCATTGAATGATAGCCTGAACGGATTCAATGAAAGACCGCATCAACTTGCACATTTAACCAGTGTGCAAAATACAAAAAGAAAGAAATAATAATAATAAATAAGCAATAAATATTGAGAACATGAGATGAAGAGTCCTTGAAAGTGAGTCCATAGGTTGTGGAACATTGATGGGACAAGTGAAGTTGAGTGAAGTTATCCCCTCTGGTTCAAGAGCCTGATAGCTGAGGGATAATAACTGTTCCTGAACCTGGTGGTGTGACTCCTGAGGCTCCTGTGCCTTCTTTCTGATGGCAGCAACAAGAACAGAGCAAGACCTGGGTGGTGGGGGCTCCTGGATGTGCCTTCCTGCGACAACGTTTCGTGTAGATGTGCTCACTGATGGGGAGGGCTTTACCCACGATGGACTGGGCTGTATCCGTTACTTTTTGTAGGCTTTTCTGTTCAAGGACATTGGTGTTTCCATACCAGGCTGTGATGCACCCAGTCAATATAATCTCCACCACACCTCTATAGAAGTTTGTCAAAGTTTGAGATGTCATGCCAAATCTTCACAAACTCCTAAGGAACTAGAGGTGCTGCCTTGCTTTCTTTGTAATTACACTTGCATGCAGGGTCTAGGACAGACCCTGCAAAATAATAACACTGAGGAATTTAAAATTGCTGACCCTCTCTACCTCTGATCCTTTGATGAGGACTGGCTCATGGACTTCTGGTTTCCTTCTCATGAGTTCAATAATCAGCTCCTTGGTCTTGCTGGTTGCTGTTATAGTGCCACTCAGCCAGATTTTCAATCTCCCTGCTATATGCTGATTCATCACCACATTTCAATTGGCCTACGACGCTAGTGTTGTCAACAACTTGAATATGGCATTGGTGTGCTTAGCTGCAGTCATAAGTGTAAAGTGAGTAGAGCAGGGGGCTAAGCACGCAGCCTTGGGGTGCGCCTGCATTAACGGAGATTGTGGAGGAGATGTTGCCAGTCTGAACTGACTGGGGTCTACAAGTGGGGAAATCGAGGATCCAATTGCACAAGGAGGTATTGAAGCCAAGGTCTTGGAGGTTATTGATTAGTTTTGAACAGATGATGGTATTGAATGCTGAGCTGTAGTTGTTGAAGAGCATTCTGATGTATGCACTTCACTGTCCAGATATTCCAGGATTGAGTGAAGAGCCAAAGAAATGGCATCTGCCATGGACCTGCTGTCCCATTAGGCAAACTGGGGTGGATCCAAGTCATTTCTCAGGTAGGAGTTGAAATGTTTCACCACCACCCTCTCAAAACACTTCATCCCAGTGGGTTTAAGTGCTTCTGGATTATCATCATTGAGGCAGATTACCATGTTCTTCTTGGGCTTCTTGGTTTAATTGAAGCTGCTTGAAGCAGGTGGGTACCTCAGACTACAAAAGCAAGAGGTTAAAGATCTCAGTGAACACAACAACCAGTTGATCAGCACAGATCTTTAGTACTTGGCCAGGTACCCCGTCTAGGCTGGATGCTTTCTGTGGGTTCACCCTCCTGAAGGCTGCTCCCATCTCGGCCTCAGAGACGGAAATCACTGGATCACCGGGGCTGTGGGAGTTCATGATGGCCCCTCCATGTTTTGACAATCTAAGTGACCATAGAAGGCATTTAGCTCATCTGGAAGCAAAGCCCTGCTACGCTACAGGGAATAAAGTATCCAACCTTTCCCTATAACTTAGGTCCTTAAGTCCCGGCAACATCCTTGTAAACTTTCTCAGCATTCTTTCAAGATTATTGATATCTGTCCTGTAGGTAGATGACCAGAAATGCACACAATACTCCAAATACTCCAAATTTGGCACCTTTATCAGTTGGGGTATTGAGTACAGTAAGAATTGAGGACATTATGTTGCAGTTGCACAAGACATTGGTGAGGCCACACTTGGCACAGTTAATCTCTTTGCACTTTTTCTAATGCTTCCACATTCTTCCTATAATGAAGTGACCAGAACTGAACACAATACTCCATTTTTGATCTAAGCAGTGTTTTATAGTGTGGAAACATCACCTCGTGGCCCTTGAACTCAATTCCCCAACTAATTCCTCTACTTCCTGAGGAGACTGAGGTACTTCGGAGTACGCAGGCCTACCTTCACATGTTTTACCAGTATGTTCTCACCAGTACAAACCTCTATGCGTTGGGGCGATGGCATCAACACGGAGATGCCAATAGGCTCAATAAACTGATTAGAAAGGCTGGCTCTGTTATAGGAGTCAAACTGGACACACTGGAGCCTGTGGTAGAACAAAGGACCCGACAGAAAATCTTGGCAATTCTGGACAATGTTTCTCACCCTCTGCATGCCACCTTGGCTGAACAGAGGAACGCTTTTAGTAATAGGCTAAGACAACTACACTGATCCGAAGAGCGCTGTATGAGGTCATTCTTACCCTTGGCCATAAGGCTCCATAATGAGTCAACCTATAGTCGGAGAAGTGATGACTCCCTCCTTTTAGACTGTTTTTATTCTTTCTTACTTCTCTTCTAATATTTATACATTTGTATATCTGTGCACTTGTAATGCTACTGTGACTCTGTAACTTCCTTTGGGATCTATGAAGAATCTATCTATCTATCTATCAATGAAAGCCGACGCACCGTACAACTTCTTAACCACCCTATCAACTTGCATGGCAACTATGAAGGACCTATGGGTGAGGAACCCAAGATCCCTCTGTTCATCCACTCTGCTGTTAACCTGTACTCTGCCTTCAGGAATGACCTTCCAAAGGGAATCACTTCACACTTTCCCAAAGTATGGGGTAACAATATCCACATTCTTACCATCAGCCACAGAAAGTAATTCCTTCCAGATTCTTTATGTAAACCAATATGATTCTGCCAAATCTGAGATATTCAACATACCTACTTAACAAGAAGCAACATTGTATGATGAACGCCTACATCACTGTGCATAGGAAAGAGCCCTCCAGCCCACAGAAAAATTCCTGGGCTAGAGGACGTCACTAGATAGATCAACACAATGAAGAAGAGAGAAAGCCTTGCATTGAGCTCAAGAGCTGTGAGGAATTGTTGCAGGTCTATAAAAGCAGGGTTTGAACACACTTGGAATATTGTCACCGCACTTCTGTCACTAGCATGGCATGACCACAACTTACTCTTTGGACTATGGGAGGAAACTGGAGCTCCCGGAGGAAACCCACGCAGTCACGGGGAGAACATACAAACTCCTCTCAGGGAGCAGTGGGAATTGAACCGCATATGGTGCTCCCTGGCACTGTAAAGCAATTTTACTAACCGCTATGCCACCATGCTGCCTGGATGATGTTGTGATTCCATCACTCACCTGTCACTGCCTCATTCCTCAGATATGAACACATTGAAAATTGAATTGGCCTGTGTCAGGGTGGAAAATGGAGGGGCTACATAAGAGGGAAAAGTTCGATTTATCTTAGAGCAGGTGAAAACATCATGGACCAAAGAGCATGTACTGTGTTGTAATGCTTTCTGTAAAGTGTTCAACACTAACTCTGAGTGACAGAGAAAGAGATAGGGGTTATTTTCATCAGTAAAGGATTTGATTGAGTTTTCAGTATTCTGCATATCGCCCCCGGAGACCTTGCCCCATCCACCAGCAATAACAATCTCCAGGCTCAGCTGGGAATTAGTCACACAGATGCATCTCATTCTCTACGCTTGTAGGTGGAAGAGAAAGGGAAGGCAGAATTCAGATCTACTCCCACCCACACAGAAATACATGTAATTACATCTATGACGTATTTCACCGTCGGGACCAAGATTGCCAAACATGGTGGACATATTATGTTGGCGCTGGAATATATGGTGACACTTGCCAGCTGCCCCCACCACATCCTTAGGTCCTGCTGGTTAATGCAAATGACGTATTTCACTGTGTTTCAAAGTAAATGTGATAACTACATGAATCTGAAATCTAAATACAGTAAAGAAATAAATCTGAATCTGACATGTGTGAGTGTTCAGCAAGCATAAGGCGAAGAGTGTGTGTGTGTGTCTGTGTGTGTATGTCTGTGTGTATGTGTGTGTTTGTATTTGTATGTGTGTGTCTGTGTCTGTGTGTGTGTGTGTGTGTGTGTGTGTGTCTCTGTGTGTCTGTGGTCTCTGTGTGTATTTATTTGTGAGTGTGTGTTTGTGTCTCTGTGCCTGTGTGTGTGTGTGTGTGTGTGTGTGTGTGTGTGTATGTGTAAGTGACAGCTGGATACAGAATACTGTACGGGAATGAGAGCACACAGCAGATTCACATGAGTTTATCCTCCAGATATAATTACTGTAGCTTCTGAATTTCCTAGGTCTTTCCATCATCATGAAGCAAAAATTAACCCTTCTATTTCCACTCAGTAGCATTAGAGTAACACATCTGTCATCTGTGGCAGGGAGGCACAGTGGGTAGAGCTGCTCCCTCAGAGCTCTGGAGATTTGTGTTCAGTCCTGACTGCCATCATTAACTGTGTGTGGAGTTCGCACATTCTTCCTGTGACTGCATGCCTTTCCCCTGGGTCCCCCAGCTTCCTTCCACATCCCAGAGGTAAGTTCCTTGTTTGCTGTAAGTTGCCCCCAGTGTGCGGGTGATGGGGGAATAAAGTGGCATTAATATAAATAGGTGGTTGAGGGTCAGCAGAGACTCGATGGGCCGAGTGGGTCAATTGGTTTATTATTGTCACGTGCTGAAGTACAGTGAAAAATTTTGTTTTACTTGCTATCCATACAGATCACATCGCAGTGCATTGAGGTAAAACAGGAACAGAGTGCAGAATAGAATTCCATTCCCTTGAGCAGAAAATCCCACAAAAAGTGGTGGATACAGCCCAGTCCATCGTGGGTAAAGCCCTCCCCACCATTCAGCACATCTACACAAAACGCTGTCGCTGGAAGGCAGCTTCCTTCATCAGGGACTCCCACCACTCAGGCCATGCTCCCTTCTCACTGCTGTCATCAGGAAGCCACAGGACTCACACCGCCAGGTTCAGGAACAGTTACAGTATTACCCCTTAGCTATCAGGCTCTTGAACCAAAGGAGATAACTTCACTCAACTTCACTTGCCCCATCATCGAACTGTTCCCACAATCTATGGACTCACATTCAAAGACTCTTTGTCTCATAGCCTCGATATTTATTGCTTATTTGTTTGTTTGTTTGTTTATTTTTGATTTGCACAGTTTGTTATCTTTGGAACACTTGTTGAACACAAGTTGGTGCGGTTTTTCATTGAATCTGTTAAGGTCATTATGCCATGGATTTACTGAGTATGCCCACAAGAAAATGGATTACAGGGTTGTATATATGTACTTTGATAATAAATTTACTTTTGATCTTTGAAGTGTTATGATTTATAGAGAAAGTGCATTACGGGCAGGCAATAAGATGCAAGGTCATAATGAGGTAGATTGTGAGGCCAAGAGTCCATCTTATCATACTAGGGGACCGTTCAATTACCGAGCAGGTGCACCTAATAAAGTAGCTGCTGACTGATAATAAACCTGATTTTGATTCTGATTATTTATTCTGTGTTGGTGCCTTGGTCCTAGACCCTCTTACTGATGGAAATATCCTCTCCAAGTCCACTCTGTCCAGGTCTTTCAGTATCTGGTAGCCAACCTGGTAAACAGGCTCCTGGGACTTTGCTGAAAGATGGGACCTTCGATATACGTGTGTCATTTAATGAGAATACTGACAAATGAAAGGGGAGGAAATAGGAAGAATTAGAATTAAATCTGCTACGGAAAATGAGTGGGAGTGAAACTTCCTCTTATTTAGAGAGAAAAAGAAAATGGGACAAAGCAAAATTAAGCTTCTTCTTTAATATATTACATTTCAAAATTTCTAACAATTTACTACCTGTAGAAATGAAGCAGTTGTTCCTTTTTGAACCATGGATGTTAGGTAACATCAACTACAGTATATAAATCTCATCAAAGTAAATAAATATTGAGCGTCTGTTCGAGAATGTGACTGTATATTGAGTGCCTGTTTGTGGGTGTGACTGTACCCTGGGTCAGTTTGAGGGTGTGACTGTATATTAAGTGCCTGTTTGTGGGTGTGACTGTACCCTGGGTCAGTTTGAGGGTGTGACTGTATATTGAGTGCTTGTCTGAGAGTGTAATTGTATACTGGGTCAGTCTGAGGGTGTGACTGCATATTGAGTGCTTGTTTGAGAGTGTGACTGTACACTGGGTGTCAGTTTGAGAGTGTGACTGTACGGTCAGTGGGTGCGTCTATGAGTTTGTGCCGGTTTGGAGGTGTGCCTGTAGTCTGTGTGAGGATATGTCTCTTTAAAGGTGTTTCTTTGGACCGGGAGCCTACTAGAGGGTGTGCCTGGACTCTGAGGAAGTTCCTGCCTCTCTGAGCTCAGGTAGTGCAGAGACGTCGGGAGGAGGCGGCGGTTCCGCCCCGTACGCCGTGCCAGTGAGCGAGGCTCCGTCCCTCCCCCTTCTCGCCGCTCGCCGGTCGCCGAGCTTGTTGCTCGGGCTGAAGGGACGCCGTGATCCGGCGCGGAGAGCCGGAGTCTGGGCACACGGGATGGCAGCGACCGACTGGGACTGGTTTCAGCGGGAGGAACTCATCGGACAAATCAGCGACCTGAGGGTACAGAACCTGCAGGGTGAGTCCGCCTGAAGTTTAGCTCCTCCAGCGCCTAGAGTCCCGAGTTGGGACGTTTCCCAGGCCGGGCAGCGGCATCTCCGGGGTGTGAGGGGAGTGTGCGGCTGCGGCTGGGGGTGGGGGTGGGTCCGGGTCCGGACTCTCAGAGCCCGTGAGGGGCGGGGAGGCAGCCCGTCTGGGGAGGGAGAGAGGGGGTGAGAAAGAAGGAGTAGGGGTTGATAGAGAGGGAGAGGGGGTGAGTGAAAGAGAGAAAAGGAGGTTAGAGAGAGGGGTGTGTGAGAGTGGGAGGGAGGGGGTGGGAGAGGGGTGTGTGAAGGATAGAAGGAGTGAGTGAAAGAAGGGATGAGAGAGTGAGGTCAGAGAAAAGGTGATGAGAAACTGGGGGTTAGGGGTGTGAGATGTGAGGGAGTGGGGGAGACGGTGTGAAGAAGCAGGGATTGAGGAAGAATACCGGGAGGGAAGAGGGTGGTGAGAGAGAGGGGTGAGGGAGAAAAGGGGGTTAGAGAGAGGGGTGTGTGTGAGAGAGAGATGGGTTGGGAGAGAGGGGTGTGTGAGGGATAGAAGGAGTGTGTGAAAGAAGGGATGAGAGAGTGGGGTGAGAGAAAAGGTGATAGAGTGGGGTTAGGGAGTGAGATGTGAGGGAGTGGAGGAGAGAGGGTGTTGCGAAGAAGCAGGGATTGAGGAAGAATATGGGGAGGGAAAGACGGCGATGAGAGAGAGGGGATAAGAGGTGAAGGGTTTTGAGAGAGAAGGGGGAGATGGGAGAAAGTGGGTTTGAGAGAAGGGTGGTGAGAGAGAGGGTAAAAGGGGGGGTTGGGAGAGAGGTTGAAAGGTGGGGTGAGGGGAAGAGAATTGGTTCAAGAGAGATGGGTAATGAGAGAGGGTGAGGGGATAAGAGTGTGTCACTGATGGGGGCTAAGAGAGAAGGTGTGAGGGAGGAGAGTGAAGAGGTTGGGAGAGAGGTATAGGTGAGAGAGTGAGGGGAGTGGAGAGTGCATGACAGGAGGGAGGGAAGGGGAAGGAGAGCATGGGGGGTGGGAAAGAGTGGGGGAGTGAGCAGAGCAGAATTGGGGGTGCTGTGAGGGAGGGGTGTGGGGAGAATGGTGTGAGGGTTGCAGTGAAGGGGTGAATGACGCTGACCCAGACTCTGACAACCTGTTGCCCCTCTTACTCTCGCCTGCTCACTGTGGTGTTAATTGTGTAAAACTGGTCTCTTCCCTGGCCCGTGGTCTGTTATTTAACATGTCTCATTGTGTTTCACTCCGGCCTCTCCATACAACTCAGGATCTGCTACTCTTTCCTCATTGACTACTGCCGTCACTCTGTCCACTCGTTCTCCCTCACTCCTGTCAAAGACTGTACGCGTGTGCTTTTGTGTCCATGAGAGAGAGAAACTGACACGGGCTAAGTTGTGTCATGTCAAATCACATGGAGGTTATTATCTTGTGCACAAGTGCACGTGTGTACTGGTGCAATGAAAAACTTATTCACAGCAGCATCACCGGCACAGATGATCAGATAAGCAGCATTCACAAGAAAAAACATATATCCGGTTGAAAAGATTTAGAACTAAAAAGGTGGATGTTAATGCAAACTGATCAGTGTTCATAAGTGTTGCTAAACTACAGTGATTAGGATTTTGCCAGTTGCTGCAAGAGCTGACTGGTTGAAGGGAGTAGCTGTTTTTGAACCTGGTGGTGTGGGCCTTCAGGCTTCTGTACCTCCTGCCCAATGGTAGCAGTGAGAAGCTGGCATGGCCTGGGTGATGGGAATTTTGATCATGGGTATTTTTGAAGCTGGCATGGCCTGGGTGATGGGAATTTTGATAATGGGTATTTTTGAAGCTGGCATGGCCTGGGTGATGGGAATTTTGATAATGGGTATTTTTGAAGCTGGCATGGCCTGGGTGATGGGAATTTTGATCATGGGTATTTTTGAAGCTGGCATGGCCTGGGTGATGGGAATTTTGATAATGGGTATTTTTGAAGCTGGCATGGCCTGGGTGATGGGAATTTTGATAATGGGTATTTTTGAAGCTGGCATGGCCTGGGTGATGGGAATTTTGATAATGGGTATTTTTGAAGCTGGCATGGCCTGGGTGATGGGAATTTTGATAATGGGTATTTTTGAAGCTGGCATGGCCTGGGTGATGGGAATTTTGATAATGGGTATTTTTGAAGCTGGCATGGCCTGGGTGATGGGAATTTTGATAATGGGTATTTTTGAAGCTGGCATGGCCTGGGTGATGGGAATTTTGATAATGGGTATTTTTGAAGCTGGCATGGCCTGGGTGATGGGAATTTTGATAATGGGTATTTTTGAAGCTGGCAGTGCCCCCTGCAGGCACTCCTGGTGGTGGAGAGGGATGGTCTGTGATGTATCGGATAGAGCCCGCTACTCTCTGCAGCCTCTTGTCTTCCTGCGCATTTGAATTGCCGTAGCAGATTGTGATGCTCCATCCCTAACTATGGGAATGAAAGACTCAGGTGTCCCACCATCTCTCTTGTTTCCCGACCGCTTGTGTACCTCTCCTGTCAAATCTCTCTCCCTTTCCCAGTGGTTATGATGTACTCCTCTGACCGTTCCTCTTCAACCTGAAATGTTTCTCCCATCACAGCTGCCGCTTGCCTTGCTGAGTTTCTCCTTAGAGTGGTATAGTACTACAGTACAGAAACAGGCCCTTTGGCCCATCTAGATGCTGATATTCTGCCTAGTTCCATTGACCTGCTCCTGGACCGTATCCTTCCATACCCTTCCCATCCATGTACAGTACTGTGCGAAGCTCTTGGGTGTATGTATGTATGTGTGTGTGTGTGTGTGTATATATATATATATATATATATACACACACACACACATACATATACACACACATATATACACACACACACCTAAGAGCTTTGCACAGTACTGAGGGAATTATATCTATTGCACTGTACTGCTGCCCCAAAAAAATTGACATTTTTCTTGACATATGTAAGTGATGATAAACCTGATTCTGATATGGGTCTCTATTGTGGACTGAGAGTGGGAAGGGAGCAGGGAGAGGGGAATCGTGTTTGGGGAAAGGAGAGGGAGCAGGAAGCACCAGAGAGACATTTTGTAATGGTCAATAAACCAATTGTTTGGAATCAAATGACTGTGCTTGGTGTCTCAGGGCTGGGTGTGTCTGCATCTGTGACACTACCCCACCCCTGGCACTCCTCTGTCACCTGTCTCACACTCCTCCAGTGCTCCACCCTCACCATTCTCAACATCCTTTGCTACTGCCAGAGTTATGAACTCACTCTCCGCTCCACATATATATATCTGTTGGCAGCCTGTTCCCACACTTGCAGCACCCTCTGAGTGAAGAACTTCCCCCTTGAGTTCCCCTTAAACATTTCATCTTCCACCCTTAACCTGTGGCATCTAGTTCTGTCATCTAACTTCAGTGAGAAAAGCCTGATTGCATTAACCCTGTGGATATCCCTCATAACTTTGTATTACTCTATCAAATTTCCCCTTGAGTTTCATTTGTTCTATTTCAGAATGCCAGTGGTTCCATCCTTGTCTTGCTCATTCCGTTATGTATCCAGCTTAAAAACACTGCAATAGAATCCGATTCCAGTTTAGTATATTGTGAGGTGTATTGTTTTGCGCAACAGTACAGTATAATGCATAAAAAACTAAAATTACTTGGTGGAAAAAGTGATCAAAATAGTGAAGTTCCTAAAGCATTAGAGCATGAACATCCCAGGCAAGCAGCCCCTATCATCAGGAAGCCCCACCTCCCAGGTCACGCTCTCTTCTTGTTACCGCCATCAGGAAGAAAGTACAGGAGCCGCAGACCTCTCACCACCAGGTTCAGGAACAGTTATTTCCCCTCAACCATCAGGCTGTTGAACCAAAGGGGACAGAGGGGGAGGGATTAAAGGAGAAGGGGTGACATTACTAATCAGGGAAAATGTCGTGGAGTGCCCCTTCAGGACAGACTGGAGAAGTCGTTTAGTGAGGTGTTATGGGTGGAGCTGGGAAATAAGAAAGGTATGACCACGTTAATGGGGTTATATTACGGACCACCCAACAGTCCGAAGGATTTAGAGGAACAAATTTGTACAGAGATTTCAGACTGCTGCAACACAAGGTTGTTAAAGAAGGTGATTTTAACTTTCCACATATTGACCAGGATTCCCACACTGTAAAAGGACTAGGATAGAGTTTGTCAGATGTGTTCAGGATAGTTTCCTTCGTCAGTACGTGAAAGTCCCAACAAGAGAGCTTGCGATACTGGACCTGCTATTAGGGAATGAGGCCGGCCAGGTGACAGAAGTTTGTTTAGGGGAACATTTTGCATTGTGATCACAATGCCATTAGTTTCAAAGTAAATATGCAAAATGATAGGTCTGGTCTGCGGGATGAGATTCTAAATTGGAGAAAGGGCAATTTTGATGGTATCAGAAATGATCTGGCCACTGTAGACTGGGACAGGCTGTTTTCTGGCAAAGGCGTTCTTGGTAAGTGGGAGGCCTTCAAAAGTGAAATTTTGAGAGTACAAAGCTAGTGTGTGCCTGTCAGAATAAAAGGTAAAGATAACAAGTGTAGAAGTTTTCAAATGATATTGAGGCCAGAATCAGAGGAAAAAAGGTGGTGTGTTGCAGGTATAGGCAGGTAGGAATAAATAAAGTGCTTATGGAGTATAAGAAATGCAAGAAATCGGGAGGGCTAAAAGAAGGCATGAAGTTGCCCTAACAGACAAGGTGGAGAGATCCTAAGGGTTATACAGATATGTTTAGAGTAAAAGGATTGCAAGGGATAAAATGGTCCTTTGAAAGACCAGAATGGTAATCCATGTATGGAGCCAAAACAGGTGGGGAAGATAGTAAATAAGTTTTTTGCTTCTGTATTTACTCAGGAGATGGACACAGAGTCTATAGAAGTGAGGCAAAGTGGCACCAACTTCAGAGACCCTATACAGGTTACAGAGGAGGAGTTGTTTGCTGTCCAGAGGCAAATCAGGGGAGAATAAATCCCCAGGGCCTGACAAGGTGTTACCTTGGACCATACAGGAGGCAAGTGCAGAGATTGGCAAGGCCCCAGCTGACATATTTAAAACATCCTTAGTGACAGGAGAAGTACCAGGGGATTGGAGGATAACCAATGATGTTCTGCCTTTTAAGAAAGATTCTAAACATTAACCAGGAAATTATAGGCTGGGGAGTCTGATGTCAGTTGTAGGAAAGTTATTGAAAGGTATTCTAAAGGAGTGGATATATAAGTATTTGGATAGACATGCACTGATTAAGGGTTGTTAGCATGGCTTCATGTGTGGTAGGTCATGTTCAACCAATCTTGTAGAGTTTTTTGAGGAAGTTACCAGGAAAATGGATGAAGACGAGGCAGTGGATGTTGTCTACATGGACTTTAGCAAGGTATTTGATGAGGACCTGTGTGGGAGGTTGGTCAAGAAGGTTCAGTCACTTGGCATTGAAGATGAGGTAGCAAATTGATTTAGACATTGGCTTTGTGGGAGAAGCCGAGAGTGATAGTAATGGTTGCCTCTCTGACTGGAGACCTGTGGTTAGTGGTGTGCCACAGGGATCGATGCTGGTCTGTTGTTGTTTGTCATCTGTATCAATGATCTGAATGATAATGTGGTTAACTGGATCAGCAAATTTGCAGATGACACAAGGAGTGTGGGTGTAGTGAAGAGTGAGGAAGGCTATCATGGCTTGCAGAGGGATCTGGATCAGCTGGAATATTAGTCTGAAAAATGGCAGATAGAATTTCTCTTGGGAACATTATTGAAATGTTACCCCGGCCTGTGGATTCACTTTCAAGGACTCTTCATCTCATGTTCTCAATATTTATTGCTTATTTATTTATTATTATTATTTATCTTGATAATAAATTTACTTTGAACTTTGAGTGTATGTCAGGCTCTTGGAGCTCCTCTCTGGTGGTAGTAATGAGAAGAGGGCATGTCCCGGGTGGTGAGGGACTTGGAGCTCCTCTCTGGCGGTAGTAATGAGAAGAGGGCATGTCCCGGGTGGTGAGGGACTTGGAGCTCCTCTCTGGCGGTAGTACTGAGAAGAGGGCATGTCCCGGGTGGTGAGGGACTTTTGTTTTGCTGCTGTTCTCCTGAGGTATTCCTTTTTGAAGATGTCCTCGTTGGTAGGGATTGTAGAGTTTGTAATCCTCTGCAGCTTTATCCGATCCTGTGCGGTGGCCCCTCCATACCAGCCGGTGATGCAACCAGTCAGAATGCTCTCCACGGTATAACTGTAGAGCAGAAATGTTAAAAACTGCAAATCATACATTTCGGTATGAAAGAGGACAGATGTTTAAGAGAGATGCGTAGGGCATGTTTGTTTTACCACTCAGAGTGATGGGTGCCTGGAATGAGCTGCCGAGAGTGGTGGGGGAAGTAGATAGAGGCGTTTAATAAGCTTTTAAATAGATATATGAATATGCAGGAATGGAGGGACATGATTTGTGTGCAAGCAGAAGAGGTTTGGTGTAATTTGACGTTTTGCTCAGCACAGACACTGTGGGCCGAAAGGCCTGTCCCTATTCTGTACTCTTCCATGTGCCTCTGGCAGCTTGTTCCATGTACCCATCATGAAAAATTTGTCCCTCAGGTCCCCTTTACTTCCCAGCCTCCCCTTACCTTAAACCTGTGCCCGCTAGCTTTACCCTGGGGTAAAAGCTCTGCGGTCATCCACTTTATCATGACCACAGGAAGAGGATCAGATTTCCAAACACTCCTTTGAGAGGAAGAAGTCATTACTGAATCGTTGAGTGTGGGGCTTGAGGCTCCTGTATCTCCTCCTCCCTGATGGTAGTAATGAGAAGAGGGCATGCCCCAAGTGGTGAGAGTCCTTAACGATGGATGCCACCTTCTTGACGCACTGCCTTTTGAAGGTGCCTTCGAGGGTGGGGAGGTTAGTTCTCGTGATGCAGCTGGTTGAGTTCACAACCCTCTGCCCTCTGCAGCTTTTTCTGATCCTGTGCAGTGGCCCCACCGTACCAGACGGTGATGCAACCAGTGATGCACTCCATGATACATCTATAGAAACTTGCTCAAGTCTGTGGTGACATGCCACATCTCCTCAAACTCCTGATGAAGTCGAGCTGCTGGTGCGCCGCCTTTGTGATTGCATCAGGACGTTCGGCTCAGGCTGGATCTTCAGGGACGCTGACACCTAGGAACTAGAAGCTGCCCCTCATTGTGGATTATTGGTGCCTCTGTGAGCGGGAGAGGGTGGTGAAAGAATGCAGAATGAAGCAATGGCTGAAAAAACAGGATCAGGGCAGAGAATTAGGATCAGATTTATTATTAATGAGTAACACACACAAAATGCCAGAATAACTCGGGTCATGCAGCATTTGTGAGGAAGCGTCTGGGCCTGGAGTGTCAACTGTTTCTTTCCCTCCATAGATGCTGCCTGGCCTGTTGAGTTACAGAGTCATAAAGCACTACAGTAGAGAAACAGGCCCTTCGGCCCATCTAGTCTGTACCGTACTGCTATTCTGTCTAGTCCCATTGACCTGCATCTGGACCATAGCCCTCCATAACCCTCCCATCCAGCCTCCTAAATGTTGAAATCGATCTCGCACCCGGCACTTCCACTGACAGCTTGCTCCACACTCTCACCACTCTGAGTGAAGAAGTTCCCCCCTCACATTCCTCTTAAATATTCCACCTTTCACCTTTAATCTGTGACCCCCTTGCTCTAAGTTTCTGGTGATCTAATTAATGTAAGACGTTTGCAAGTGGCATTTTGTGTGTGTTGCTTTGAGATTTCTGGCATCTGCGAATCTTTTGTGAAGGGCAGGATAGGGTTAACTTGCTCAGTTGTCTGCAGTGCCCTGTCAGAGTTTACAGCGATGAACAAAATGAGGAGTTGAGTGAGTTTTTCAAGGGCACATTGGCACAATTAAAAGGAAGTAAAATTTTTTAAAAATCAGCAAGATTGCGTTTTGGCTACATGGCATATTGGTGATGCCACATTATGGAGCACCAGGTACAGTGTTGGTCTCCTTATTTAAGATTGGCTGTTAATAGTTGGCAGAGATTCTTTTGAATGGTACGGCAGAGCTTAGCAAAGTGAGAGGGGAGATAAACAAAGTTTAAAAAAATATCTGGACATCGAACAGCACAGGATCGGCCTACCATGTCTGTGCTGAACCCAGTGCCAAATTTAACTAAATCCCTTCTGCCTGCACGTGATTCAATGTATGTCTGTGTGTCTAGTCAATATACATTGTGTGTCTAGTCAATGTCTGTGTGTCTGGTCAAGAGTCCATCGGTTAGGGTCAACCATGCATGTTGCAGCAAGCCTGGGCAGTACGATATGGAGAGCGAGCTGTTGCCCATGTATCAAGCCCCCCACCCCCCACGCCTCTGACAAACTCAAGGAACGGCAGAGAGCGATACAGTTTAGTACCAGCAGTGTCGCAGGAGTTGCCAGTCAGCGTTGAACTCAATATAGGACTGCCTTAGGGACTCCAGCTCTGGATTTTTCCCTCGGGTTTACTCCCGAAGCCTTCCCAGCGACTGGGTATAGCTGCTGGACAGCTGAGGTTTGAGGTCAGAGTTTTCCTTCTCCTAGATGAGCTGACAGCCGGCTGATGAGTCCCAGCTGCCCGAAGCAACTGGTTTTAAGGTGCCAGTAACACCTTTGCCTCCTCTTCTGTCAGTAGAAATGTTTCACTGGGCTTAGTAGCTAAGCCACACATGAAGGCCAGGAGCTGGACTTGGCTGTCAGAGGCCATTTGAGGTGCACGCCATTGGAAGCATTTAATATGTAGTGGGAGATTATCCCCATTACCACCCTCGGCTATAACAACCTTAAGGAACAACGTGTGTCTAACAGCCTGTTGAATACCACTATCCTATCTGCTTTCACCACCTCCCCTGCAGCTCATACTATTGTCTGCTTAAAGCACATCTCCTTTAAAAATTCACCCTGTCACATTAAATGCATGTCATCTAGTTTTTGACATTTCTGCACTGGGGAAAAGATTCATGTTGTTTACTCTATCCAAAACATAGAACAGTACAGTCCCTGGCCACAATCTTGTGCTGAACTAATTAATTGTGTAATTTTATCCATGTCCTTCTGCCCCAGGGGTTCCCAACCATGGACCCCTACCATTAACCGAGGCGTGTGTGGAGCCCAGGTTGGGTCTGCTGTCTGCACGTTCATGTGCCTTTCTAAGAGTCACTTAAACACCTCTGTCATATTTGCCTCCATCGCTACCCCTGACAGCTCATCCCAGGTACCTGTATAAAATACTCACCCCACACATTCAGCTCATGGACATTGAAACATCCAGTGAGATGTGTCATTTGTGTTAATAATCAACACACCCAAGTGCAGCCCGCAAGTGTTGCCACACATTCCAATGCTAACATAGCGTCGAGCCTCGTCGATAACCTTTAAACTTAACCCCACTCACCTTAAATGCTTGACCTCTAGTATTACACGTTTCGACCCTGGGAGAAAGGCCTTGACTATCTACCCTAACTATGCCCCTCATAATTTTATAGACTTCTGTCAGGTCTCCCCTCAGCTTCCAATGTTCCAGAGAAAAGAACCCAAGTTTGTCCATCCTCACAGCTCGTGCTCTCTAATCCAGGCAGCATCCTGGTGAACCTCTTTTGCACTCGCTCCAAAGCCTCCTCATCCTTCCTGTAATGGGATGCACGCAGTAAATCTTGAAGGATCTCAACAGGGTGCTTGTGGAAAGGATGATTCCTCGTGTAGGAGGACCTAGGGGTCACCTTAAAAAGTAAAGAGTTGCTCATTTAAGAGAGAGAGGTGATGATTTGATTTCTCTCAGAAGCTGGCAAACATTTGCGGCTCTTTTCCACAAAGGCCACTGAAAATGTTTGAATGGGTTCGGTCCCGAGTTTCTTGATAAGCGAAGCGGTGTGAGGTTATGGGAAATAACTAACCCACGAGTAACCCGCTCCCACAAACTCGACCTCCGCAGAGGCAAGGTGGAAGTGAAATAACCATGGTCTCAGTAATGGAGGCGCAGGAGACGGCAGGTACTGGAACCTGGAGCAACGAACAAGCTGCTGGGGGAGCTCAGCAGGTTGATCGCGTCTGTGCATGGGGAATGGGTGAGAGTTCACAACCTATGGATTCACTTTCAAGGACTTGACAACGCATGTTCTCAGTATTATTTATTTGTTTATTTAATTGCATTTTCTTTTATGTATCTGTTATCTTTACACTCTGGTTGTTTGTTCATCCTTGGGTGCAGTTTTCCTTTTTTTTGTATTTCTTTGTGTTTTCTGTGAATGCCCGCAAGAAATCAGGGTTGTATGTGGTGACATATGGACTGTGATAATAAATTTACTTTGAACTTTGAATTTTGAAAAGCAATAGAAATTACAGAGGGGGTATGGTGAGAGGGGATCCCCCTCTCCCCCCTCTCCCCCCTCTCCCCCCTCTCCCCCCTCTCCCCCTCTCCCCCCTCTCCCCCTCTCCCCCCTCTCCCCCCTCTCCCCCCTCTCCCCCCTCTCCCCCCTCTCCCCCCTCTCCCCCTCTCCCCCCTCTCCCCCCTCCCCCCTCTCCCCCTTCTCCCCCTCTTGCCCCCTCCCCCCCGCCACAGGTAACTTTCCTTGCTTCTTTCCTGTTAGCAAGTTAGCGGAGTTGTGAAAGTTTGCACTGCTGTGATCACCCAGACCAGGGAGTGAGTTACAGGCCCTAATGACGAGCTTTGTACGTAGAACAACAGCTACCCAGCAGTGAATTACAGGCCAGAGTCTAATCAAAGACTTGTCTACAGAAAAACATAGCCAGCAGTATGTTACCGTACTTATGCTGAAATCTTATTAAAGAGTTCATGTGATTTTGAAGCTGTTCTTGCAAGCAAGGGTTCATGTGGTCAATAGTACTGCCTACGATCAGTGGTGTGAACGCAATGAACTGCGCTGGGCTAACATACTGTAACTGATTCAATGAAATCTGTCAGAGGAGCAGATGGTAATGGGGAGAGTGTGAGGTACAATTGTCTTGAGAGATGTGGCAAAGAGGAAGGAATGCTGATGTTGAAGAGATATAGAGAGATAAAGCATGGAAACAGACCCTTCAGCCCATCAAGTTCATGCTATCTGACTGCCGCCCATTTACACTAATCCTATATTACTTCCTCCCACATTCAGGGTCAAAGTAAATTTGTTATCAAAGTACATATTTGTCACCATATAGAACCTTGAGATTCATTTTCTTGCAGCCAGTTACAGGAAAAGCAAAGGAAAACAATGGAATTTATGAACAACTCTAAAGGCTGACAAACAACCAATGTGCAAAAAGAAGGCACGTTTTGAAAATTTAAAAAAATAGAAATTATACTGAGAATATGAGTTGTAAAGTCACTGGAAGTGAGTCTGTAAGTTGTGGAATCGGTGAGTGTTGAGGTGAGTGAACCAACCACGTTGGTTAAGGAACCCGATGGTTTTAGGGCAATGATGGTTCCGAGTGTGGTGGTGTGGTTTCTCTTTGTGCTCACACAGTTTCTTGTCTTTTGAACTCGGGCTGAACGTCCAAGTTGCTGCGTCCTTTCATTGATTTTATTACGATTATCATTCGGTTGTGGATTTATTGAGTATGCCCACAAGAAAATGAATCTCGGTTGTGTGTGGCGACTTTGATAATAGATTTACCTAGAACTTTGACTAGAACTGGGGAGGCCATGGGTTAAGGGTGAAAGGAGAAATATTTAAGGGGAATCTGAGGGAAAACTTCTTCATTCAAACGGGTGGCGGCGTGCAGCGAGCTGCCAGCAAAAGCGGCGGATAAGGGATTCAGTCGTACCACTTAAGAAAAGTTCGGAGAGGTACATGGAGAGGTATGGTCCAGGTGCAGGTAGACAAGATCAGCCTAGCAGGGACTAGATGGGTCAAAAGGCCTGGTGCTTGTGCTGTAGTACTCCATGACTCTAAGTTGGTGGATACGCAGTGAGAGTGACACAGTAACGTAATGGTGAGCGCAATGCGCCAGTGACCCAGACTTAATGCTGCTGTCTGTAAAGTGTGCATTCTTCCCTTGGCCCCATGGGTTTCTGCCGGGTGCTCCGGTTTCCTCTCCCATTCCAAAGCCGTACGGGTTAGCAGATTAGTCGGTTACATGGGTGTAACCAGGCATGGCCCGGGTGCTGGAGATCCCTGATGATGGATTCTCCTTTCCTGTGACAGTGACTCATCTCACCCAAACTAGGGAGTGCCGGGAGGCCCGACAATCGTGCTGCATCTCTAAGTAGGTGGGATTGCTCTTCCTGGTGCTGGCATGGACATGATGGATCAAATGTCCTCCTCCTCTATCGTAAAATGAGGGCGTGAAAGAGATCTACCAGAATGCCGCCTGGATTAGAGACCGTGTGAGCTAGGACTTCTCCCTTTGAAGTGGAGAAGGATGAGAGGTGACAATAGAGGTGTACGAGCTGTTGATAGAGTAGACAGCCTGAGATTCCTTCCCAGGGTGGAAATGGCTATTATGGGGGGGGGGGGGCACAATTTTAAGGTCATATACACAAGAGATTCTGCAGACACTGGAAATCTAGAGCAACACACACAAAATGCTGGAGGAATTCAGCAGGTCAGGCAGCATCTATGGATAGGAATAAACAGTTGACATTTCAGGCCGAGACCATTCATCTGGACTGGCTAATTTTAAATTGATCGGGCGAGTGTTTAATGGGGATGGCAGAGGTAGGTTTTTTTTTACACAGAGTGGTGGGTGTACGCAATGCCCTGCAGATACATTAGAGACATCTAGGGACTCTCAGATAGGCACATGGATGATGGGAAAATGGAGGGCTGTGTGGGAGGGAAGGGTTAGGTTGACCTTGAGTAGGTTAAAGGATCGGCAGAACATTGTGGGCCGAAGGGCCTGTACTGAGCTGCACTGTTCTACGTAATAAGCACATAAACAATGGGAGGTTCATCCTCCGTGCAGCTCTTCGACATGTTTTTTCCATCTGTTTTGGAAAGCTAATTAGCTTGTTTTGACTAAAGCTCCACTCTCGTTCTAAATTTGAATCTGGGTGCCTCACCTGCAGGTGAGACGAGTTGAGGGGGGGAGGTGGGGGGAGAGCTTTGTAAACCGTGTAGCAAGCACTCAGAGTGACAGGGAGACAGTCAGACTGGACTGAAATGCGAGCAGAGGAAATGAGAGTCTGGTTTAATATCACTGATACATGCTGTGAGATGTGTTGCTTTGCAGTGGCAGTGCAGTGCAATACACAAAAAACAAACTAATTACCATAAGAAATATTTACGTAAAATCAAATTAATAGTGCAGATAGAGAGCAAAGGTAATGAGGTAGTGTAGATGGATTGGTTCATTGTCTGTTCGCATACCTGATGGTGCAGGTGAAGAAGCTGTTCCTAAAACGTTGAGTATGTAGCTTCAGGGTCCTGATCCTCTTCCCTGATGGTAGCAATCAGAAGAGGGCGTGCCCTGAGTGGTGGGCGTCCTTAATGGTGGATGCTGCCTTTGTGGGGTGGGGGGGTGGGCTAGTCCCCCGATGGGAATGGCTGATTCTACAATCCACTGCGGCATTTCTGAATAGTGGCCCCTCCATACCAGACAGTGATGGAACCAGTCAGAATGCTCTCCAGGGTACAGCTATAGAAATTTGCTGGAGTCTCCTCAAACTCAGAATGAAACATAGTCACTGACGTGCCTTATTTGTAAGTGCATTAATATGTTGGACCAAGGATAGATCTGCAGGGATGTTGATACTATTTCCACTGTTGTTCCCTCGATGAGGACTGGTATGTGTTCCCTTGACTTCTCCTTCCTGAAGACCACGATCAGATTCTTGGGCTTACTGACATTGAGTGCAAGGTTGTTATTGCGACACCACTCCACCATCTTATCTCACTCACTCCTGTATCAGGATTTCACAGCAGTGAGACAGTGGCTAGTCCTAACTGCTGATTACAGCAGGTTTTGCATCTCAAAACCACCCCTTTCTCAGCATCTTCCAAAGCTTGGAATTAGAATTAGAACGCAGGGCATGAAACATAGAATGTAACAGTACAAGGCTTGAGGACCTGAGTTACGGGAAAGGATTGAATAGGTTATTCCCTGAAGCGTAGAAGAATGAGGGGAGATTTGATAGAGATGATACAAAATTATGAGGGGTATAGATAGGGTGAATGCAAGCAGGTTTTTTCTGCCACTGCGGTTGGGTTTGGCTAGAGGTCATGGGTGTAAGGTGAAAGGTTTAATATTTAATGGGAACATGAGGGAGAACTCCTTCACTGAGGGTGGTGAGAGTGTGGACTGAGCTGCAGGAGGAAGTGGTGAATGCAGATTTGATTGCAACATTTAAGAGATGTTTGAGTAGGTACATGGATGGGAGGGGAATGGAGGTGTACGGTCCGATGCAGGTTGATGGGACTAGGCAGAATAGTAGGTTGGCATGGACTAGATGAATCAAAAGGCCTATTTCTATGCTGTAGTAGTCTGTGACCCTAGGACTCTACAGACCCTGGGGAAAAGATTCTGACTGTCTGGGCCTCTCATAAATTTATCACCTTCTGTCAGCTTTATCCTCAGCCTCCAATGCTCCAGTGACTTGGCCTCCACAGCCATCTGTGGCAATGAATTCCACAGATTCACCATCCACTGGCTAAGGAAATTCCTCCTCATCTCGGTTCTAAAGGGACGTCCTTCTATTCTGAGGCTGTGCCCTCTGGTCCTAGACTCCCTTACTATAGGAAACATCCTCTCCATATCCACTCTGTCTAGGCTTTTCAATATTCAATAGGTTTCTGTCAGTACCTCCGGTTGAACTCTGTCTTTTTGTGTGTTTTTCCCCTGGGTGTCAGTCTGTGGTTTTGTATTGCCATGTGCTCCTGTCCCCGCTCCTGCTCTACTCCGGCCCCTGTATTACTGAGTACTCCGTCTCTCATCTGTTCCTCATTATTACCTGAATTGCTGCCACCTCTGTCTCACTGTGCTCTGCCTGTCATCTGCCTCTCTGTTTATTGCTCAGTGTATTTCACTCCTGTGTTTCCACCTGTTTGTTGCTAGATTGTGCCAGTGAATTTTCCTGAGTCTTTCCAGTATTTGTATCTGTACTCTGTCTGTCTGAATATTGACCTTGCCTGTTTCCCGGATTCTGGTTTTGGGATTTCCCTGGATGTTTTGATCTCTGCCTGAACTTTGACAGTGACTTTGTTTGCACCTCGGGATTTGTTACTCAATTAATATTACTGTGCACAGTACTGGGTCTGCGATTGGATCCCTGCTCCAGTGTCCTGACAGTTTCAATGAGATCCACTCTCATTTTTTTAAACTCCAGTGAATATAGGCCCAGAGCCATCAAACACACCTCATATGTTAACCATTTAATTCCTGGAATCATTCTTGTGAACAACCCTCTCCAATGCCAGCATACTTTTTCTTAGATAAGGGGCCCAAAACTGCTCAAATACTTTATGTGCTGTCCGACCAATCCCTTATAAAGCCTCATCATTACATCCTTCCTCTTATATTCCACTCCTCTCAAAATGAATGTTGAAATTGCATTGGACTTCCTTACCTCTAACTCACCGGCAAGTTAATCTTTGGGGAATCCTGCACGAGGACTCTCAAGTTGATTTGCACCTCTGATTGTTAAATGTTCTCCCCGTTTAGAAAATAGTCTACATCTTTATTACTTCTACCAAAGTGCATGACCATACACTTCACTATGCTAGTGAAGTACCATCTGGTACTTCCTTGTCCATTCTCCCAATCTATGTCCTCCCATCACCTCCCTGTTTCATCAACATTACCTGCCCTCCATCTACCTTTTGTATTGTCCGCAAACTTGGCCACAAAGCCATCAATTGCATTAACCAAATCATTGGCGTATAACCTAAAAAGAAGCAGTCACATCATCGACCCCACTAGTTACTTGTAGCCAACCAGAAAAGGACACCTTTATTCCCTCCTGCCAGTCAGCCAATCTTCAATCCATGCTCGTACCTTTCCTATAATACCATGGGCTCTTATGTTGATAAGCAGCCTCACCTGTGGCAACTTGTCAAAGGCCTTCTGTAAATCCACTGACTCCCCTTTGTCTGTCCTGTTTGTTATTTCCTCAAAGAATTACAACAGAATTGTCGGGCAAGATTTCCCCTTTAGGAAGCCATGCTGACTTTTGCCTATTGCATCATGTCCCTCCAAGTACTTCTCATCCTTAATAATGGACTCCAACATTTTCCCAGCCACTGAAGTCTGGCTAACTGGCCTATAATTTCCTTTTGTCTGCCTCCCACCCTTTTTAAAATGTGGAGTGACATTTGCAAGAAGGAAGAGAGGAGAAGAGCTTCCCAGCTCTCTACTTCACCCCTCCCCCTCTCCTGGTTTCACCTGTCACCCACCACCTTGTACTCTTTCCTTCCTCACCTTCTTGCTCTAACTTCTCATCTTTTTTCCCAGTCCTGCCAAAGGGTCTTGGCCCGAAGCGTCGACTGTACTCTTTTCTGTAGATGCTGCCTGGCCTGCTGAGTTCCTGAATTTTGTGTGTGTTGCTGCGAAGAGAGAATGTTCTGGAGTATTTCAATGGCCAACCCAAAGCAGGGCTGACATTTTGAAACTGATTGAATAACTAGATCTGTTAACTAAACCCTGGCAGGATTTTAATATACAAATTGAGGGAAACTCTAGCCAATGCTGTAATGTCATTATATCTTGGCCTCTTGTCGTTTAGCAGGTCTGGTCTCTACCACACCTCCCCCAAAATGATCCAACCAAATGTATCACCTGTGGTCTCTGTATTTATTTTGTGCTAATTATCATTTGAGCAGATGACACTACAGTTGATGGTGTTGTGGATAGTGGAGGAGGTTACAGTGGGACATTGATTGGATGCAGAGCTGGGCTGAGAAGTTTCAGGTGGAGTTCAAGTTGGCAAAAGTGTTAAGTGATACACTTTGGAAGTTCGAACTTGAAGGCAGAGTACAGAGTTAATGAATGGTAGGATTCTTAGCAGTGTGGAGGAACAGAGGGATCTTGGGGTCCATGTCTGTAGATGCCCTCAAAGTTGCCATGCGGGTTGATGGGGTTGTTAAGAAGGCATCTGTTGTGTTGGCTGTCATTAGTCAAGGATCGAGTTTGAGCTGTAAGGTAATGTTGTAACTCTGTAAACTCCAGTTAGATCCCAGTTGGAGTATTGCGATCAGTTTAGGAAGGATGTGGATGCTTTAGAGAGGGTGCAGAGGAAATTCGTCTGGATGCTGCCTGGACTAGAGGGGATGTCATATGAGGATAATTTGACTGAGCTAGGGCATTTCTCTTTGGAGCAAAGAGAGAAGAGGCACAAGATGATCAGAGGCATAGATGAGGAGGGCAGCCTGAGACTCTTTCCCAGGGTGGAAATGGCTGATACGAGGCACCATAGTTTGAAGGTGATTGGTGGCAGGTATAGGGGGATGTCAGAGCTCAGAGGTAGTTGTTTTTACACTGAGTGTGGTGGGTGTGTGGAACCCTCTACCAGGGTGGCGGTAAAGGCAGATACAACAGGGACATTTAAGATACTCAGGCACATGCGTGGTAGAAAAATGGGCTATGTGAGAGGGAAGAGTTAAATTGATCTTGGAGTAGATTAAAAGGTTGGCAGAGCGTCATAGGCTGCAGGGCCTGTATTCTGCTGTAATATTCTGTGTTCTAGTTGTTTGTACCCGCCATTTCACTGGTGAATATTTGCTCATTAAGATGCACCAACAATTCCATTTTGGAAAATTGCAATCACACGCGGCAAATGCTGAGTAACACCGTGAAAAGAAGTCAAATATAAATACCGAAGCTAATAGCATGACTCAGAATAAAATGGCAAATCAGATCAAACCTCCAGCAGAGATGGATTGCAATGGTGTTGCAGCCCATTTTCTTCACATCTCCAAAAGCTTTCGGCTAATCTGATTTTTTTGCTTTGACTTAGCAACCAAAAAAGTGGTAATGCTCACAAACGGGAGCACTGGGTCCTGCTGGGAATTACATCCAATATCCCCTCTAATGGGACCATTTGTTCTAGAACCTTCCTCAGGCTGTCTGTGCTAAATGAGAACAGATTGTAGGAACACTGAGGTGACGAACAACCACCTTTTCTGTGGTCTTTGACTTGGAATGTTAACTGTCTCTCCACAGACGCTGACTGTTGTGCCAAGTGTTTCTAAGTGTTTTTTTTTACTTTCAACTTGCCAGCTTTTGGTTGGTTGATTTATTTAGAGAGACAGAACGTTAACAGGCCCTTCCAGCCCAGTGAGACAGTAACGCCCAATTACACCATGTGACCAATTAACCTACTAATTCGTGTCCCTTTGGAGTGTGGCGGAAACCGGAGCACCCGGAGGAAAGCCGTGCAGTCACGTACAAATTCCTAACAAGACAGCGGCAGAATTAAACCTGCATTGCTGGCACTAGTAGTATTCGGCAAATCACTGCACTACCGTTTCCATTTCCACCCCTGGAAAAAGGTTCTGACTGTCTGCTCTGTTTACATTTCTATCAGGTTTGGATTCATGGAGCTCTACATCACAGAAACAGGCCCCGCAGCCCATTTATTTGTTCATTTACCTAGTCCCATCGACCCACATCTGGTCCGTAGCCTGCCATACCTCTCCCATCCATGTACTCGTCCAAACTTCTCCAAAATGTTGAAATCAAACCTGCGTTCACCGTTTCCACTGGCGGCTCGTTCCACACTCTCACCACCCTCTGAGTGAAGACGTTCCCCCTCAGGCCCCCCTTAAATATTTCACCTTTCACCCTTAACCTGTGACCTCCAGTTCTACTCTCACCCAACCTCAGTGAAAAAGGCCTGCTTGCATTTACCCTATCTGTACCCCTCATAATTTTGAATCCCTCTATCAAATCCCCCCCTCCTTCTCCTACCCTTCAGAGAATAAAGCCCAAACACATTCAACCTTTCCCTATAACTCAGGTCCTCAAGTCCTGGCAACATCCTTGTTAAATTTCTCGGGGCTCTTTCAATCTTATCCAATTTGAAGGAGAACATGGATAATCTGTGGAATGTCTCCATCTCGCCACCTTTTCCTCAAATCCCTAAATGACCTCGGTTAACAAAACCTGGAATGTAGATAATAGAACAATGGAGCGCAGGAAGAGGCCTTTCGGCCTATCATGGCTCTGTTGAATACAATGTCAAATTAAATTAAATCTCTTCTGCCCGCAAATAATTCATATCCCTCCATTCTCTGAATCCATATCAGACTCTATAGCCCTGGTAATTTTGTATATCTCTGTCAAATCTCCCTTCATTCTCCTGTGCTCTGGGAAATAAAGTCTGAACCTGTTCAAACTTCCGCTTCTCACAGAGCATCTCTTTCAGTCTGTGACAAATGTCGAGTCGTTTCATCCAATTAACTGACAGAAAAAGAAACAGGGTGACTCATTCCTTCTGGCCTCCTCCTCCACCTCACCTCATCTCAGTGGAATGGAATGAAGTCAGTTTCATTTTGCTGTTAGTGAATCCCTGCAGCCCAGGGAATACCTCATAAGGGGTGAAAACACTAGGCATAGGTATCTCTGCAGAAAGGTGCAGTTATGAAGGCAACACAGAGTTGGAGGGTGCAAGCAGGTTATGAAGGGAAGTGCTGGTTTGTGTATTAGTTATGGTAGCCATAACATGGGCTGTTGCATTGAAGTATTAACAGTAAATCAAACTATTCGGCAGTTACCCGTACACATATGATAAAATGCTCTTCAGGTCTTGTCGATGTGTTGTAGCATTTGACACTGTGGCCAGCATTGAGTTCTTGAAAAGGACCTCCAAAGGAGATGCCTCAAAAAGGCAGCATCATCACCGAGGACACCCACCACCCACCACCCAGGACATGCTCTCTTCTCAGCAAGGAGGTGCACAAACCTGAAGACTCACACTCGATGTTTAAGGCACAAACAAGAGAAAATCAGCAGACGCTGGAAAACCAAGCAACATAGACAAAATGCTGGAGGAACTCAGCAGGCTGGGCAGCATCTATGGAAAAGAGTACAGTCGACGTTTTGGGCCGAGATCCTTCGGCAGGTCGCCGAGAGAAGGCATAGATGCTGCCTGGACTGCTGAGTTCCTCCAGCATTTTGTGCATGTTGCCCGATGTTTTAGGAACAGTTTCTTCCCCATCACAGTCAGATTTGCGAATGGTCTGTGAACCCATGAACATTGCCTCACTACTTTTACTCTCATTTTGGATATCCCTCCCTGCCAATCATGAGGCGAAACTTTAATAAACCTGCCCGCACGTGATCATATCTCTCTATTCCCTGAATGTTCACACCCCGTCGTGCCATCTATTCCAGGCAATGTTCTGGTGAACCCCTTCAGCACCTTCTCCTGCAGTGGGATGGCCAGAACTGCTGGAATATTCTGGTTGAAGGGGTGGGGGTGCATGGGGTGGAGTGGGGGAAGAGGTTGGGGTGGTTTAGTGGCCAAGGGTGGAGTGGAGTTGGACGTGGGTGGATTGGAACCCTTTGTAGATCCCCACCTTTCGACCAGAACTAGACCAACCAGAGCTTGAAGTTCAGATGCGGTTAGGTGGGGTTGGGAGAAGGAACAGACTGTGGAGTCACAGTGTTGTTGCAAATCATGAGTAAGTATTGCAAAAAGTAATTCTGATGAGAGGGAGAGAGAAGGCACAGATAGGAGGTGAGTATGAAATTCTGCAGATGCTGGAAATCTGGAGGAGCACATACACACAAGATGCTGCCAGACCTGCTGAGTTCCTCCAGCATCTATGGAGGGGATTAAACAGTCGGGCTGAGACCCTTCATCGGGACTGGTGATGCAGGAAATTGCAGTTACAAGGTCAAGTCAGCTTTTTGTCTGGTGCTTAAGTGATGGTGTGGGGTTCCTCCTGGGGATTTGGCTTCCTCCCATATTCCAAACACGTGCTGTTTAGGGTTAGGATTGCTCTCTCGTGTCTCCAACGTTGTCAGATCTCCTCTGCATTCTTTCCAGCTTAATGGCGTCTTTCTTACAGCAAGGTGAAGGAAACTGAACACAATATCCCAGAGGCCGCCTCACCAATGTATTGTGCAGTCACAATATAACATTGCACCGCTACCCTCAAGTGACCCGCCATTATCAGCCAAGGCGCCTGGGTTACTGGACTTGTATTGCAGAGCAGGACACCCACCATGAAACAAGCTGTGTCACACCAGTTAATTACAGGGTTAATGACGAAAATGTAATGCTGAGGCGTTATAAGACATGGGTCAGACCACATTCGGAGTATTGTGAACAGTTTTAGACCCCGTATCTAAGTAACAATATGCAGGCATTTGGAGAGGTTCCAGAGGAGAAAGAAAAGTCAAGATTCTAGATTCAGCATTTATTTATCAGATGTACATTGAAACATACAGTGAAATGCATCAACCAACATGCCCAAGGGTATACTGAGGGCAACTGCAAGTGTTGCCACACATTCCGGTGCCCAGTGGCAGAACAACACAGGGCACAACAGAATAGAACACAACATCTGACAAAGCAACAACAAAACAAGGCCCATATCCCCACCCCCCAAACACGCACACAGTCCTCCAACTCCAGGACAGGCCATTTCAGCCTCCTGTGGACTTGGACTTGCAGCCACTGGGCCACCAACTTCCCGGCGGGTTTGCAGGCTCGAGGCTCTGGCCTTCGGGCCTCGAATTCCGGACTTCCACTCGATCCCCAGGCCTCGATCCTCTGCATCAACCCCAGGACCCGCTGATCCCTGAACACTAGGCCTCAAACTCTGGATTCGTCGATGGAGGGACACCAAGCACGAACTGATAAACTCTGGTCTCACTGAATCGCGTACCCAGGGGATCTCGGGACCTCACCCCTCCTTCCTGCATGGAACTCCGACTGCAGAACCCACCCACAGCTTGCTGACCGGTGAGGGGGAGGTTCACCGCCCCTCGTCCATGCTGGTCAGCCGGCCCGATATCCAACCACAGATGCCCTACCTCTGCGTCAAATGTGGAGTGGAGGCTTGCGCGCTGGCCTGATCTCCAGTTCCCCCCACAACCCTGTCCCTAAACCAAAACCGACACCCAAATCCCTGCTTTGACCCCAGAGTCATCCCTACGAACATAAAAAAGAAAAATGGAGACGGGTCTCCCAACATGTATACATTACAGCTTGGTACGGCAACTGCTCTGTCAGAACATAGAACACAGTACAGGCCCTTCGGCCCATAATGTTGTGCCAACCTTTTAACCTACTCTGAGATCAATCCAACCCTTCCCTCCTACATAGCCTTCCATTTTCCTATCATCCATGTGCCTATCAGAAGCCTCTTAAATGTCCCTAGTGTATGTGTCTCTGCCACCACCCCTGGAAGCGTGTCCCGCACACCCACCACTCTAAAACAACCTACCTCTGACATCGCCCCTTTCTATTTCACAAGAGGCTGTGGAAACTTCAGAGTATCTGCACTGTAGAGCTCTGTGTCTCTGTTTTGCAACATGTCAGTGGATCAGCTGTCCCAGCTCGGCTATGTGCTTAAGGCATTGAAGGGTCATGTCTCATTGCCCTTCAGTGCACTTTGATGCGATGAGTCACATCATGTATTTAAAGCAGAGGTTGCTAGGTTCTTGATTAATCAGGGCATCAAAGGTTACATGGAGAAGGCAGGAGAATGGGGTTGAGAGAGATAATAAATCAGCCATGATGGAATGGCAGAGCAGACTCAATGGGCCAAATGGCCTAATTCTGCTCCTGTGTCTTAAGGTCCAGAAATATTAAATACTGGAGGGCAGAGGTTCATAGTAAGAGGCGTCATACAATAATACAGCACAACAGCAGGTCCTTCAGCCCAACTGGCCTATGCTGACCCACCACATCTTCTGCTAGTCCCAGATGCCCACGTTTGACCCATCATCCCGGACCATAGCCATTCAGCCCATCGAGTCTGCTCTGCCATTCCATCGTGGCTGATTAATTTTCCCTCTCAACCCCATTCTCCTGAGTCTTGAATTGAATTGATTTTATTACTTACATCCTTCCTATACATGAGGAGTAAAAATCTTTACATTACGTCTCCGTCTAAATCTGCAATTTATAGTAATTTATAATAAATATTATGTACAACGGGATAGTCAATATAACATAAGAATACAATTGTGTCAGCATGAATTAATCAGTCTGATGGCCTGGTGGAAGAAGCTGTCCCGGAGCCTGTTGGTCCTGGCTTTTATGCTGCGATACCATTTCCCAGACGGGAGCAGCTACAACAGTTTGTGGTTGGGGTGACTCGGGTCCCCAATGATCCTTCAGGCCCTTTTTACGCACCTGTCTTTGTAAATGTACTGAATAGTGGGAAGTTCACACCTACAGATGCGCTGGGCTGTCCACACCACTCTCTGCACAGTCCTGCGATTGAGGGAAGTACAGTTCCCATACCAGGCAGTGATGCAGCCAGTCAGGATGCTCTCAATTGTGCCCCTGTAATGTCTGACACTCTTACTGATCCAGAACCTATCAACCTGCACTTTATAATGTGACTCTTGCTAGACCCTCCCCATCGAAATGCCAGGGTCCTGAAACGTGTTGGCTGGCAGCAGCAGTACACTGCAAAACGTGAAATACTGACTGAAAGTTATAATATAAACATTGAGCAAAATGGGAATAGTGAGGCAGCGTCCATGGGCAGTCCGGAAATCTGATGGCGGAGGGGAATCGTTCCTAAAATGTGGTGTGTGTGCCTCCTCCCGGATGGCAGTAATGAGAAGGGGGCATGTCCTGGGTGGTGGGGGTCCTGAATGATGGATGTGCCTTTTTGATGTCATCAGTCAGAATGAGGGGGAGGGGAGACGTGTGCCCGGGGAAGTGGCCTTCGTCCTGCCCCTCCTCTGTTAATGTATGCTGCATGTCAGATCGTGCAGGGGGGAGTGACTTATCAAAGTACATGCATGTCACCGTAGACAACCCTGAGATTCATCTTCTTGCAGGCATACTCAATAAATTCAGCGGGCAAACAACAACAAACTGTGCAAATACAAAAAGAAAGAAAAATATTAATAAGCAATAAATATAGAGACATGAGATGAAGACTCCTTGAAAGTGGTTGCATACTGATACAATGTACTCTTGACTTCACAATCCATCTCATTATAATCTTGCAGTTTATTGTTTACCTGCACTGAACATTGTCTGTAATGTTGGCACTTTATTTTGCATTGTTGCTGTTTTACCTTGTTCTACTCAAAGTATTCACTGTGTCCCAGTACCTGAGGGAATAATAAACCAATTCCAATTTCAAAGGAGTGCAGGTCTCCAAGGGAGAGTCAGAGACTAAGACTGCTTCACCCATCTCTTGAGGAACAGTTGTTGTGGAGGTGAGGGTATTGGTTTATCATTGTCACAGGTACCAAAGATACAGTGAGAAGCCTGGCTTTGCATATTGTTCACACAGTGCATTCAGGTAGAACAAGGCAAAACAATAACAACTCAGAATAAAGTGGTACAGCCACGGAGTAAATGCAGGGCAGGTAAACAATAAGGTGCAGGGTCATTATGAGTTAAATAGTGAGGCCAGGAGTCCATTTCATCACTTGAGGTCTGTTCAGGAGTCCGATATCAGTGGGATAGAAGCTGTCCCTGATTTGGTGCTATGTCCTGTCAGGCTTTTGACTCTTCTGCGTGGTGGGAGAGGGGAGAAGAGGGGGTGTTCTCGAGTATTGCCTTCATTTCTGGTTGTCCCAGTACAGGGGGGATGTGGAGGTTTGGAGACGATGTAGAAGAGGTTCACAAGGTTGCTGCCTGGATTAGAGGGTACGACCTACAAGGAGAGGTTGGACAAACGTGGATTGTTTTCTCTGGATAGAGGCTGAGGGGAGATCTGATGGAAGTTTATATAATTATAATGGGGTAGATTAAATAGACAGCTGTTAGCTTTACCCCAGGGTTGAAATGTCTAATACTAGATTAAAAGTGTGTTGCGGGGGGGAGTTAAAGATGTTCAGAAAGTTTTTCTCTACATGGAGAGCAGTGGGTGCCTGGAAGGCAGTGCCAGAGGTGTTGGTGGAGGCAATTACAATAGTGATGTACAGTATAAAGGACCCTTAGATGGTCACATGAATGTGAAGAGAATGGAGGGATATGGACCAGGTGCAGGTCGAAGGGATTAGGAGTCATTGGACTAACCAGTGTTTCTGCACTGTTCTTGCTCCACCTTTTCTCCTCGCTGGCTGTCTTCCCTGTGCTCTTTCACTCCAGATGAAGGGTCTTGACCCAGAACATCTCCCCACAGATGCTGCTCAGCCTGCTGAGTTCCTCCAGCAGTTTGTTTGTTGCTCCAGCTACCAGCAGCTGCTGTCTTTTGTGTCTCCAAGCCTTCATTATTCAGTGTGTTTTATGTAAACCTGGGTGCATTGCTCCTGACATCACACAGCTAGTGAATGAACAATTGCTGGGCTGTATTTTGATGCTCATTGAAGCTTCAGTGAAATTTGCCCCTTGCAAAAGGAGGGCAGAAATAGCTAAATCATGGGGGTATAATTTTAAGGTGTTTTGGAGGAAAGTATAGAGGGAACATCAGAGGTACAGGTAGGTTTTTTTACACAGAGTGGTGGGTGTGTGGAGCCCATTGCCATGGGTGCTGGCAGAGACAGATATATTAGAGACATTTAAGAGACTCTTGGGCACATGGATGAAAGAGAAATAAAGATTAGTTTCATCTGTCACATTTGAGGTTTCGATGTAAAACATACAGTGAAATACATTTTTGCGTCAATGACTGACACTGTCCGATGATGTGCTGGGGCAGCCTGCTTCCGCTGCCAAGATGGCGTGTCCACAACTTACTGACCCTAAACGGGAAGACTATTTTTTGGATTGTGGGAGGAAACTGGAGCAACCGGAGGAAACCCATGCAGTCAGGGGAGTACAGTACATACAGGTGCCTTACAGACAGCAGCAGAATTGAATTCTACTCATGTTATGCTGAGTGCCTCACTATTATGCCGGATGGAGGGCTATGTGGGAGGTAGATACATTAGGGGCATTTAAGAGACTCTTCTGTAGGCATGTGTACAGTGTGATTTTTTAAAAAAAAATCAGATTCAGACTCACTCATTTATCACGTGCATCAGAACAGACAGTGAAATGCTTCATTTGTGTTAACACCCAGCACAAGCTCAGGATAAACCTGTACAGGTGTCGCCACATGTCCCGGTGCCAACATAGTATCCCTACAGTGCTCAGCAGAACAACACAGAACAAAACAAGCACCAAAATAACAACAGAAAAACAAGTCCCGTTCCTAAAACCACCACATACCCACTCAAGACAATCCTCCAACTCCAGGACAGGCCTTGGGCCTCCAGCGGACTCGCAGACAATGGACCTCTGACTTCCCCAGTGGACTTTAGACACGTAGACCCAGGGCTTTTGACCGTCAGGCCTGTATTTCCAGACTTCCAATCAACCTTCAGGTTTCAATCTTCTGTATCGACCCCAGCACCAATTGATGACAGGGCCCTGAACTCTAGGCCTTGAACCAGGTGTTGCCGACTCGTGTACCAGCTGTCATGAGCATCTGATCTTGGGACCCACCTGCCTGAGGGGATTTGCTGATGGAGGGCTATGAGAGAGGGAAGTGATAGATTAATCTTAGAGGCGGCTAAAAGTTCGACACAACAGTTTGGGCCAATGGATTTGTACTTTGCTGTATTGTACTGCTCTGTTCTATGACCCCATTGGCTTGAACCAAATTAAGTCTTAAGTAGTTTACAAAAATTATTAGGGCTCCAAAATTTTCAGAGCAGACTATGGGTTAGAGCTGGGCAAAAGACCTGTGACACATGAACACATTGTGGGGGTGGGGGGGTGGTGGGAGTCTGTCAACCACAAGTGAAAGGTCTAGGAGTCAGTTAATCAAAGTTGGTCCCAGTCCCCTCCATTGTTCCTGGGCTCTTCCTGCCTCAAGTACGTCCACCAGCGTTGGAGTGGGCCGAAGGGCCTGTACTGTTTTACGTTAAGTGTTCTTTATGCGGAGAGTGGACAGCTGATTGGCTGCCACTCCTTCTATAAACTCGATGAGCAGAATGGCCTAGTTCTGCTCTCATGCCTTATAGTCTTGTGTATTTTGTCGGAAGACGGGTCTTCCACACAAATGGTGTTGGCGGTGAGTAGTTTGTGGATGGGTAAAGAATTCTCATGTGCAGTGCAGAGTGCCCTCTGGGATTGCAGTGGGCTGTGCTTCATTATGCCAAGATTTCTGCCCTGACTGCCAAGGTCCGGAGCAGCTGAGGTGATGATCCTGTTGTTCTGTTCTAACCTTGGTCCAGATGATCAACAGCCAGATGACATCAGAGTGAGGTTTAATATCACTGACATATCAGATTCAGATGTACATTTACGTGTCACATGTACGTCCGAACACGCATCGTTGGCGTTAATGACCAGCACACCGGTGGCATCCCGCGACTCTTGCTGCACATTCCGCCACCAGTAGCGTTCCCACAATGCTCGGCAGAACATTGCATGTCAAGATTCGAGTTGATTTGTCACGCGCGTCGAAACGTAGAGTGAAGTGTCCCGTTTGCGTTAACAACCACCGCACCGGAGGATGTGCTGGGGGCAGCCCGCAAGTGTTACCTCACATTCTGGCACCAACATAGCATGCCCACAATGTTCAGAAATTTGTTTTGTGACAGCGGTACTGCACGTTTATAAATAAATACATTATGGAATAGTGAGGTATTGTTCAAGACTGTTCAGATATCTGATGATGGAGTTATCCTGTTATCGGTGAGTCTGAAGTTCAAGGCCTGGTGTTTGGGGTCCTTCATTGTCACTATTGGTGAGATTTCGGTTGATGCCGAGTATTGAAGCCCGAAGATCAGTTGGAATCCAGAGGTCAATAGCTGAAGCCTGGCTCTGCAAGTCTGCTGGGAAAGTGGAAGGCCCGGTGTCAGCGAGTCAGACAGCCTGTCCTGGCGTTGGAGGACTGCCTGTGTGTGGGTAGGAGGGAGGAATGGGCCTTGCTTTCCTGTTGCCGCTTGTGTGGTTCTGCTGAACATCATGACCCCGGTAGGTGTGGCTACACTTGCGGGCAGCCCCCAGCAGGTGGGTTGGCTGTTAATGCAAACGGCACTTTTCACTGTCTGATAGATAGATGAATCTGAAGAAGTTATTTCTGAATCGTTGAATGTGTATCTCCAGGGCTCCTGTACCTCTTCCCTGTTGGTAGTAACAAGGACAGGGCATGTCCTGGACGGTGAGGGTCCTTAATGAGGGATGCTGCCTGCTTGAGGTACGCTCTTTGAGGATGAACTCGATAGTGTGCCGGCGAGAATATTGGGTCTGGAATGGGCTGCCCGGAACGCAGTACAACAGAGGCTTTTAGACAGGCACGGGATCTGCAGGGAATGGTGGAATGTGGATCATGTGCAGGCAGAGGAGATTTGGTTTGACTTAGCCTTGTGTTTGGCACAGACATGGCCTGTGCTGCATTGTACTACATTGTGTGTTGCCAGTGTACTTCCACACCCCATCAGGAAGGCCTTGGGGATGTAAAATTCCTTCTAGTGCCTAAAGTAAACCAATGCAGTCCACTAACATTCTTCTCCACCCGCTGGAATTTGAACAACTTCTCCTTTGGTTTCTCCCACTTTCTACCATCTTGTGTCTTCAGCGAGGTGTTTGAAATGCCATCTTGAATTTCTCTCCCCTCTTCCTGCCCGAGGTGCAGTTGGGATGATATGAACTTGAAAAGCGAGGGGCAGAGCAAGTGAAACCGGGTGCCTCTCTGTGATGAGGCAGTGGGTAGAGCCACTGCCTGGCTCACGGTGCCAGAGATCCTGACCTCGGGTGCTGTCTGTGTGGATCTTTTATGTCCTCCTCCTCACTGTCCGGGTTTCCCCGGGTGCTCCAGTTCCTCCCTTATCCCAAAACTCTGCCGGCTAGTTGGTTAGGTTAATCAGTCACTATCGGTTTCCCCCAGTGTGTGGGTGGGGAACAGAACCAGGGATGGATTTATGGGAATTGTGGGTGAATATTGAGTGGGTCACTGATGGTCAGCTCGGACTCAGCTGGACAAAGGGCCTGTTTCTCTGCTCTATCTCTCGATGACCCTTATGGCTTTGGGAGCAGTACAGTGCGACGTTATAAAGTCAGGCAGGTCGGTAGGACTCCGAGCAGTGTGGAGGAACGGGGGGATCCCGGGATTCAAGTTCCTAGAGTCCGCAAAGTTGCTGCGCAAGTTGATGGGGTGGTTAAGAAGGCGTATGGTGTGTTGGCCTTCATTAGTCAAGGGCTCACGTTCAAGAGCTGTGAGGTAACACTGCAGCTCTGTAAAGCACTGTAACTCTGTAAAGCTCTATAAAATCTAACTCTATAAATCTCAATAGCTCTATGAAACTCTAGTTAGACCACACTTGGAGTATTGTGGCATCTCATTATAGGAAGGGTGCGAAAGCTGTAGAACGGGCGCAGGGGAG
Source organism: Mobula hypostoma (assembly GCF_963921235.1). NCBI lineage: Eukaryota > Metazoa > Chordata > Chondrichthyes > Myliobatiformes > Myliobatidae > Mobula > Mobula hypostoma. Next base: position 29,585,153 of record NC_086097.1, on the reverse strand, counting down.
ATTTACCAGGATGCTTCCTGGATTAGAGGGCATGCCATATGAAGGTAAGGTTGAGTGAGCTAGGGCTGTCCTCTTTGGAGCGAAAGAGGCTGGGAGGTGACTTGATAAAGGTATACAAGATGAGAAGGGGCGTAGATAGAGTGGACAGCCAGAGGCTTTTTCCCAGGGCAGGGATGATTTACACAAGGTGAAAATGTAATTTTGAGGTGATTGGAGGAAAGTCTGGGATGATGGCAGAGGGAGGTTTTATTAGAGTGTTGGGTGTGTGGAACACGCCACCAGGGGTGGTGGTACAGACAGATACATTAGTGATATTTAAGAAACTCTTAGATAGGCATATGGACGAAAGAAAAATACAGATTAGTTTTATTTGTCACAGTTACATCGATATATCAAAACATACAATGAATTGCATTATTTTTGTGTCAATGACCAACACGGTCCGACGATGTGCTGGAGGCAGCCTGCTTCTGGTGCCAACATAGCATTTTTTTGTTAAAGTCTGTCCCGAGCCTTGTGGCCCATCAGGCCGGTGCTTATGCCAGTTTCTGTGACGTGGCCAATATAGCATACCCACAACTTACTGAACCTAGACCCAAGTCTTTTTTTTTGGAATGTGGGAAGAAACCCACGCAGTCACAGGGAGAACGTACAGACTCCTTATGGACAGTGGCAGAACTGAACCCTGTTCTGTTTGCTGGCACTAAAGTGCTGCAGTGACTGCCATGCTGCCGTGCCACCCGGACAGGGGGCTATACAGGAAGTAACGGTTAGGTTGATGTCAGAGTCGGTTAAAAGGTTGACATGACATTGTGGGCCAAAGGGCCTGTACTGTGAGCCACTGTTCTATGTGAACTGGTCTTATTCAAAGTGTAAAGATAGTGCAAAAGTATATTTAGTAGTTTTGTAAGCTGCGCGCTGTTCTATGTTCTGTTCTTGAATAAGGTTTTTTTTGGCTCTTGTAGTGGAAACCCTGAATATCTGACTGAGAGAACATACCACTTCAAGTCCCCTATCAAGGACCTTTCTTCCTCTTGTGGTAGGGCGTGGCATTGGTAAAGAGGCGTCATTGTTATGAATAGATGGGCTGTCTGCCAGGGGATGTCAGAACAATGCCAGGGAAGGGGCTGCCAACTGTTGGATGTGTCCCAGGAGGTTAATGCAAGGATGTGCACCCAAGAATCTTTATTTTTCAATGAGCTCTAGGCAGCCTGAACGTGAGTAACTCATTATTGTCATGGACATCGTCACACCCAGAAAAGAGTTGCTTCAAATTACCAGAAACAATAGGAGCTGCATTCTTACAGCGCCCATCCCAACCAAAATAATAAATGCCATTCTGCACTGCAGCTGCGGAGCAGAAGCATAAAATATTCTGCTTGGAGTTCAGGAGGAACCTTTCTCCATCGGGAGTGGTTACGTGAATGCTCTCACAGCCTTTAAGCTGTCAAATCGCATAGTAGATAGGGGAGTAAAGAAGGCGAAAGGCATACTAGCCGTCATTGGTTGCAGTGTTGACTACGAGAGTCGGGACGTAAGGTTGCAGCCCTATAAATCAGTTGTTCGGACACATTTGGAGTAGTGTGTGCAGTTTTGGTTGTCCCACCACAGGAAGGACATGGCTTTGGAGAGGGTGCAGGAGGAGCTCGCCAGGTGGCTGTCTGGATTAGAGGGTATGAGCTATTAGGACAGCTTGACAAACTTGGGCTGTTTTCTCTGCAGTGGTAGTGGCTGAGGAGAGACCTAATAGAAATATATAAAATTACTAGACAACGGGGTGACCCGATGGGGCACCCTTTGAGAGAAGGGTAGTGCAGTCTGATGTGACCAGAATGAACATTAAGTTTTCCTGAATGCTATTGGTATCACTTTGCTTTGGAAACTGAAGTAGGAAACCTCAGTTTATTAAAGAAGAACGACACGTAGCAAAGCAAATATAGCTGCTCCTCATTTAACGAAGGACACTTTTTGGCATCATTTCGGCTTATCTGCCACCCTTGTGCCTCTTGTTGTCATTCTGGAGACATGCAGTCCTTTCATCCCCCATCTCTTCATCTCTCCTGCTGTTTGTTGTTTGTCTCTGATCCTGGAGACGTGCATGCCTCTCCTCCTCTGTCTCTTCTTCTCTCATCTTTTTTTGTCCTGACTCTTTGATCCTGGAGTCGTGCGGCCCTGGTCTCATCCGATTCTTGTTCTCTGCCTCTCCTTGCCGCTTCCCGACGACGTTTGGCATCATCTCTTGACCACGCGGCATAATTAGGCTGACCTTTTCTTTTTTACCCTAATGCTGGATAGAAGATACAAAGCAGTAACACCAAAGGATGCTGATTATTTTTGATGATATGGTTGGCGCTCTCTTAAATGGACGTGATATAGTCACTGCTGTCCTCTGACTGTAGCAAAGGGTTTTATGGGTGTCTCGAAGTATGTCATTACAATAAGATTTAATTATCTCTTATTGATGGGTGGCAGTCAGATCTGTCCCAATCCTGCACATGCTGATGGTGATTAGCAGAATGTGACCCCTCGAAATAGAGCTGCCCTGCCCTTTTGCTCCGGTAGGTGTCGCTGCTGAGGCTGGCCGTGTGCATGCGTTGGGCTGTCACGTCCCGATTGCTATGATGGCGGATCAGCTCTCAGGTTAAAAGGGAGCCTGTTGATTTTTGCGAATGAGCAATTTTATACAAACCCTGAACTTTGCCTGCATTCTGTAAGTTAGCGCATTTTAATTCGAGTTAGCCAAAAAAGTGCCGCTGTGATGCACCATTTGCGCTAATTGGAGGTCACAAACAGACAGACAGAGCACGAGAGTTTTAGTAGTATATAGATGGAAGATATAGATAGGGTAGAGATCAGAAACTTCTACAGATGTACCTTGGAGAGCATTCGGACTGGTTGCATCACCGTCTGGTGCAGAGGGACCACTTAACAGGATCAGAAAAAACTGCAGTGGATTGTTTGCTCATCATGGGCACTCCCCTCCCCTCCCCTCCCCCCCAGCGAGGCATCTTTAACAAGTGATACCGCAAGAAGGTGGCATCCATCGTTAAGGACCTCTACAACCCAGAACACGTCCCCTTCTCATTACTACCATCAGGGTGGAGGTACTGGAGCCTGAAGACACACACTCAATGTTGTAGTAACAGCTTTTCACCCTCTGCCGTCAGACTTCTGAATGGACAGTGAACACCATCTCACTTTTGGCGCTTGTTCATTTTAATGTTGCTTTTAGTTTATTTCTGGGGTTGTACACATCTGGAGAAGAAGGATGTTTAGGTGAGAATGCTGTTCTTGGACTACAGTTCAGCATTCAATGCCACAGTTCCATCCAGGCTCGACAAGAAGCTCAGAGACCTCGGCCTTGACCCTGCCTTGTGCAGCTGGATCCTGGGCTTCCTGTCAGATTGCCGGCAGGTGGTAAGAGTGCGCTCCCTCACCTCCAACCCTCTGACTCTCAACACAGGAGCCCTTCAGGGCTGCGTACTGAGTCCCCTCCTTTACTCCCTGTATACCCACGGCTGTATCACCACCCACAGCTCCAATCTGCTAATTAAATTTGCCAACAACACGACATTGATTGTACAATCTCAAACAATAACGAGGTGGCCTACAGGGAAGAAGTTATTTCTCTGACACAGTGATGTCAAGGAAACAACCTCTCCCTCAATGTCGCAAAAACAAAGGAGCTGGTTGTGGACTACAGGAGGAATGGAGACGGGCTAACCCCGATTGACATCAGTGGGTCTGGGGTTGAGAGGGTAAACAGCTTTAAGTTCCTCGGCATCCACATCACTGAGGAACTCACGTGGTCTGTACATACCGTCTGTGTGGTGAAAAAAGCACAACAGTGCCTCTTTCACCTCAGGTGGTTGAAGAAGTTTGGTATGGGTCCCCAGATCCTAAGAACTTTCTACAGGGACACAATTGAGAGCATCCTGACTGGCTGCACCACTGCCTGGTATGGTAACTGTACCTCCCTTAATCACAGGACTCTGCAGAGAGTGGTGCGGACAGACCAGCACATCTGTAGTTGTGACCTTCCCATGATTCAGGACATTTACAAGGACAGGTGTGTAAAAAGGGCCCGCAGGATCATTGGGGACCCGAGTCACCCCAACCACAAACTGTTCCAGCTGCTACCATCTGGGAAATGGTACCGCAGCATAAAAGCCAGGACCAACAGGCTCCAGGACAGCTTCTTCCAACAGGCCATCAGACTGATGAACTCACGCTGATTTGAGTGTACTCTGTATTACATTGACTGTTCTATTTATTATAAATTACTATGATTGCACATGGCACATCTAGATGGAGACGTAACATAAAGATTTTTACTCCTTGTATATGAAGGATGTAAGAAGTGAAAGTCAATTCAATTCAATAATGTGTTGCACTGTACTGCCGCTGTCAAACAACTCGTTTCATGACACACGTCAGTAATAATAAAACTGATGGACATTTTCCCAGGGTGGAGATGTCGAAAACGAGAGGGCATAGGTTTAAGGTGAGAGGGGAAAAGTTTAAAGGAGATGTGCAGGGCAAGTGTATTTTACATCGAGTGTGCTGGATGCCTGAAACACGCTGTCAGGGAGAGAGTGGATGCAGAGGTCGGATGATAGAAACATTTACGGTGCATTTAGACAGGGAAATGAAGGGGTATGGGTCACATGCTGGCAGATGAGGCTAGTGCAGTTTGGCATCATGGCCAGCACAGACACAGTGGGCCTGTGCTGTACTGTCCTATTTTCTCTAAGTAGAAGATCAAATACAGGTTATCATGAGATGTCAGTGGGTTGTCATGGACACTGGGGGCCAACTGGCCTGTTACTCTGCACGACTCAAACGTGGAATACAAGAGAGATTGCAGATGCTGGAAATGTAGATTTCCCTGCAGATTTTACACTTGATTCCGTATTGTTATTGTTTTACCTTGTAGTACCTCAGTGCACCGTGTAATAACATGAACAGTCTGCAAAACTGTTCACTTTCACTTTTACTCCACTTCGTTCCCCCCCCCCGCCCATACTGCAGATTTTATGAGGGTGATGTTATGAAATCGGAAAACATTTCAATAGCTTTGTCTGGAAGATTGCCTGTTGCGTCCACGGCACATAGTGTAACGTCATACGGTGCCAGCCGTAAGACCCAGGGTTCAGTTCCCGCTGCAGTCTGCAAAGAGTTGGTGCGTTCTCCCCGAGTCCGCGCGGGTTTCTGTCAGATGCTCCGGGTTCCTCCCACGTACCAGTTGGGGTTAGTGAGTTGTGGGCATCCCATGTTGGTGAAAGAAGCTCGGTGACACCTTTGGGCGACCCCCAGCACATCCACAGACTGAATTTCACCATGTGCTTTGATGTACGCGTGACGGATAAAGCTGATCTTTAATCTTTTTGTATCACTCAAGCTCTGTGGTTTGGGTGGTACTCTCTCAGATTTTGCAAGGTGTCTTTTGCTTTGTGTTTACCGGAACCACTATGAGGAAAACCCAGTCACCAGCAACTAACCTTATTGGTTGAGACTGGGTGGAGCTCACACCTACTCCCATTTGTAATATGGAATGGCTTCAGCCCAGCCCTTTAATCTAAGCCTATTTGTAGCTCCAGATCCACGGAATTAATCTGACTTGACATTGCACAACCTTGCATGTTTTATGAAGGTAGGTTAAGCAAGCTAGGGCTCTTCTCTTTAGAGTGAAGGAGGATGAGAGATGTACAAGATGACAAGAGGCATAGATAGAAGGACATCCAGAGACTTTTTCCCAGGGAAGCAATGGTTTATACGAAGGAGTATAATTTCAAGGTGATTGGAGGAAAGTATAGGGGAGAATGTCAGAGTTAAGTTTTTTTTACACACACCGTTGTGGGTGCATGGAACACACCACGATGAGTGTTGGTAGAGACAGATATATCAGGGACATGGATGAAAGAAAAATAAAGATCAGTTTTGTTTTTAAGATTAGCTTTACATCGAATGGATGAGAGGAAAATGGAGGGCCACGTGGGTGGAAAGGGTTGGACTTGTCTTGGAGTAGGTTAAAAGGTCAGCACAGATTGTGGGCCAAAGGACCTGTTTTGTAAGCCCAAGAAATTCTACAGATGAGGTAAATCCAGAGCAACACACACGAAATACTGGAGGAACTCAGCAGGCCAGGCAGCATCCATGGAAAAGAGTAAACAGTCAACGTTTCGGGCAGAGACCCTTCACCAGTCCTGATGTGTTGCTTTGGGTTTCCAGCATCTGCAGATTTTCTCTTGTTTGTTAGGCTGAGACCCTTCATTGGGACTGAGAAGGAAGAGGGCAAAAGCCAGAATAAGAAGTTAGGGAGAGGGGAAGGAGGACAAGATGGTAGGTAATAGGTGAGGGAAAATGTAGGTGGGTGGGTGGGGGAGGGGTACAAAGAAAGAACCTGGAAGGTGAGAGGTGGAAGAGCTAAAGGGCTGTGAGGAAGGAATGAGAAGAGAGTGGACCATGGGAGAAAGAGAAGGAGGAGGGGTTTCAGAGGGAGGTGATAAGCAGGTGAGGAGAGGTGAAGGGGTAAGAGGGGAACAAGAATGAGGAATGGAAAAAGAGAGAAGGGGAGGGGGAGAATGAGGATGTGGGGTCTGCTGGTACGATCACCAGTTGTTACCTCCTTTAATTGTCCCTGGAGAAGTCGTGATGAAGAGTCTCTATCTCAAATGTTGATTCCCCTTCATAAATGCTGCCTGACCTGCTGAGTTCCTCCAGCATATTCGGGCCAGTATGGTGCTATACTGCTCTATTTACAGTGTTCTATAGACAATAGGCAATAGGTGCAGGAGTAGGCCATTCAGCCCTTCGAGCCAGCACCACCATTCACTGTGATCACGACTGATCATCCACAATCAGTATCCACTTCCTGCCTTCTCCCCATATCCCTTCATTCCGCTATCTTTAAGAGCTCTATCTAACTCTTTCTTGAAAGCATCCAGAGAATTGGCCTCCACTGCCTTCTGAGGCAGAGCATTCCACAGAACCACAACCCTCTGTGTGAAAAAGTTTTTCCTCAACTCTGTTCTCTGAACCCTTTGCAAACAGGGCAGTTGTACAACCGACTGTTTTGGAAATTTACCTGCACCCAGATCAGCAAGTTCTCTCTCCTGCAGCAGTGGGACATACTGGGAACATCACCACCAGCACCCGGCTGAGTGTATAGACAGCCACAGGAGAGGGGAGCAGTGATTGTTAAAAGTGTAGAGTGGTGACAGTGTTGAGGAGAGAAGGGAGTGAAAGGGGTGGGGTCTAGGACGGGAGAGGACCTCTGTGCCAGGTAGTGGGGAGAGATGGTACAAAGCATTAGAGATATATAATAGGGAAATCGGCTCTTCGGCCCAACTAGTGCATGCTAACCAAAATGTCTACTCAAGGTAGTCCCGTTTGCCGATGTTTGGCTCATATGCTTCTAAGCCTTTCTTATCCATGATCATTGACATTGTCTGCACCTCTACCACTTCCCCTGGCAGCTTGTTCAAAGATTAAGATTAGCTTTAATTTTCACGTGTACATTGTAATCAAATGGGCGATGGTTGTGCTGGGGGCAGCCCACAAGTGTCACCGTGTTCCTGGTGCCCACAACTCACTAATCCTCACCTTGTGTCTTTGGAAAGTGGGAGGAAATTGGAGCACTCGGAGGAAACCTACGTGGTCACAGAGCGAACGTACAAACTCCTTTATAGAGAGTGGCGGGAATCGAACCTAGTTACGCTAACTGCTGTATTACTGTACCACCTTCTGTGTGGGACAAGTTGTCCCTCAGGTCCCATTTTAAATCTTTCCCCTCTTGATTTAAATTTGTGCATCTTGTTTAAGACTCCGCTACTCTGCAGGTGGGGTTGGGGAGCTGGGTACCGTGACTTTCTACCCTATCTATGCCCTTCATAATTTTATAGACCTCTGCAATGTTCCCAGGGAATAAAATTCCAGTGCCTCTTATAGGTTGCTTAGCGGTTTACACACAGCAGGCGTTGTAAGATCGAGGTTTGATTCCCGCCATTGGCTCTAGGGAGTTGAGATATTCTCCAATTTCCTCCCACTAAGATGTACGGTTATGGTTAGTGAATTATAGAATGCTATGTTGGTACTGGAGGCGTTTCAACACTTGCGGGACACCCAGCACAATCCTTTCTTCAACACTCAGTGACATTTTTGAATCATAGAGCACCACAGCACAGAAAGTCCCTTCAGCCCATCTAGTCCATGTTGAACTATTTTGCCAAGTCCCATCAACCTTCACCGGGACCATAGCCCTCCCTGCCCCTCTCACCTTTGTACCTATCCAAACTTCTCTTCGGCGTTGAAATGGAGCTCGCATCCACCACTTGTGCTGGAGTTCACTTCTCACTCTCACACCCCTCTGAGTGAAGAAGCCTCCCTCAGCTTCCCCTTAAATGTTTCACCTTTCACCCTTAACATACGACCTCTAGTTCTCACCCAAGCTCAGTGGGAAAAGCCTGCTGGCATTCACACTATCTCTACCCCTCTTCATTTTGTACTTGCAGGGAACTCTGTTCATAATATTGCCTGCTGCTCACTGTGGAAATCCTACCCTGGTTTAACCTCCCCAAATGGAGCATTCTTTCCTTAAGACAGTCAGAAGCAGATGATGTCTGCTGTTGTTTATGTAACGTTCAATTCCATTTCCAGCTCCGCAGCAAGTGAAGCAATTTGTGTAGCGGGATTTGGATGTGGGCTGGTAAAAGTGACAGGTAACATGACTGGCAGTAATGAGTCATTCAGCAACAAAGAGACACAGTGTACCAACAGGCTGTTCAGCCCACAGAGTCTGCTAACCGTTTACACTGATCCGGCATTAATTGCATTTTCAATTCTTTCATCTTCCCATCAACTCCCCCAGATTCTGCCACACACCTACACAATTTACAGAGGTCAGTTAACCCCCCGACCCGCACACCTTTGGGAGGTGGGAGGAAAGCAGAGCAAACTCACAGGGAGAACGTGCAAAGTCAGAGTAAAAAAGGTGATAGAACATGCACTCAGTGGCCACATTATTAGCTACTTCGTGTATCTAGTAAAGTGGCTACTCAGTGTATGTTTGTGGCCATCCACTTGGACGGGTCAATGTGCTGTGAGTTCAGAGACGTTCTTCTGCACGCCACGGTTGTAATGCATGCTCGAGTTACTGTCACCTTCCTATCAGCTTGAACCAGCCTGACCATTCTCTGAGCTCTGCAGAACATAGTGCATCACAGCACAGTACAGGCCCTTCAGCCCGCAATGTTCTGCTGACCTTTTAATCTACTCCTGGAGCAATCCAACTCCTCCCTCCCCCAGAACCCTCCATTTTCCTTTCATTCATGTATCTAAGAGTCTCTTAAATGTCCCTAACATATCTGCCTCTATCTGGCACACACACCCACCGCTTTCTGTGTAAAGAACTTATTGCTTCATGTTCTCATCAAATTTCCTTCCCCTCCCGGATTCTACCACTCACAATTTACAGTGCCCAATTAACCTATCAACCCACACATCTCTGGGATATGGGAAACCGGAACGCCTCGGGGAATCCTATTATAGACGCAAGGAGAACGTGCAAACTCCACACAGATAGCACCGGACATTGGGATCAAACCCGGGTCTCTGGAGCGGTGAGGTAGCGGCTATTAGCCGTGCTCAAGGGGAAAAGGAAGATAAGAGAGCTAATCACTGTCTGCTGACGTTCAGATTCGGAGCCAGGTTCATTATCACTGACATGACGTCAAATCAGACATTGTCAATGTGTTGTTTTGTGGCAGCAAGACATCAAAATTGCTACAGGCTACAATAAAAAGTGTAAACAAATAGTGCAAAAGAGAGGGATAATAAGGTAGAGTTCATGAACCGTTTAGAAATCTAATGGGAGAGGGGAAGAGGCTATTCCTAAAACATTGAGTGTGGGTCTTCGGGCTCCTGTTCCTCTTCCCCGATAGTAGTAACGAGGACAAGGATTGTACTGGATGGCGAGCGTTCTTAATGATAGGAAACCATCTTCTGGAGTCGTTGCCTTTGGAAGAGTCCTGGAGGGTTGTGCCCATGATGGAACTGGCTGCAACCCTCTGCAGCCTCCTGTGACGCTGTGCGCTGGAGCCTCCTCACCAGGCAGTGCTGTAACCAGTCAGAATGCTCCCACTGTGCCTGTAGAAATGTACATCCTCGTCTTGTGCTGAACACAGACAGACGGGTGGTGTCGGGGGACAGTCGCTGACTTCTCATCACTAGTGGCAAATTCCAAAAGGCGGTGGACAGTTTGGTTCAGGAGTGACCAGGGAGACAGGGTGGTTGGGAACAGTTTAAACACATAAACGTTCCGTCTACATTTTGAGATGAGTTTAACTCTGTTCCTCAGAATCAGAAACAGGTTTAGTATCACTGGCGTATGTCGTGAAATTTGTTGTTTTGCAGCAGCTGTACATTGCAATACATAATAAAAATATATAAATTACAAGAAGTGTAAAAAGAATTAAATTAAATAAGAAGGGATCTGAAACTTTGAGAGTGTGTCTTCGAGCTCCTGTACCACCACCTTGATGGCAGCAATGAGAAGAAGGCCTGATCTGAGTGGTGGGGGTCCCCAGTGATGGATGCTGCCTGCTTGACGCATCACCTTTTGAGGGTGTTTCGGGGGAGGCTGGTGCCCATGAGGGAGCAGGCTGAGTTGCAATTCACTGCAGCTTTTTCTGATCCTGCGCAGCGGCCCCTCCAGACCAGGCACTGATGCAACCAGTTAGAATGCTCTCCACAGTACCTCTGTAGAAATTTGCGAGTGTCTTTGGTGACGTACCAAATCTCCACAAACTCCTAATGAAATACAACCGCTGTTGTGCCTTCTTGGTAATTGCATCTATACGTTGGGCCCAGGATAGATGTCGACGCCAAGAAATTTGAAAGTGCTCTCCCTTTCCACTGCCGATTCCTTGATGAGGGGTGGTGTGTGTTCCCTCAACATCCCCTGCCTGACACTGCTGTTCTTTTGTGCTGTAGTTCCTCAAACATCTGGGGAAGTGAGGGGGGGAAGTGAAGGCATCTGAAAAGTTGGTGGAATGAGAGAAGTGAAGACTTCTTGGGAATGATGATCCGGGGAGAGAGAGAGAGAGAGAGAGTAATAGGGTCTCGGGAGTAAGGGAAAAGCAAAGGACTATGGGAAGGAGGGGAGCTGCAGGGAAATGAGGAAAGTAAAGGGATCTTTGGAGTGAGGGAGCCACTGGGGATTGAGGGAGGTTTTGGGGAGTGAGGGAGCCACTGGGGATTGAGGGAGGTTTTGGGGAGTGAGGGTGCCATTGGGGATTGAGGGAGGTTTTGGGGAGTGAGGGAGCCACTGGGGATTGAGGGAGGTTTTGGGGAGTGAGGGAGCCATTGGAGATTGAGGGAGGTTTTGAGGAGTGAGGGAGCCATTGGGGATTGAGGGAAGTTTTGGGGAGTGAGGGAGCCATTGGGGTTTGAGGGAGGTTTTAGGGAGTGAGGGAGCCATTGGGGTTTGAGGGAGGTTTTGGGGAGTGAGGAAGTCATTGGGGATTGAGGGAGGTTTTGAGGAGTGAAGGAACCATTGGGGATTGAGGGAGGTTTTGGGGAGCGAGCCAGGTGATAATGAGAGGCACCCTCAGTACTGGTTACCAGAGGGTGGGGCTCCTTCACTCCCTGTGTGGGAGAGGTGGGACTGTCCGGTGTCAATGAAGTACAGGGGTCCTGACAGTGAGGCAAGCCCATTGTAAGCTTGTACACGACTGTTAGAGGTGTTAATTAATGATAGGGGATCCCTATGCACCTGAAGCCTCACAGATTCCTACAGTCCCCAGAGGAGGAGGGGTGGAACGTGGATAATCTCATTGCAATCCAGTTGCCATGCCAACATTGCCCATGTACGGCAATTAATTGCACAGCTGGGTTACCCTGTGCCTATTGTCGCGATGCACAGAGGGAGCTGGCGCACAAGTAAACATGTTTTGATGAGAGGAGGGGGGCTGGAATGTTCCCATTCCTACTTGGACTCATCAGTCGTGATGAGGCCACGCACACTCAGCTTGGGGGAGCAACACCTCCTATTCTGTCTGGGTAGCCTCCAACCTAACAGCATGAACATCGATTTCTCCAACTTCTGGTACTTTCTTCCCCCTCCCCCTTCTCTCTTCTTCCATTCTCCGTTCTCTTCTCCTCGCCTGCCCATCACCTCTCCCTAGTGCCCTTCTCCCTTCCTTTCTTCCATGGTCCATTGTCCTCTCCTATCAGATTCCTCCTTCTTCAGCCCTTTACCTTTTCCACCTATCACCTCCCGGCTTCTTACTTCATCTCCCCCACCCTCACCTCACCTATCACCTGCCAGCTTGTACTCCTCCCCCTCCCCCACCGCCTTCTGCCCCCCCCCAGTCCTGATGGAGGGTCTCAGCCCAAAACATTGGCTGTTTATTCCCCCTCCATAGATGCTGCCTGAATTGCTGAGTTCCTCCAGCACTTTGTGCGTGTTGCTCTGGATTTCCAGATTCTGCAGAATCTCTTCTGCTTATGACTTGCTGTCAGTGGACTCACTCTGCCCTCTGCTGGTGATTTCCCTTCCAAATTATTCCGAGCTGATTCCACATCTGCAAGATATTCTTTACTACAGTACTTGAATAGCAAAAGCAAATTCAAACAGTTTCTAAATAGGAGAAAAAAGGCTGTTATAGGAAGTAGAGGGCTTGGACTGTTGGATATGGTGCAGGTAGAGTAGACTGAGCAGTGTGATTCTATGTTGGTGTTTCTTGGGAATGGTTCCATGGTACTTTCAGCCTGACCTATTCATGTTTTACTGCTGATTGTGAAGTGTCGGGACTGTCTGTAGGGAGCTGATTGTCTCCTTGGGAGTGCAGTGCTGACTGATTCTGTGAGAACCCACACTGTGGTGGGGTGTCGGCTGAAGTAGAACGTGGAACAGTACCGCTCAGCACAGGCCCTTCGGCCCACAATGCTGTGATGACCGTTTAACCTTCTAAGATCAATCTACCCCCTCCCTACTACTGGGCCTCCATTTTCCTATCAACCACGTGCCTATCTAAGAGTTTCTTAAATGTCCCTAATGCATCTGCCTCTACCACCACCCCCCAGCAGTGTTCCACGCGATGACCACTCTGTGTAAATAAAAAGCTACTTCTTGCCTCGATAACTTTCCTCCAAGCAGCTTAAGATCATGCCCTCTCATATTAGCCATTTCCACTCTCCAGTGCACAGAATCACGAGGGGCTGCAGAAGGTTGAAGACACGGATGCATCAACAGCACGGGCCTCCCCACCATCGGGAACGTCTTTGAAAGGCAGTGCCTCAACACGGTGGCATCCGTCATTAAGCACCCTCACCATCAGAGACATGCCCTCTCCTCATACTTACCATCAGGGACGGGGTACTGGAGCCTGAAGACATCTGCCATCAGATTTCTGGATGGTCCATAGATGCTACCTCTACTCCTTTCTCGTGCACTATTTATTATTGTCGGGTGTGGGGTGGAGATGCAAAGGAGTTCCTTCCCTCCGCTAGCCTGCCAGTCACCCTTGGGCAAGGTGCACCACCTGCTTGGCCAACCCCCACCCGATCAGAGTCACGGAAGCCATTGGAGCAGCTGGTGGATGGTCGTATGAACAGCCGGTGCACATCACAAGTCCTGGTTATGCGACCACTGACGCCAGGCAGACAATCTCTGAAGAGTATTGATAATGGCTGGGGTCACCCATCTGGTAAAGACACTGCCCAAAAGAAGGCAATGGCAAACCACTTCCATACCAAAGTTTGTCAAGAGCAATTGTGGCCATGGTGTGGCACATGATGATTTATTATTGTACCATATACAGTATATTTTGATACCTTTGCACCGTACTGCTGCTGTATAACAATAAATTTCACATCATGTCAGTGATAAAACCTGATTCTGATTATCTTCCACAAAGCTCTAGGAGTAGTCAGCATGGCTTTGTCAAAGGCAGGTCGTGCCTTACGAGCCTGATTGAATTTTTTGAGGATGTGACTAAACACATTGATGAAGGAAGAGCAGTAGATGTAGTGTATATGGATTTCAGCAAGGCTTTTGATAAGATACCACATGCAAGTGTTACGTACCCCGTAACTGAGTTGCCAAACCAGCAGAAATGGACCACTCGTTGGAGTCTGGATTACTAGGAACTAATAAAGTTTTATTAAAGAAATAAGTAACACAGTACTCTAATCGTAAGGATATAAATGCAACAGGTTAGCAATGATAATACACACATGTACACAGAACTAGGGTAATAGGAATCAAACCAAGCTCTATCGCAGTCTAGGGGTAAAATGATCAGTCTTAAGTAACGCAGAGTTCAGTTCAGCTTAGTACAGTTCGCAGTAATCGCTGTTGTGCCATTGGAGAGAGAGAGAGAGAGAGAGAGAGAGGATGCAGTTTGTTTCAGGCAGACCTTTGATGTCTTCTATCCCGCTGTGGTCACCGACTGTGACCCCTCCATTCCGGATACGACCGTTCTTCCGCGGTGAACCCAGCACCCAGGCAAGGGCGGACACACACACCAGGTTCCCACCGATCATACCTTTACACCCTGTGAGTCTATGGTCGGTTCCCGCGAACCGGACCTCCAAACTCCCACCAACTTGTGGGGGCACACCGCTCCTTCCAGGATCTCGTTATCTCGTGATCTCGTGGTGTGTCGCGTGCCTAGCGAACCTGCTCTTTTTATCCCCCTGCTGGGGTATCACTTGTCCATCAAACTTCAAACAGTTCAGGTTCAAAGTAACCAGTCTGTCAATAGCTGAATTGTGTTTCTTTTCCGTTAATCTCTCTCTCCTCTCTCATTAACATTTTGAACGTTTCTCCATTGTCTCTCTTATCTTTCTCAGCATCAATCGTCCAATACTTGGTTTGGCGTCACACAAGGCTTATTGAGAAAGTAAAGAGGTATGGGATCCAAGGGGACATTGTTTTGTGGATCCAGAACTGGCTTGCCCACAGAAGGCAAAGAGTGGTTGTAGACGGCTCATATTCTGCATGGAGGTCGGTGACCAGTGGTGTGCCTCAGGGATCTGTTCTGGGACCCCTACTCTTTGTGATTTTTATAAATGACCTGGATGAGGAAGTGGAGGGATGGGTTAGTAAATTTGCTGATGACACAAAGGTTACGGGGGTTGTGGATAGTGTGGAGGGCTGTCAGAGGTTACAGCGGGACATTGACAGGATGCAAAACTGGGCTGAGAAGTAGCAGATGGAGTTCAACCCAGATAAATGTGAGGTGGTTCATTTTGGTTGGTCAAATATGATGACAGAATATAGTATTAATGGTAAGTCTCTTGGCAGTGTGGAGGATCAGAGGGATCTTGGGGTCCGAGTCCATAGGACACTCAAAGCTGCTGCGCAGGTTGACTCTGTGGTTAAGAAGCCATACGGTGCATTAGCCTTCATCAATCATGGGATTGAGTTTAAGAGCTGAGAGGTAATGTTGCAGCTATATAGGACCCTGGTCAGACCCCACTTGGAGTACTATGCTCAGTTCTGGTCACCTCACTACAGGAAGGATATGGAAACTATAGAAAAGGTGCAGAGGAGATTTTCAAGGATGTTGCCTGGATTGGGGAGCATGCCTTATGAGAATAGGTTGAGTGAACTTGGCCTTTTCTCCTTGGAGCTACAGAGGATGAGAGGTGACCTGATAGAGGTGTTCAAGATAATGAGAGGCATGGATCGTGTGGATAGTCAGAGGCTTTTCCCCAGAGCTGAAATGGCTGGCACGAGAGGGCATCGTTTTAAGATGCTTGGAAGTAGGTACAGAGGAGATGTCAGGGGTAAGATTTTTACATAGAGAGTGGTGAGTGCGTGGAATGGGCTGCTGGCAGCGGTAGTGGAGGCAGAAACAATAGGGTCTTTTAAGAGACTCCTGGATGGGTACATGGAGCTTAGAAAAATAGAGGGCTATGGGTAGTTCTAAGGTAGGGATATGTTCGGCACAGCTTTGTGGGCCGAAGGGCCTGTATTGTGCTGTAGGTTTTCTATGTTTCTATATCTCTCCATTTCCCCCCTCCCCCGATACCTTTGATTCTACATCTGAACAAGCCCAGTGAGTGAGCCTCCACAGACCTCCAGGATAGGGAATTCGCAAAGAATTCCCAAATATCTTCTTCTCTGGCTTTATGGAGTGACTCCTGGTCCTTGAAACCTCATCTGGAAGAAGCATCCTCCCTCCATTCAGTCTGTTTTGGTAGAAGATAGAATGTCTGAGATGGGTGGGGTCTTTGATGCTGGCTGCTTTATTGAGGTAGCAGGAAGTGTGGATCGAATTCATGGGCAGAGGCTGGTTTCCATGATGTGCTGAGCTGTGTTCACAACTCTGCAGTTTCTGTTTTATTTTTAGGAAGTATTTTCTCCTTGGGTCAGCTGAACTATTAGAATGCATCGTCCTGATAAACCATCTTGGTCCACGCGCGCTCCCGATGAATTGCTGCCTAACGTGTTGTCAATAAGTAATACAAGCCCTTCAGTCTAACTTGTTCACGCCGACCAAGATACTATCTAAGCCTGCATTTGCCTCATATCCTTCTAAACCTTTTGTATCCGTGTACCTGTCCAAGTGCCTTTTAAATAATGTAATTGTACCCCCTTCCACCCACTTCCTCTGGCAGCTCATTCCATAGAAACACCACCCTCTGTGTGAAGAAGTTATCCCTTTGATCAATTTAAAATCTTTCCCCTCTCACCTTGAAGCTCTGGCCTCTCGGTTTTGATTCCTCCTACCCTGGGGAAAAGATTGTGATCATCCACCTTACTCGGGTCCCTTGTGGTTTGATGAACCAAGGTCAGGTTAAGTGGAAACGTTAATGTGGGTCTGTGGGTTAGAGTGAGATCGGCCTTTGCTAACCAGACCAGCCATAGTTGTGCTGCAATGGGTAAGGCCACCAGGAGTTCCCAGCCAGAGCGGTGTGTTCGGTCAATGTACGTCTTTGGGGCACAGTAGCGCAGCAGTTTACGGTGCTGGCGACCCAGGTTCAGTTCTGTCACCGTGTGTGAGGAGTTTGTACATTCTCCCGTGACTGTGTGGGTTTCCTCCCACATTCCAATAACGCGTGGGTCAGGGTTAGGAAGTTACAGGCATGTTATGTTGGCACTGGGAGCCTGGGGACATTTGCAAGCTGCTCCCTGCATGTTCCTAGATGGTGTTGGGCATTGACGCACACGATGCATTTCACTGTGTGTCTCCATGCTTCAATGTACTTGGGACGTGTAAAGCTAATCTTTAAATCTTTGTGGTGATGACTGACTGTTCCCTGTGTCTCTTCAGTTGAACGGGTCAGGACCCAGAAGAGGACGTTTACACGATGGATCAACTTCCACTTGGAAAGGGTGAGGATGAACTTTCCCTTTTAATCCTGCTTATTTATTTTGCTGCACTTTAAATATTTACACATCCCATTAACTGCGTGACATAGCAGCCCACGGGGTTCAGCAGAACAACACGAGCTGCAGCAGCAACAACAACACAACAAAACAAACAAGACAGCAGGATGGGGACAGGACGAGGCGACGGGGACGGGATGGGACGAGGCGACGGGGATGGGACAGGACGGGATGAGGCGATGGGGATGGGACAGGACAGGATGAGGCGATGGGGATGGGACGAGGCGACGGGGATGGGACAGGACGGGATGAGGCGATGGGCATGGGACGAGGCGACGGGGATGGGACAGGACGGGATGAGGCGATGGGGATGGGACAGGACGGGATGAGGCGACAGGATGGGACGAGGCGACGGGGATGGGACAGGACGGGATGTGGCGATGGGGATGGGACAGGACGGGATGAGGCGATGGGGATGGGACGTGGCGATGGGCATGGGACAGGACGGGATGAGGTGACAGGATGGGACGAGGCGACAGCGACAGGACAGGTTGAGGCAACAACAGATCAGAACAAGACAAGCCACTTTCCCCACTCACTCACTCACTCATTCACCTCCTCACACGCAGAGACAGGTCTCCATCCCTGGACAGGCTGCCTCTGAGCCTCCAGTCCTGGACCACAAACTCAGACTCACAGACACCAGGCCCCAACTGCCAGTACCTGGCCCAGACTTGGAGACTCATTCTTCCGGCCTCCAACCATGGAATGTTATCTCAGCTCTCCCCATTGTCCCAGCTGGTTGAATGATTCCCCTATCTTGTGTGTACGTGTGTGTACATGTACGTGAGTGTCCTGCCCAGGTTTGCTCATTTCCTGCCCCTCTCTGTTTGACCTCTCTCAGTGCAAACCACCGCTGGAGGTGAGAGATCTGTTCCATGACATGCAAGATGGGAAGGTGCTGATGGCTTTGCTGGAGGTGTTGTCTGGGCACAAGCTGGTAAGGTTATTGCTGGACCTCGTCATTCACTGCTCTGTTCCTTTGAATGTTGTTCTGATTAGTTAGTTTATTTTTGTCACATATGCTGAGATTTGCGCCTCTTACCTAATAAAGGATGTGCTGGCGTCGGAGAGGGTCCACGGGAGATTCATGAGAATGATCCCAGGAATTAAAGGGTTAAAATCTCAGGAGCGTTTGATGGCTCTGGACCTGTTCACATTGGAGTTTAGAAGAATGAAGGGAGGATCTCACTGAAACCTTGTGAATACTGGAAAGCCTAGATAGAATGGATATGGAGAGGATGTTTCCATAGTGGGAGAGTCTAGGACCAGAGGGCACGGCCTCACAATAGAAAGACATCCCTTTAGAACAGAGATGAGGAGGAATTTCTTCAGCCAAATGGTGGTGAATCTGTGGAATTCATTGCCACGGACAGCTGTGGAGGCCAGGTCATTGGGTATATTTAAAACAAAGCTAGATAAGAATTTGCTTAGTAAGGATGTTGGAGGTTATGGGGAGAAGCCAGGGGAACGGGGTTGAGAGGGAGAATAAATTGGCCATGATGCAGTGGCGGGGCAGACCAGCCCAATTCTGCTCGTATGTCTTCTGGAAAAGCTTTTGTCTGCTTGCCACTTATACAGATCATGCAGTACATTGTAAATACATCCGTGTGGTGGAAAGGGAAAAGAACAATAGCATGGTATAGCATTACAGCTACAGAGAAAGGGCAGCATTGATGTTGGTTTATTATTGTCACAATGAGCTCATAAACTGTGAAAAGCTTGTCTTGCATACTGTTTACACATAGATCCGATTATTACACAGGGCATGCGGTCAGGACAAGGGAAAACTGTAACAAGTCAGAATAAAATGTAAAAGTCACTGGGGGAAAGAAGTGCAGGTAAACAAAGTGCAGGATCATAACGAGGTGAAGAGTCCATCTTCTCACTGGAAACTCGGGTAACAGTGGGATAGAAGCTGTGCGACCGGAGGATAGCGAAGCGAGAATGTCCAAGGATGCGAGATTTAGAGATACAGCACAGGAACAGGCCCTCTGGCCTAATGACCCCGTGCTGCCCACTTACACTCAACGAAGTTACTAACCCGTACGTCTTTGGCATGTGGGAGGAACCCAGAACTCCTGGAGGAAATCCATGCGGTCACAGAGAGAGCGAGCAAACTCCTTACAGACACCAGCAGTGTTGCCCCATGCCTGGCATATACCAGCAAGCCATGGGTATAACTGCAGATTGGCAGCTGGCCATTGCTGCCTGCATCAGCTGGCCGGTGCCCCGATGCTTGGCATATACCAGCAAGCCATGGGTATATCTGCAGATTGGCAGCGGGCCATTGCTGCCTGCATCAGCTGACCAGTGCCCCGATGCTTGGCATATACCAGCGAGCCATGGGTATATCTGCAGATTGGCAGTGGGCCATTGCTGCCTGCATCAACTGACCGGTGCCCCGGTGCCTGGCATATACCAGTGAGCCATGGGTATAACTGCAGGTTGGCAGCTAGCCATTACTGATCTAATCTGCTAACTGATGCCCTGGTACCTGGCATATACCAGCAAGCCATGGATATAAACTGTAGATTGGCAGCTGGCAATTACTGCCTGTACCTGATGATCAATGCCCGGGATATACTAGTGAGCCATGGGTATAACTAGATTGGCAGCTAACCGTTACTGCCTACATCTGCTGACTGATGCCCGGGTATATACCAGCAATATATACCCGAGTATAACTGCAGATTGGCAGCTGGCAATTACTGCATGCATCTGCTGACTAGTGCCCCGATGCCTGGCATATACCAGTGAGCCATGGGTGTAGCTGTAGATTGGCAGCTAACCGTTACTGCCTGTACCTGCTGACCGATGCCCGGGATATACCGGTGAGCCATGGGTATAACTGTAGATTGGCAGCTAACCATTACTGCCTGTACCTGCTGACCGATGCCCTCTTTCTTTGTTCAGATGCACCAGTACAAGCACTCAAGGCATCGGATTTTCCGGCTGAACAACATCGCCCGAGCCCTGAAATTCCTGGAGGATGGCTATGTGAGTGTTGTATCTGTGTAGCTCTACCTGCCATTTGCACACTTTTCAAAATAATTCCATGACACCTCACATCCACTCCACAGAGACATGAGATTTTGAGCAGGAGACGCAGCTGCTCGGGCAGCATCAGTGGAGGGGAGTAAACATTGGGGTTTCGGGCCAACACCCTCCTTCGGGGCTGGAAAGGATGGGGGGGAGGAAACCAGAGTACGAAGGTGGGGGAAGGGAGGAGTTCAAGCTGGCGGGTGACGGGTGAGACCTGGTGAGGGGAAAGGCGGGTGGGTGGGGAGAGAACGGGAATGAAGTAAAAAGCTGGCAGGTGATGGGTGGAAGAGGCAAAGGGCTCTCCCACCCACTCACCTAGTTTCACATGATGCTGTGTTCTCCCCTCGCAGATTCCTTCTGCAGCCTTTTGCCCAATTCCACGCATCCGCCGCTCTCTCTGTATTTAAAAAAAAAACCTACCTCTGTTTCCCGGACAGGTTGAGGGTTTGAGATTGAAGATTGGTTGTTGTCATTTGTCAATGCACAAGCGTAAAGGAGAACAGAGTGATTGTTAGCAACACACACAAAACGCTAGATTTCCAGCACCTGCGGAATTCCTTGTGTTTACAAAATGATTGGTGCTCGAGATCTGACACGGGTTTAAAAAAAACACAGTAAGAGTAAAGAACTCAGTAAAAACACAATAAATATAAAGACATAGGATTAGCTCATATCTATACAGACTGATTGTACTGCACGTGAAGTGGCACTAGCCTGCAGTACATAAGGTGACTCTGGCAGGAAATGATAAAGTAACGAGTATGGGCTGGGTTAGTGAGTAGAGGTGTTGATCAGCCGGACGGCTCGGGGGATGTGTCTGTCTGAGTCTGGCGGTCCTGCTGTGAATGCTGCATGGCCTCTTTTCCTGATGGGAGTGGGACAGGGAGGTTTATAGCCCATGTTCATACAGCGCGAGGGGACGGGCAGTAACTGGAAGCGGTCATTGTGAATGTTGTGGCCACTCACTGTCTTCTGATGACAGGTGAAGCTGGTCAGCATCGATGCCCCTGAGATTGCAGACGGCAACCCTTCGATGATCCTGGGCTTGATCTGGAACATCATCCTTCACTTCCAGGTAAGGCGGTGACACACTCTTCCTCCGTGGGAGCAGTATCATCACAGGAACAACGTCTGTCTCAGACACCATGCCGAATTGAACTGAATCCTTTCTGCATGCGACCCATTTGCGGACTGCACAGTCGTGTAATGCTATTACAACACCAGCAACCCAGTTTCAATCCTGCGGCTGTCTGAAAGAAGTGGATTCTCCCGGAGACCGTGTGGGTTTCCTCCGGGTGCTCTGGTGTTTTCCCACATCCCAAAAGTGTGCAGTGTTAGTAGGTGGTTCCTGGGCATGATTACAGTCACTGTCTGTAAAGAGTTTGCATGTTCTCCCTGTGACTGTGTGGCTTTTCTCTGAGTGCAGCTTCCCACCATGTGCCGTTTTCCAGGTTAATTGGTTACCTGGATGCCATTGGGCAGCGTGGGAGAGCTGTTACCAAGCTGCATCTCGAAATAAAAAAATCAATAAATATCCTGAATATTCATGTCTCAGTCTGAAACAGACTGGCTCCCCACGAACCTGTATGGCTTTCCCGTTGACTTTATTCCAGGGGTTCCAAGGACCCCTTGGTTAATGGTAGGAGTCCATGGCTTAAACAAGGTTAGGAACCCCCGGCTTTATTCACTCGTAAGCTTGCTTCCCATTGCCACTCCAGGCCAGGCTGTTTTTGATTAAGTTAATTTATCTGCCGCCCCACCCCAGTGTCTGTGTTTCTTTGGCTAATTACCTTGAATCCCTTCCTGCATCCACTCCATCTGCCTGTTACCCACACACTTCTCCCACTGGGCTCCCTACCCCCCCCCCCACCATCTACCTCGCTCACCCCCCTTATTTGGTTCCAAGCTTCACCTTCTTCTCCTGCCATGTGCAGTCATTTATCACATCCACCCATCACCTCCCAGCTTCTGTAATTATTCTCATTACCCCCCCATTTGCCTTTTACCCCCTCATCTGGATCCACCCATCACCTGCTAGTTCTTGTCTCAGCCCCTCCCCTTCTATCAGAGTCATAGATCACTACAGCACAGATACAGACCCCTCACCCTCCTCTTTCTTTCCTGATGAAGCATCTCGGCTTGAAACATCGACTGTTTACTCCTTTCCACAGATGCTGGCTGGCCTGCTGAGCTCCTCCAGCATTTTGTGTGTGCCTCTTCAGCCCACCTAGTCCATGCCGAACTGTTATTCTGCCTAGTCCCATCAACCCGCACCTGGTCCACTGACCTCTGTACCCCTCCCATCCATGTACTTATCCAAACTTCCCTTAAATGTTGCAGTCAAATCCACATCCACCACTTCCACCGGCAGCTCGTTCCACACTCTCACCACTCTCTGTGTGAGAAGTTCCCCCTCAGGTTCCCATTAAACACTTCACCTTTCACATTTAACCCATGACCTGTAGTTCTCCTCTCACACAACCTCAGTGGAAAAAGCCTGCTTGCATTTACCCTGTCTGTACCCTCATAATTCTGTACACCTCCATCAAATCTCCCCTCACTCTCCTATGTTCCGGGGAATAAAGTTGGAACCCAGAGTTACACACGCACAGAGTGCTGGGTTTGTGTTTCGGCGGATCAGGCAGCGTCTATAGAAAGAAATAAACAGTCAGTTATGCCTGGTTTATTAAATGTTACACGAGCAAAGAAAAAGAAACTCAAGAGAAACAAAGTAAAAAGAACGATGAAAAGTAGTTGTCTTTTCATACCAGACGAGAGATAACAAGTTCCAGTGATAACAATTAACCAATAAACTCTGAAGGCTCATGTGATGTGACACCTGCTGCTGAATCTAAGAAGTTTCTGGAAAAATACAGAAGTGATTGTAGCGTGACTACTGGCAAATTCTCTGAACAATTACACGTATGTAGGTAACCAACCAACAGGAATTCTGCAGATGCTGGAAATTCAAGCAACACACATAAAAGTTGCTGGTGAATGCAGCAGGCCAGGCAGCATCTCTAGGAAGAGGTACAGTCGACGTTTCAGGCCGAGACCCTTCGTCCTGACCTCTTCCTAGAGATGCTGCCTGGCCTGCTGCGTTCACCAGCAACTTTTATGTGTGTTACACGTATGTAGGTGATGGCATAAAATTACAAGCAAGCATGGGAGAGTTAAGCTACAAGGAAACTACACCCCATTCCACTTTGGGGTGCCATGGTAACGTAGCAGTTTGCACAACACTATTTTAGTCGGGGTTTTGGAGTTCAGAGTTCAATACTGGTGCCCTCTGTAAGGAGTTCGTACATTCTCCCCGTGACCGCATGGGTTTTTCTGTGGGTGCACTGATTTCCTCCCACATTTCAAAGACGCACCAGTTAGTAGATCAATTGGTCATTGTGAATTGTCCTGCAATTAGGTAGGGTTAAATGGAAAGGCTTGATCTGCACTCTTATCTCCACATAAACAACTTTCAAGGAATGATGGATGTGTATCTCCGGGTCCTATCTTCGGGGGGCGGGGGGGTGATTTTGTCCTTTATTTCTGTCTATTGATCTTCTTTCTGTAACTGCAGATAAAGGAAGCAGCGGGCCACCTGAAGATTTTCTCCATGACTAACAGCCTGTCGTCCTTGCACAATGGGAATGAGAGCGACCTGACGAAACAGCCTGCTTCTGTCCAGGAGGCGGTGCCCCTGGCCCCATACAAGGACCAGAGGAAGGTTATTAAAGCACTACTGAAGTGGGTGCAGAGGGCAACGGCAAAGTAAGTTTCTTCCCTCCATTCCCCACTGCCTGTCTTCCATCTTTATCCTCTGCTGGTCTAGACGAGACTCTGGCTGCTTTTCCATTCCTTCAGGAGGATTTGGAGAGGGTGCAGAAGATGTTGCCCGGATTAGAGAGTGTGAGCTATTAACAGTATTAGCTACAGAGAAGTGTGAGCTGATGTACTTTGGAAGGTCAAACCAGTGCAGGACTTCTACAGTGAATGTCTGTCAGTGAACGGGAGTATAATGGAACAGAGAGACCTAGGATTACAAGTGCATGGGTGTTACAGACAGACAGGTGAACAAGGCATTTCACATGCCACCCTTCTTTAATCAGATCATCATTGAGTCCTAGCGTCGATACCGAAGGTCAGTCGGAAGTCAGCAGAAGCCTTGGGTCTGTGAGTCTCTGTGAGTCCACTGGGGAACTCTGCAAATCCACGAGTTTACCGGAGGCCGAAGATTTTCTGTTCTTGGGTGAAGGTGTGTGGATGGGAAGGAAGAAAGGGACTTGTCTTGTTGTTCTTGCTCTGCTCTGCACAGCGTGGGGTATGCTGTGTTGGTGCCAGAATGTGTGGTGACTCTTGCGGATCATTGAGCACAGGAGTTGAGATGTTATATTGCAGTTTTATAAATCATTAGTGAGGCTGTACTTGGAGTTTTGGTCACCTGTTAGAAGAAAGACGCTGTTAAGCTGGAAGAAGTGCAGAAAAGATTAAGAGGATGTTGCCAGGACTCAAGGGCCTGAGTTATAGGGAGAGGTTGTCCAGGCTAGATCTTTATTCCTTCGAATTTAGGAGAATGAGGGGGTTACTTTATAGAAGGGTTTAAAGTAAGCGAGGCCAAGATAATTGGATGGTGACCATTTTTTCCCCAGGATAGGGGAGTCCAAAACTAAAGAGAGCAGGTTTCAGGTGAGCTTAAGGTTTGAGAAGGTCTTGAGGGGCAACTTCATCTGCACAGAGGATGGTATGTATATATAGAACGAACTGCCAGAGGAAGAGGTTGAGGCATATACAATAATATCATTTCAGTACTTGGACAGGTACATGGAAGGGAAAGACTTGGAGATGTGTGGGCTGAACGCAGGAAATTAGGACGAGCTGGCTGGGCACCATGGTTAGCATGGACTGGTTGGGCCGAAGGGCCTGGACGCACACAGTACAGCACCGCTCTGTGACACGACCACCAGGGGGAGTATAACAAGTTGAACAAATGTGGGTTGTTTTCTCTGGAGGGTCGGAGGCTGAAGAGGGTCATCGTATAAAATTCAGAGAGGAATAGACAGTGTAGACAGTCAGAATCTTTTTCTCTAAGGGTAGAAACATCAAATATAAGAGGAGCTGTGTTGAAGGTGAGGGGGGAAGGTTTAAAGGAGATATGCAGGTCAAGTTTTTTGACGTTCAGAGTGGTGGATGCCTACAACAGGCTGTTGTGGTGGTGGTGGAAATGGATATAATAGAGGTATTTACGAAACTGTTAGATAAATGCATGTGCAGGTTTCGGAAGTATATGGATCGTGTACAGGCAGGAGAAATTAGTTTAATTCGGCCTTGTGTTTAGAGCAGATACTGTGGACCAGTGGTCTCCAACCTCTGGGCTGCGAAGCATGCAGGTGTGCAGCGGTAGCTGGAGCGCACCCAGCACATCTTTAAGAAAAAAGCCGAAATAAACAAGCTAATTAATTAGGTGCCGCCCAGAAGCCAGTCTTTATTGGAGGAACTGAGGTGGAGAGGGTCAATAACTTTAAATTCTTTGGCATTAAGAATCGACGTTTCTCTCTCTGAAAAGTGTCAGAGGATCTGTCCAGGGACCAGCACGTAACTGTCATTACAAAGAAAGCACAGCAGTGCCTATACTTTATTAGTTTGTGTAGATTCAACATGTCACCTCGATCCTGACAGCCCTGTCTTTTCAGCCTGTCTGGGCTGGCGTTTAAATTGACCAAACAATGGAACAGCTAAAGGCTCCAGCGCCCTGGAAAGAGGAGTGAACATCACGTAGAGCAAGTGAAATCGGCAATTGCCTCTGATCTGGGCCGACATTTACGTGCCGGGCGGCACCTAATTAATTAGCTTGTTTATTTCAACTTTTTTCATAAAGATGTGCTGGGTGCGCTCCGGCTACCGCTGCACACCTTGTGGCCCAGTATCGTCCGCGGCCCGGAGGTTGGGGACCACTGTTGCGGACTGAAGGGCCTGTTTTATTGCTCTACTCTTCAATGTTCTATACGCTTTGTGTCACAACCGCGGATTTGCCAGCGCAGCAGATATGGCAATTGCACTCGTGAATAGGCACGTGTCAGCTAATTATTACTTCATTGTGATGGTGTCTAACTCCATTCTTTTCATCGTGGTGCTTGTCAAGACTTGAGATAAGCATAGCGATATTTTGCTGCCTACTTGCATTTGGCCTTGCCTGAGAAATTGGACTGTTCGAGTCAACTGACTCTGAAGATTAGTGGAATTCGTTTTATATTTAGTTATTCCTTTCAGCCGAAGTGTTGGCTTCAGCTTCCATTTGAAAGTTTTAGTTAACGGCCCTGTTTGGCCTAACATTTATTGTTTTCTTTTCCCTCTAACTCTGTTCACATTAAAGTCTGTGAATTATAGACCCGCTTCAGTGTCATCGCTCCGCACTTGGGCCATATCCGAGTGTAGTGTTGTTCATCTTGCAATGTGCCGGTTAATATAGATCAGTACAATACCGTGGCCAAAGGTTCTGTCCCTGCACTATACTGTTCTATAGTAGCATAAAGACAGTACAGTATGTAGCATTTAGTACAATGCTCGACAGTGCCAGCGACCCAGGTTCAATTCCCACCACTGTTGGTAAGGAGTTTGTGCATTCCCCCCATGACCTTGTGGGTTTCCTCTGGGTGCTCTGGTGTCCTCCCACATTCCAAAGATGTACGGGTTAGGATTAATAATTTTTTGGGCATGCTATGTTGGCGCTGGAAGTGTGGTGTCACTTGCAGATTGCCCCCAGGGCATCCTCAGACTGTGTTGGCTGTTGATGCTTTTCACTGTATGTAAAAATGTATGAATGTATATGTGACAAATAAAGCTAATCTGTATTTTAATCCATATAATGTATAAATGATATTAAATAATTTCACAATTAAATTACTTGTGCTGTTTTTTATCAACCTTCTTTTGATCATGTCTGCATTCAGTTCTCCTTTCATGCTACCTCAATGTATCCTGTGTGTAGGTATGGTGTGGCCGTCCAGGACTTTGGGAGCAGCTGGCGGAGTGGAATCGCCTTCCTGGCGCTCATCAAGGCCGTCGAGCCCAGCCTGGTGGACATGGCGAAAGCGATGGAGAGACCGAGCCGGGTAAACCTTGAAGATGCTTTCAAGATAGCAGAAGACAGTCTTGAGATCCCACCACTCCTCGAGCCAGAAGGTGGGTCCAAATTTCTCTTCACGATATTGTTTCTTTGTTTATGTGTTTGGATAGAAGGATTGTCTGCAAACTGGAGATTAGTTTTACACCAACAGAGTGAAGTTCCTTCAACACAGTCCCATCACATACTCAAACAACAGGAATTCTGCAGATGCTGGAAATTCAAGCAACATACATAAAAGTTGCTGGTGAACGCAGCAGGCCAGGCAGCATCTCTAGGAAGAGGTACAGTCGACATTTCAGGCCGAGACTCTTCATCAGGACTAACTGAAGGAAGAGTGAGTAAGAGATTTGAAAGTGGGAGGGGGAGGGGGAGATCCAAAATGATAGGAGAAGACAGGAGGGGGAGGGATGGAGCCAAGAGCTGGACAGGTGATTGGCGAAAGGGATACGAGAGGATCATGGGACAGGAGGTCCGGGAAGAAAGACGGGGGGGGTGGAACCCAGAGGTTGGGCAAGGGGTATATTCAGAGGGACAGAGGGAGAAAAAGGAGAGTGAGAGAAAGAATGTGTGTTTAAAAATAAAGAACGGATGGGGTACGAGGGGGATGTGGGGCATTAGCGGAAGTTTGAGAAGTCAATGTTCATGCCATCAGGTTGGAGGCTACCCAGATGGAATATAAGGTGTTGTTCCTCCAACCTGAGTGTGGTTTCATCTTTCCTGTGAGTCGGCTGGGGTGATATACTGCGTCCGGTGCTCCCGATGTGGCCTTTTATATATCGGCGAGACCCGACGCAGACTGGGAGACCGCTTTGCTGAACACCTACGCTCTGTCCGCCAGAGAAAGCAGGATCTCCCAGTGGCCACACATTTTAATTCTACATCCCATTCCCATTCTGACAGGTCTATCCACGGCCTCCTCTACTGTAAAGATGAAGCCACACTCAGGTTGGAGGAACAACACTTTATATTCCATCTGGGTAGCCTCCAACCTGATGGCATGAACATCGACTTCTCTAACTTCCGCTAAGGCCCCACCTCCCCCTCGTACCCCATCTGTTACTTATTTTTATGCACACATTCTTTCTCTCACTCTCCTTTTTCTCCCTCAGTCCCTCTGAATATACCTCTTGCCCATCCTCTGGGTCCCCCCCCCCCACCCCTTGTCTTTCTTCCCGGACCTCCTGTCCCATGATCCTCTCGTATCCCCTTTTGCCTATCACCTGTCCAGCTCTTGGCTCTATCCCTCCCCCTCCTGTCTTCTCCTATCATTTCAGATCTCCCCCTCCCCCTCCAACTTTCAAATCCCTTACTCACTCTTCCTTCAGTTAGTCCTGACGAAGGGTCACGGCCTGAAACGTCGACTGCACCTCTTCCTACAGATGCTGCCTGGCCTGCTGCGTTCACCAGCAACTTTTATGTGTGTTGCTCCCATCACATACTCCTGGGGTCAGACACAGAGTGAAGCTCCTTCAACACAGTCCCATCACGTACTCCTGGGGTCAGATGCAGAGTGAAGCTCCTTCAACACAGTCCCATCACGTACTCCTGGGGTCAGGCACAGAATGAAGCTCCTTCAACACAGTCCCATCACGTACTCCTGGGGTCAGGCACAGAGTGAAGCTCCTTCAACAGAGTCCCATCACGTACTCCTGGGGTCAGACGCAGAGTGAAGCTCCTCCAACATACTCCCATCACGTACTCCTGGGGTCGGGCGCAGAGTGAAGCTCCTTCAACATAGTCCCATCACGTACTCCTGGGGTCAGGCACAGAGTGAAGCTCCTTCAACACAGTCCCATAACGTACTCCTGGGGTCAGGCACAGAGTGAAGCTCCTTCAGCACAGTCCCATCACGTACTCCTGGGGTCAGACGCAGAGTGAACCTCCTTCAATGCTGTCTCATCACACACTCCCTGTTTGGTTTCTTTGAAAGAAGTTGGGCTACTGCACTGAAACCACACTCCAGTAAAAAAAAAGTTGGAAAGGCAATAAAGAATATCTTGACCTTTTTCCACAGTCCAAGATGGCATTCAGACAGTTCTTTCTGCAACCAAAAGTCTTGATATAATTTTTTGAACCTTGGCTTAAGCTCAAAGTCATTTTGTAGTTAGATCAGTTCTTCCTCCATCCTTCATGTTAATTTCTCATTACAAGGTTTCAAGAATTAATTTATTAGCCTGTCTGGAAATTGGATCGAGAGATGTCCTTATGCTGCTCACCCGGGTGGGCACAGTATGCTTGAGGATCATCATTTGGTATTCTTTCTTTCTCTTCTAACTCAGAGAGGCTCAGAAATTGGAAAGGGTCACAACAGCCAATGTTGAACTTAAATAGGGTTAACTTGAACAGAATTGTAGAGAGGACTGATTTGACTTTGATAAAATTCACACCATTTCCTTGCAATTGAAGATTAATTTCATTAAATTTATTGAATAATTCTGACATATAAGCAATGACGTGTCTAATATTCTTGAGTTAATTACTGCATGAAGCATTTGAGTATTCGAAGAATTTTATCACAGTTTCAAAAGGCTCATAAAAACTTCTCAGGAAGTTTCCTTTTCAGAGTCGTCTGACTTCTGTGTGCAGTGGCAAGCAACTGTTCATCATTCTCAATAGAAAGCTCTCAAAATAGTCAAGAATTGAGAACGTGGGACTGAGCCAGTATTTAATTGCCCATCCCTAGTTGCCCTTGAGAAGGTTGGTGGTGAGTTGCCCCCTTGGAACAGCAGCAGACCTCGAGGTGTGAGTACATCTACAGTGCTGGTAGGGAAGGAGTTCCAGGATTTTGACCCAGCAACCGTGAAGCCTGTTTGCATTTACCCTATCTATATTCTGTAAAACTCTGGTTAGACCACACGTGGAGTATTGTGTTTGATCCTGGTCACCTTATAGGAAGGATGTGGATGTTTTAGGGTGCAGAGGAGATTTCCCAGGACGCTGCCTGGATTAGAGAGCACGTCTTATGAGGAAAGGTTGAGCAGATTGGGGCTTTTCTCTTTGAAGCGAAGAAGGATGAAAGGTGATTTGATTGAGGTGTACATGATGCTAGGAGGTATAGATAGAGAGGATATCCAGTGCTTTTTCCGCAGGACAGCAATGGCTAATACCAGAGGACGTGCATTTAAGGTGATTGGAGAAAGGTTTCACGGAGATATCAGAGCTAGTAGTTTTTTACACAGAGTGGTGGGTGCCTTTTTTACACGTCAGGGTGATGGAAGGTGATCGGGAAAGGTTAGTGACTAGGGAAGTGGGAGTGACAGGTGGAAAGGGTAAAGTGCTGAGGAAGAAGGAATCTGATAGGATAGGAGAGTGAATCATGGAAGAAAGGGAAGGAGGAGGGGCACCAGAGGCAGGTGATGGGCAGATGAGAAGAAGAGAAGTAAGAGAACAGACAAAGGAAAAAGAGAAAAAAGTTCGTAAGACATGTGACAATAGCATGTTGATATTGAACTAATTCCATTGAGTTGAGTAACTGGCAAAAACTTGACAGGAATATAATCTAGGTAATGCAAGTTATTTACTCTCATGGGAAAGTAGAGATGCAGAATTTAGTTATATGTGAGATGACAGAACAGTGACTGGGTTTGTTACTGTCAGTGTACCAAAGTGCAGTGAAAAGCTCGTCTTGCTTACTGCCCATACAGATCAATTCATTACAACTGCGCATTGAGACAGTACAAGGGAAAGCAATAACAAAATGCAGAATAAAGTGTTACAATTACGGAGAGAGCACAATGCAGGTAGACAACAAAGCTCACAGACCATTATGGGGTAGGTAATGAGGTCGACAGGCCGTCTATCGTACCAGGGAATCATTCATTAGTTTTATAACAGCGAGGTAGACGCTATCCTTGAGACTGGTGCTGATTCTGCCCGATGGGAGGGGGGAAAGAGAGAATGTCTGAGGTGGGTGGGGTCTTCAATTATGCCGACTACTTTACTGAGGCAGCAGGAAATGTAGACAGAGTCCATGGAGGGGAGGCTGGTTTCAGTGATGTGCTGAGCTGTGTCCACAACTCTCTGCAGTTTCTTGTGGTCGGGGACAGAGCAGTTGTCATAACAACCTGTGTCACATCGACACAGGATGCTTTCTATGGTGCACCGATAAAATTAAGGGGCAAGCCAAATTTCCTTTGCCTCCTGAGGAAGTAGAAGCACCAGTGAGCTTGACCATAGTGTCTATGTGGTATCAGAAACAAAGGTTCTGAACTTAAAGAAGGGTAACTTTGAAGGTATGAGACGTGAATTAGCTAAGATAAACTGGCAAATGATACTTAAAGGGTTGACGGTGGATATGCAATGGCAAGCATTTAAAGGTTGCATGGATGAACTACAACAATTGTTCATCCCAGTTTGGCAAAAGAATAAATCAAGGAAGGTAGTGCACCCATGGCTGACAAGGGAAATTAGGGATAGTATCAATTCCAAAGAAGTAGCATACAAATTAGCCAGAAAAAGTGGGTCACCTGAGGACTGGGAGAAATTCAGAGTCCAGCAGAGGAGGACAAAGGGCTTAATTAGGAAGGGGAAAAAAGATTATGAGAGAAAACTGGCAGGGAACATAAAAACTGACTGTAAAAGCTTTTACAGATATGCGAAAAGAAAAAGATTGGTTAAGACAAATGTAGGTCCCCTACAGACAGAAACAGGTGAATTGATTATGGGGAGTAAGGACATGGCAGACCAATTGAATAACTACTTTGGTTCTGTCTTCATTAAGGAGGACATAAATAATCTTCCGGAAATAGTAGGGGACAGAGGGTCCAGTGAGATGGAAGAACTGAGGGAAATACATGTTAGTAGGGAAGTGGTGATAGTTAAATTGAAGGGATTAAAGGCAGCTAAATCCCCAGGACCAGATGGTCTGCATCCCAGAGTGCTTAAGGAAGTAGCCCAAGAAATAGTGGATGCATTAGTGATAATTTTTCAAAACTCTTTAGATTCTGGACTAGTTCCTGAGGATTGGAGGGTGGCTAATGTAACCACATTTTTTAAAAAAGGAGGGAGAGAGAAACCGGGGAATTATAGACCAGTTAGCCTAACTTCGATGGTGGGGAAAATGCTAGAGTCAGTTATCAAAGATGTGATAACAGCACATTTGGAAAGCGGTGAAATCATCGGACAAAGTCAGCATGGATTTGTGAAAGGAAAATCATGTCTGACGAATCTCATAGAATTTTTTGAGGATGTAACTAGTAGAGTGGATAGGGGAGAACCAGTGGATGTGGTATATTTGGATTTTCAAAAGGCTTTTGACAAGATCCCACACAGGAGATTAGTGTGCAAACTTAAAGCACACGGTATTGGGGTAAGGTATTGATGTGGATAGAGAATTGGTTGGCAGACAGGAAGCAAAGAGTGGGAATAAACGGGACCTTTTCAGAATGGCAGGCAGTGACTAGTGGGGTACCGCAAGGCTCAGTGCTGGGACCCCAGTTGTTTACAATATATATTAATGACTTAGATGAGGGAATTAAATGCAGCATCTCCAAGTTTGCAGATGACACAAAGCTGGGCAGCAGTGTTAGCTGTGAGGAGGATGCTAAGAGGATGCAGGGTGACTTGGATAGGTTAGGTGAGTGGGCAAATTCATGGCAGATGCAATTTAATGTGGATAAATGTGAGGTTATCCACTTTGGTGGCAAAAACAGGAAAACAGATTATTATCTGAATGGTGGCCGATTAGGAAAAGGGGAGGTGCAACGAGACCTGGGTGTCATTATACACCAGTCATTGAAAGTGGGCCTGCAGGTACAGCAGGTGGTGAAAAAGGCGAATGGTATGCTGGCATTCATAGCAAGAGGATTCGAGTACAGGAGCAGGGAGGTACTACTGCAGTTGTACAAAGCCTTGGTGAGACCACACCTGGAGTATTGTGTGCAGTTTTGGTCCCCTAGTCTGAGGAAAGACATCCTTGCCATAGAGGGAGTACAAAGAAAGTTCACCAGATTGATTCCTGGGATGGCAGGACTTTCATATGATGAAAGACTTGATCAACTAGGCTTATACTTGTTGGAATTTAGAAGATTGAGGGGGGATCTTATTGAAACGTATAAAATCCTAAAGGGATTGGACAGGCTAGATGCAGGAAGATTGTTCCCGATGTTGGGGAAGTCCAGAACAAGGGGTCACAGTTTGAGGATAAAGGGGAAGCCTTTTAGGACCGAGATGAGGAAAAACTTCTTCACACAGAGAGTGGTGAATCTGTGGAATTCTCTGCCACAGGAAACAGTTGAGGCCAGTTCATTGGCTATATTTAAGAGGGAGTTAGATATGGCCCTTGTGGCTAAAGGGATCAGGGGGTATAGAGGGAAGGCTGGTACAGGGTTCTGAGTTGGATGATCAGCCATGATCATACTGAATGGTGGTGCAGGCTCGAAGGGCCGAATGGCCTACTCCTGCACCTATTTTCTATGTTTCTATGTTTCTATCTGTTTGGAATAGGACAGGCTATTGGTGGGTGATGTTCACTCCCAGGAACTTGACACTCTCAGCCCTTCCCACCTCAACACCATTGATGCAAGTGTTCAGGGAGGACAAGTGATTGGGTATGTTTAAATCAGAGGTTGATAGGTTCTTGGTTAGTAGGAGTGTCAACAGTTACAGGGTGACAGTAGAAGAATTGGGTTGGGAAAGAAAATGAACCAGCCAGGATTGAGTGATGGATCAGGCTCGATGGAATGACTGGCTAATTCTGTTCCTATGTCTTGTGTTTCCTTTGATCTTCAGATGTGGATGTTGAACGTCCTGAAGAACAGTCCATTGCGACCTATGTCTCACAGTTTCTGGAACATTTCCCTTATGTGGACGAGGTAGGAGATTTGTGTCTCAGCGTCTGGCAAACTCTGCCATCAACAGTCAGCTGTCTTGAGTTGCTCTCTCCGCCAGTGTCTGTGAGTCAGATGAGTTTGAACAGCATGACTGAACCGAGAAGACAGAAAACTTAATCAGGCCAATTAATAATAAAGAAGCACTGTTGACAGGCTTGGAATTGGAAATGGTTTATTATTGTGACATGTACCATGATACAGTGAAACACTTGTCTTGCATACGGTTTATAGAGATCGGATCATTGCACAGTGCACTGAGGTAGAACAAGGCAAAACAATAACAATGATGATAAAGATTAGCTTTATTTGTCACATGTACATCGAAACACTGTGAAATGTGTCCTTTGCATCAAATAAAGCTAATCTTTAATCTAATCTATATAATATAATTAAAGTATTTGGGCTATACTTTGTCATCCTTCTTTTGACTGTATCTTCATTCTGTTATTCTTCCTGTTTGTATTTGTGATTGGCAGGGTCTGTGTGGATGACACACAAACACGAGCTTTTCGCTATATCTCAGTATGTGTGACAATGATAAACCGATACCAATACCCATACCCTTTCCAGGAGGATAGTCATAGATACAGTACAGAAACGGGCCTTTTGGCTCAATGAGTCTGCGCTAACTATCAACCACCCGTTTATACCAATTGTACATTGACCCCTTTTTCACTCCCCCCCACATTCTCAGCAACTCTCCCCAGATTCCGTCACTCACCCACACACCAGGGGCAATTTACAGCGGCAAATCAACCCTCTGACCTACATGTCTTTGGAATGTGGGAGGAAGCAGGAGCAGGTGGAGGAAACTCTACTGATTCACGGGGTGAGCATGCAGACTCCATACCGACAGTAGCTGAGGTCAAGATCGAACCTGGGTCCATGGCACTGTGCCCATGTGCCACCCATTCTATCAAATAGATGACCACTGTGCCTGGTGTTACTAAGGGTACTGGGAGATCACCTGAGGAGATTAAGACCAACTATCACTCACTAATTAGTTAGACTTCATTTTCTGGTAATAAAGCCTTCTTTCAACAAGGTCCTGAAGAGCAAAGTGAAGAACGTTGCCTGGATTCGAGGACTTGAGTTGTAGGGAGTGGTTTTATTTTATTTAGAGATACAGCACAGCATGATAACAGGTCCTTCCAGCTCAATGAGCCTGTGTTGTCCAACTACACCCATGTGACTGATTAACCTATTAACCCCTACATCTGTGGAAGGTGGGAGGAAACTGGAGCACGCGGAGGAAACCTAAGTGGTCACGGGATGTTTGTACAAACTCCTTACAGACAGCGGCAGGAATTGAACCCGGGACGCTGGTGCTGTGATAGTATTACGCTAGCCTTTGCTTTAGCAGGCTAGGACTTTATCCCTTGGAATGTAGGACAATGAGGGGTGATCTTATCGAGGTATATAAAATCATGAGGGACATTGACAGGGCCAATGCACAGTCTTTTTCTCAGGGAAAGGGAATGCAGAACTAGAGGGCATAGGTTTTAGGCAAGAAGAGGAAGATTTATACACACCACCTACTTTCTCATGCTTGGGCAGTATGTATATGGAATGAGGTGCCAGATGAAGAAGTTGAGGCGGTAGTGTAACAATACTTAAAAGACATTTGGACGGGTACATGGACAGCAAAGATTTAGAGCAGGATTTCCAACCTGGGGTCCACCGACCCCTTGCTTAATGGTGTTGGTCCATGGCATAAAAAAGGCTGGGAACCCCTGGCTTACAGGGACATGGCCCAAATGCGAGTGAGTGGGACTAGCTTAGGTAGGCACCTTGATTGAAATGAACCAGTTGGGTCTGTTTTATGTGCTGTTTGACTGGCTACCTCTGTGACTAACAATCCATCACTCTGAGCTTTTAAAAGATTAGGAGATGTGTGTATGTTTAATACGTCTAATTATTTTGTTTTCTTGACAGAACAATTTGGCAGAAGATGCCTCTGAATTGCCATTGGAAAACTCTTGCTTCAGCCCTGAAGTTATGCCTTCAAACTTAGGAGTGCAATATTCAAGTAAGACCCAGGAAGAAGAACTGAACAGTGTTTTAAACAATGAATCCTATGCTTCAGAAAATACCAAGGAACCTGTGCACACCTCGCAGAGAGAGGAGATGGTCGATGATCTACCATCACATGATGACGTTGATCACTTCCTTGTTAACGAGAATGGAGGCTCTGAGAGAGAAGCATCTCCTTCATCCATTCCCAATGCCAATAACTCAACTATATATCAAGATAATGGACCGCCATCATTGGATTTGCGCCGCCGATCCTCGCAGCATAGCCCCGAGGCTACTGAGACAGTAGAGGAGATATTTGTACTGCTGCATCCAGTGAGGAGAAAGACTTCAACTGGAGAGAAGATATTGGTTCTAGAGGAGGAGCCATCGTCCCCAGTCTCCCATGACAGCGGCTCACCGGTCTCAGCCAATGACGTTTTCACAGTTGTACCCAATGTTGAAGCCTCTGCGTCGTCTGTAAAATCGGCAGGTGATGCCTCCTCGGAGACCTCCGTACAGAAAGGCGTCATGGACTCTTACAATTCCAGTAACTCTCAACTTCATTCTTTATGTCCTGTCGACCTCCGAGCGGAGGCCAGCGCTCCTGCCCAGAACCGTACCGTTTCAGAATCGGGTACGCAGACAGATGAGAAGCCATCTGTTCAGCAGAATGAGAGGTCCTCCACGGGGATCAGCTCAATCCTCCAGGGCGATGAGAAAGTGTCTGTGATACCACTCAACCTTGTTTATTACCCTCATTACGACGTACCTGTGTCTGAGGTGCTTGAAGCTTTCTCGGTTACCGGTACTTCACAGAGGGATCTTATTCCCAGGATTCAGTCTGACAAAGAACTGTCACCACTTACTGACGAAGCCTATCAGTCTTGTTCCGAGTTCAGTGGCACATTCTCACTGCAAGAACTCAGTCCAACCTCATCTGATTACGCGCTGTGCTCCCCTGACACTGATCAAGCAGACACTTTGAATCATTCTCGTCCTTCAGAAACTAGAGAGGTTGTTCAGCCATTGTCTTCCTTGCAAGAGACTGAGACGGCCGAGTTTGTGCCCGAGGTGAAGACTGGTATTCCCGGCGAACTGGCTGTGGTGTGTCAGGGTGAGCTGTCAGGACAGCCTACACTACACCATCCTGATAGACCTTGGGAAGAAAAGTCCTCAGAACCAAACAACGGAGATCTTCAAGTATCTGAGGGAGGATCTCACGCGGATGAAGAAGAAAGGCGTGAAGGTTCAGAGGTAACATTTCTTCATTAAGTAAATTGTCCTGTTTGCAACAACGGTCATATGTGTCAAGTCTACAAAATCACAGTCGAGTTTATTGTCATACGCACAAGTGTAATGAAACACGTACTTGCAACAGCATGACACACACAAAGCAGCATTCACGTGAAAAACTTAAGTTGGGCATAAATTGTACATGGTGTAGTTCAGGAAGAATGCCATTAGAGCAAAAAAAAATGTCCATTTTAGTGCAAAGTGATTGTAGTGTTACTGTAGTGATTAGGGTTTCGCTGGTTGGTTCAAGAATCAAATGGTTGAAGGGAAGTAGTTGTTCCTGGACCTGGTGGTGTGGATCTTCAGGCTTCTGTACTTCCTGCCCGATGTAGTGAAGAGAGGCTGGCATGGCCCATGTGGTGGATGTTGCCTTCTCAAGGTGGCACCTCCTGTAGATACTCCTGAGATGGTGGATAGGGATGTGCCCATGATGCATTGTCAATCCAAGTCGAGTTTACTGTCATGTGCACAAGTACGGTGAGGTACAGGTACAGTGAAAAACTTGCAGCCATATCAAGGGCATGTAGGTACAGACAAATACACATTGATGTACCTATGCCCAGAGATACAGCACTAAAATAGGCTCTTCGGCCCACACGTTCATGCTAAGCATCAACCACCCTTCATTCTCCCCCTGGATTCTACCTGTCTGCCTAAACAATCAGGCAACACATACAAAATGCTGGTGGAACGCAGCGGGCCAGGCAGCATCTCAGATCTCAGATTTTCTCCAGCATTTTGTGTGTGTTTGCTTGAAATTCCAGCCTCTGCAGATTTCCTCGTGTTGGCGTACCTAATCAATCAGGTTAGTTTACAGCAGCCTACTGGCCCACATGTCATTGAGGTGAATGTCAGAAGAAATCGGGCACGGTCACGGGGAAGTTGTGCAAACTCCACGCAGACAGTGCCCGAGGTCAGGATTGAACGTGAGCTGCTGGAGCTGCGAGACAGCGGCTCAGCCCACTGTGCCACAGTGCTGCCGGTGTTGTGGGGGCAGAAACTGCTGATAAGTATTGGTGTGAATTGAAAGATACTTTCCTAAGAAATGGAAATTGAGTTTGAAATTTCTAAAACAAAGAATGTGTTTGGAAGATAAGAATTCTATTTTTCAAGTTTAATTAAAAATATCAGATGGCTTATGAAATCTTTGAATATTATTTTACGGTAGCAACACAGCTGGTATCCCAACACTGTGATGCAGTTGTGAAGAAGGCACATCAATGGCTCTACTCTTTTTTGAACTCGGTATAGAGTCATACAGCACAGAACCAGGTGCTTTTGCCCAGCTCTTCCCTACCCGCCAAGATGCCCATCCAAGTCTCATTTGACAGTGCTTGGCCCACGACCTCTTAAAGCGCTCTAGTCTGTGTATCTGTTCAACTGTACTTTTAAAAGTTGTTCTTGTACGTACCTCAACCACTACCTCTGGCAGCCTATTCCACAATTATACTACCGCTTGGGTTTTTAAAAATTTTCCTTCGTTTCTCTTAACTCTCTGCTCTCTCACCTTAAACCTATGCTGTCCAATTATTGATTTCCCAAACACTGGGAGTAAGGCTGGTTGCATTCACACTATCTATGTTCCTCATGACATTAAACTCCTCTGTAAGACCACCTCTCAGAACCCTACATTCTAGGGAATAAAGTCCTAGCCCGTCCGGCCTCCTCTTGTAACTCTGTCTCTCAAGTCCCGGCATCATCTTTGTGAATCTTTTCTGTACTTTTTCCAGTTTCATAACGTCTTTCCCTTTGGCAGGGCAATCAGAACGGAACACAGTACTCCAAGTCAGCCAAAGATCCTTGACAATTTCTGTTGTCGTGTGGTGGAGAGCTTTCTGACTGTTTGCATCTGAGCCTGGTGTAGAGGTGCCAATGTGCAGAATCACAAGGATCTGCAGAGGACTGTAGACTCAGCCAGCTCCATCACAAGCACAGCCCTCCCTACCATAGAGGTGGTGCCTCAGGAGGGTAGCATCCATAATTAAGTACCCTCACCAGCCAGGACATGCCCTCTTCTCCGTACCACCATGGGGAAGAGGTACAGGAACCTGACATCACACATTCTCAAGTTCAGGAACAGTTTTTTCCCCTCCACCATCACATTGCTGCACAGCCTATGAATACTCGTTATTCCTTCTTTTGCACTATGTATTTATTTTGTAATTTATAGTAATTTCAGCAAGACTAGATGGGCTGAAAGCCCTGTTTCTGTGCTGTACTTTTCTATGACCCTCTGCTGTCTTTGCACTGTGCTGTTGCCACAAAGCAGTAAGCTGCATGCCATCTGACGCAAGATTCTGCCGATGCTGGAAGTCCAGAGTAGCGCACACAAAATGCTGGAAGAACTTTGCAGGTCAGGTAGCATCTATGGAGAGGAATAAACAGTCGGTGTTTTGGGCTGAGAACCTTTTCCAGTCCTGTTCAGTCCCGATGACACAACTTTGATTGGCCTTATTTCTAGCAGTGATGAGAGAGCCTACAGAGGAGAGGTTGACACCATGACACAGGGGTGCCAGGATAACAACCTCTCTCTCAATGTCCAAAAAACAAAAGAGCTGATTGTGGATTACAGGAGGAATGGAGACAGACTCAGCCCAACCAACATCAACGGGTCTGCAGTTGAGAGGGTGAGCAGTTTCAAGTTCCTTGGTATACACATCACCGAAGATCTTGCCTGGACTGTACACACCAGCTGCGTGGCACAAGAATGTCTCTTCCACCTCAGGCAACTGAAGAAGTTCGGCATGGTCCCCAAATCCTGAAGACCTTCTACAGGGGCGCCATTGAGGCATACTGACTGGCTGTATCACCGCCTGGTACAGGAACTGCACCAACCTTGATTGTTGGGCACTACAGAGAGTGGTACGGACAGCCCAGCGCGTCTGTGGATGTGAACTTCCCTCCATTGAGGACATTTGCATGAAGAAGGCCTGGAAGATGATCAGGACGCAGGTCACTCCAACCATACACTGTTTTTGCTGTTTCGGTCTGGCAAATGCTACCACAGCATTAAAGCCAGGACCAACAGGCTACGGGACAGCTTCTTTCTACAAGCCATTAGACTTTTATATTCACTTGTCTGTACATTGCAAACGGAGTCATAACGCAAAGGCTTTTACTCCCTCACGTTGTCAATGGATGTAAGGTTTTAAATAAATTCTAAATTCCAACATTTTGTGTGTGTTATTCACGACGTCAAGGTCAGTGATATTAAATCTAATTCTGATTCTGAATATTTTAGGAGGTTGGAGCCCAGCAGTGGGACCTGCAGACAAATCCAAGGGACAGGGCAGAGGAGACTGGAGAAGAGGAGGAGGGCTTGGGCAGTGAGACAGAGCTGGTGGCCATCGCCAGCTCACAGCAACTCGCAGAACCACAGAGCACCGAGGTTTCAAGGTGAACACCCATGACTTTTCTCTGTCATGTCTGGCCCACGCTTCTCGGCCTCCCCCCACCCCCGCAGCTGATCTACCACTTTTCTTTGGTACTACAACTAGATAACCTGAACTAGAGGAACAAAAACTCTACAGGAGACACAAGGCACTGCAGGCACAGGAATCTGGAGCAACAGTCTGCCGGACAAAGTCTCATCCCTGATTCAGAGTCTTGACAATTTCTTCACCCACCCCACTCCCCCCTCACAGATGCTGCTCGACCTACTGAGTCCTTCAGCAGATTGCTTGTTGCGGGAGGGACTGAGCCAATGAGGCAGCATCTGTGGGCTTGGGGGAGCAATGGATGGTCAATGGTTTGAGTAGAGACCTCCTTTTGGGCTGCAAGTTAGAAGCCTGTAGAAGGAGGAAAGGAGGTCCTTCCCACCCTCTGGTTGAATTTCATTGCACCTGTGCATATGACAATAAGACCATAAGAAATCCGAGTAGAACTGGGTCATTTGGCCCATCAAATCTGCTCTGCCATGGCTGATTTATTATCCTCCTCAACCCCATTCTCCTGCCTTAATCCCACACCCTTACTAATCAAGAGCTTATCAACCTCCGCTTTAAATATACGCAGTGACTTGGCCTGCTCAGCTGTCTGTGGCAATGAATTCCACAGATTCACCACCCTCTGGCTAAAGAAATTCTTCCTCATCTTTGATCTAAAGGGATGTCCTTGTATTCTGAGGCTGTGCCCTCTGGTCCTAGACTCTCCACTTTATCTAGGCTTTCCAATATTCAATAGACTTCAATGAGATCCCCACTCATTCTTCTCAACTCCACCGAGCATAGGCCCAGAGCCATCAAACACTCCTCTGTTGTGATCAATGAGGCCAAAAGGACAACTATTTTCTTGATTCAAAAAAAGCCTGACTAATGTGTTTTCTTATCATATACTTTGTCCAAGTGTGCTTGTCAAATTATTTGGTTTGTGGCTTTTATTTTACCAGCTCAATAGTTACAAGAAGTGTTGAAGACGTGAGAGATGCAAACAGCTACGATCCTTATGGTCTGGATCAAGAATTGCCTGCAGAAGTGGTGGTGAGTGACGTAGACTGGGAACTTGTGTATGTACACATCTCCTTGCAGCAGAATTACAGGCACACAGCATCAAATGCACAACATGCACAAGAAAGATATAAATGATACTAAATTATACAAGAAAGAACACAACTGGAACAAAAACAGACAAAATGCATTGTAGTGGAAAGTGGTGGTAGTGTTGCAGCACTGACGTGGTTTGGGTTGTGAAGGTTGCATTAAGAACCAAATTATTGAAGGGAAATTGATGGGTTAGTTTATTATTGTCACATGTACCAAGGTACATCGAAAAACTTTGTTTTATATGCCATCCATCAGCCCAAATCATTGGAAGCTGAGTGGACGTCGAGAGGATGTTCCCTGTAGTGGGCGAGTCTAGGAGGAGAATGCAGGGATAAAGTTGCAATGAGGTCAGATTTCAGTTTCATAGAAACATAGCTGCACAATACAGGCCCTTCGGCCCACAATACTGCATCGAACGTGTACCTACTTTAGAAATTATCTAGGGTTACCCATTACCCTCTTTTTCTAAGCTCCATGTACCTATCCAGGAGCCTCTTAAAAGACCCTCTCGTATCAGCCTCCATCACAGTCGCCAGCAGCCCATTCCATGCACTCACCACTCTCTGCGTAACAAAAAAAACTTACCCCTGACATCTCCTCCGTACCTACTTCCAAGCACCTTAAAACTGTGCCCACTCGTTTTAGCCATTTCAGCCCTGGGGAAAAGCCTCTGACTATCCACACGATCAATGCCTCTCGTCATCTTATACACCTCTATCAGGTCACCTCTCATCCTCCGTTGCTCCAAGGAGAAAAGGCCAAATTCACGTAAGGCATTCTCATAAGGCATGCTCCCCAATCCAGGCAACATCCTTGTAAATCTCCTCTGCACTCTTTCTGTGGTTTCCACATCCTTCCTGTAGTGAGGTGACCAGAACTGAGCACAGTACTCCAAGTGGGGTCTGACCAGGGTGCTATAAAGCTGCAACATTACCTCTCGGCTCTTGCATTCAATCCCACAGTTGATGAAGGCCAATGCACCATATGCCTTCTTAACTGCATAGTCAACCTGCACAGCAGCCTTGAGTGTCCTATGGACATGGACCCCAAGATCTCATTGATCCTCCACACTGCCAAGAGTCTTACCATTAATACTATACTCTGCCATCATATTTGACCTACCAAAATGAACTACTTTACACTTATCTGGGTTGAACTCCAGCTGCCACTTCTCAGCCCAGTTTTGCATCCTATCAATGTCCCGCTGTGACCTCTGACAGCCCTCAACACTATCCACAACACCCCCAACCTTTGTGTCATCAGCAAATTTACTAACCCATCCCTCCAGTTCCTCATCAGGTCATTTATAAA
Source organism: Mobula hypostoma (assembly GCF_963921235.1). Lineage (NCBI taxonomy): Eukaryota > Metazoa > Chordata > Chondrichthyes > Myliobatiformes > Myliobatidae > Mobula > Mobula hypostoma. The sequence goes on along the minus strand of NC_086097.1, from coordinate 29,541,599 downwards.
AATCGCGAAGATTAGGGGTCCCGGAGGCACACCACTGGTCACCAACTTCCATACAGAATATGACCTGTCTACAACCACTTTGTCAGTAGATGTCTACTGACATCTTCTACAAGCCCACTCACTCTCATAACTAACTCAACTATACCTCTTCCCACCCTGCCACATGCAAAAATGCCATTCCCTATTCCCAGTTCCCCCGTCTCCGCCTCATCTGCTCCGAGGATGAGGTTTTCCGCTCCAGGACATCTCAAATGTCCTCTTTCTTTAAGGATGGTGGTTTCCCTTCTGCTATCATCAGTGATGCCCTCACCCACATCTCCTCCATTTCCCGCAGTTCGGCTCTCATCCCATCCTCCCGCCACCACAACAGGAACAGAGTTCCCCTTGTCCTCACCTACCACCCCACTAGCCTCCGGATCCAACACATTATCCTCCACAACTTCTGCCACCTTCAACAGGACCCCACCACTAAGCACATCTTTCCCTCTCCACCCCTCTCTGCTTTCCGCAGGAATCTGTCCCTCCACGACTCCCTAGTCCACACGTCCCTCTCCATGGATCTCCCACCTGGCACTTATCCCTGTAAGAGCAAGTGCTACACCTGTCCCTACACCTCCTCTCTTGCCACCATTCAGGACCCCAAACAGTACTTCCAAGTGAGGCAACACTTCACTTGTGAGTCTGTTGGGGTCATCTATTGCATCCGGTGCACCCGGTGCGGCCTCCTCTACATCGGTGAAACCTGACGCAGATTGGGGGACCGCTTCGTCAAGCACCTCCACTCCATCCGCCAAAACAGACAGTATCTCCCAGTAATCACCCAGTTCAACTCTGCTTCCCACTCCCATTCAGGTATGTCCATACATGGCCTCCTCTACTGCCATGATGAGGCTAAACTCAGGTTGGAGGAACAGCACCTCATATACTGTCTAGGTAGTCTCCAGCCCCTTGCTATGAACATAGAATTCTCCAACTTCCGGTAATTCCCTCCCCCTCTCTTCCTCTATCCCTATTTCACTCTGCCCCCTCCCCCAGCTGCCTATCAGCCTCCTCCTACTGCCCATTGTGTTTTCCCCTATTCCTCCTTCACCTTTCCTGCCTATCACCTCCCTGCTTCCCCTCCCCAACCCCTTTATCTTTCCCCTTACTGGTTTTTCACCTGGAACCTACCAGCCTTCTCCTTCCCACCCTCCCCCCACCTTCTTTATAGGGCCTCTGCCCCTTCCCTCTACAGTCCTGACGAAGGGTTCCGGCCCGAAACGTTGACTGATCTTTTCCACGGATGCTGCCCAACCTACTGAGTTCCTCCAGCGTGTTGTGAATGTTGCTACAACCACTCTTTGCCTTCTGTGGGCAAGCCAGTTCTGGATCCACAAAGCAAGCACCCCTTGGATCCCATGCCTCCTTACTTTCTCAATAAGCATTACATGGGGTACCTTATCAAATGCCTCAGAGTTTAGATTTATTTATCACATGTACATTGAAACATGCAGTGAAAAGCATCATAACAACCAGCACACCAAGGATGTGCTGGGGGAAGACCATATATGTAGCCACACATTCCAACACCAACGTAGGCACAAGGTTCAGCAGTAGAACAACAGGTCAAAATGACATCAACAGCAAAGCCGCCCCACCAGAAACACACACAGGCTTCCAACACGAGGACAGGATGCCTCCAGGCCTCTAGTCCTTAATTCCGCATTCTTTGAGTCACAGGCATTGGGCCTCCAACCTTCAGTCCTTGGCCAGGACTCTCAGATTCGACCTTTGGGCCTTTACCTCAAGACTCACTGACTTCGGTCTTCGACCTTCGGGCATGTGGTCAGTGAATGACGGAGTAGATTCAAGGGGCTGAATGGCCTTCTGCTTTTAGTACGTAGTTGCATTTGTTCAAATGCATCAAGTTTACAGCCTCCAAACTAATCAGAGCCTCTTGCTTCCCTCTTACTAAGGACGAAGATCATTTAAATCTTTGGCAACATCATGCAAGTGAGCAAGATCAGATGAAGTCACTGCTGGAACTGGGAACACTTGATGAACACTCCCATGATCTACTGATGTCAGCAGCAGAACAGGACGAACAGCGCGAGGTAGTGCTTGTTTACACCCCACCTTCTCTTTATCATGTGCTGGGTACGTCCTGATATTGGAGCAAAGGAGGATGAAAGGCCACTTGATAGAGGTGTACATGATTATGGGAGGCATAGATAGAGGGAACAGCCAGAGACTTTTTCCCCAAGATGGAATTGGCCTTCGTTTAAGGTGCTTGGAGGAAAGTTTAGGGGGGAGTTCAGAGATAGTTTTTTTTTCACATAGTGAGTGGTGGGTGGGTGGGATGCATTGCCAGATGTGGTGGTTGACGCAGAAACGTTAGGGACATTTAAGAGACTCTTAGATAGGCACATGGGTGATAGATAAATGGAGGATTATGAGCTGTGTAGGAGGGAAGGGTTAGATTGATTGTGGAGTAGGTTTGTATAGGTCAGCAAACCATTGTGGGCGAAAGAGCCTGTGCTGTACAGTGCAAAGACATAAAATTGCTATAATTTAGAAAATAAACAGTGCAAACAAAAAAAGAAATAATGAGGTCGTATTCAAAGCTCTGATGACAGAGGGGCAGAAGATGTTCCTGTTCTCTGACGACTACACAAAGTTTAACTCCATTCAGAGCTCCTTGTGCCTGCAGCAATATCTGGACAATGTGTTTAGAATTGGCAAGTAACATCGAGCTATCCGAGTTCCAGGTTTACAACCGGTTCCAACAAAAAAGAATCTAATCAACTGCTCTTGACATTTAAGTGTGATGTGATAGAGGTAGTGTTGTAATCTTTTTCAAGAGTTCTGATAGATGAGTCCCCGGAGTCGAACAGGATATATACTCCAAGTTACAATGGGAAATGTGGGAAGAAATTGCTGTGCCTTTGGCGATGATCTTTGCGTCTGCGCAGGCCTCAGAAGTAGCCCTAGCAAATTGGAGAGTGAAGATGTTATTCTTTTATTCAAGAAAGGTAATAGGGATAATCGTGGGAATTGTAGACTTACGTCATTGGTGGGCAAACTATTGGAAAGGATTGACTTTTTTTTTGAGGAAATTGATGAAGGGAGAGCAGCGGATGTGGTGTATAAGGATTTTAGTAAGGCATTTGATAAGCTCACTCAGAAAGTCAGGAGACGTGGAATCCAGGGAAACTTGGCTACATGGATACAAAATTGGAATACCTACAGAAGGCAGAGGGTGGTAGTAGATGGAGCAGATTCTGCCTGGAGGTCGGCAACCAGTGGTGTTCCACAGGGACCCCTGCTCTTTAATAAGTTACTTGGATGAGGAAGTGGTAGTGGGAGCTGGAGATGAAAGGTTGGTGGAGTTGTGGATAGTGTAGAAGGTTGTCATAGGTTACAAAGGACATTGACAGGATGCAGAACTGGGCTGAGAAATGGCAGATGTATTGATTCAGATTTATTGATTACGTGTATATTGAAACACAGTGAAATGCGTTGTCTGTTTTAACAACCTGGGGAGTGTCACCACACATTCTGGCATCAATATGGCATGTCCACAGTGATGGGCCAAATGGCCTAATTCTGCTCTTTTTTTAATGGTTTATAGACTGAGATGTTGGTAGAATCTAGTGATGTGATCAGCTTGGCTCTTTAGGATCTCGTGGCAGCCATTTTATAAAGCAGGGGCACCCGATGGCCCTGCTAACTTCTAGTGGAGAACATTGAGCGAAAGTTACGTTGGGTTTGTTTGCTGGTTGTGAGCTGTGTTGATGAAGTATAGGTTTTGCAAGTAGCGTAAAGGTGAGTTAATGATTTACTGCTGCTCCCTTTTATTTTTTTTGAACAACAGGTATCAGATTGTCAGCTGCCCTTGAACGAACCAAAAATAACAGAGCAAACAAGTGTGGAAACAAGGTAAGAATAATGACTTCATATCTGTCCGTAACTATGGCTCTTTCCACCCGCAGGATAGCTTGCCAGACATATTTTATGGCAGCCATTCAAATATGAAATTAAGCTTTGGTCAAGTACACACATGTTTTGTGTCGCTCCAGAGCAGCATTAAGAATGTGTTTCGTTAAAGCAGCCTTCATACACTGCCACTTTACACTTCCACTGCACACCTCATACCTACACTGACGGTCACTGTCCTACTGTGCTTTCATCTGCCCTGCCGCTACCTGGAAGAGTTCCTCTTGCCTAGAATCACTTTGTCACTTTATCATTTCCTGTCTGTCACCTTATGTTCAGATACCCCTGCGCTGTGTGTACATACTGCCAGTCTATGTATATAATCTAATCTTGAGTATGTACGGGCACACTCAGTTATTTTTACATTGTGTTTTATAGGATTGCTTTCATATTTATGTTTATTATGTTTTTTAATGCTGATTGTTTTTTTTAATGTTGCATCGGATCCGGAGTAAGTCATTTCATTCTCCTTTATACTCGTATACTGAAGAATGACATAAACAATCTGGAATGTGAAGATATGTGGGAGCTGGGGATGAAAGGATCTCAGAAACTGAAAGAGCATCTGTATTTCAGGGTGGGGACCTGGCATCTCAACTGAGGCTTGAACCCAGCAACATTAGGTGAAATATGATGGCAATAATCTGTGCTGACTTGAAATATTCCAGGTAGATCTACTAGTATGTGTGCAAGGTTTCTCTGAGGAGAGTAGATAATTTTGATTTAGACAATACATAAACAGGCACTTTGGCCCAACTTGTCCATGCTAACCAAGTTGCTTTACTGATCTAGTCTCATATGCTTGCTTTAGGCCTGTATCCCTCGTCATTTTACCTGTACAAATATCTTCCAAATGTTTCATACACACACCACCCTGTTGGTGGGGGAAGGGGGCGGGAAGAAGTTGCCCATCAGGTCTCTCTTAACTCTTTCCCCTCCCATTATAAACCGACGCCCTCTAATTTTTGGCTCCTCTGACTCAGGGAAAAGACTGATCATTCACCTATTCAATATCCCTGATGCATTTAAATTGGTAGACTGTTTTATTGTTGTCACGTGTAGCAAAGTACAGTGAAAAACATTGTTTTGCATGCCGTCAGTGAAGGTGATTTCATCACATCAGTACGTTGAAGTAGTACAAAGGGAAACAATCGCAGAATGCAGAAGAAAGTGTTATAGTTACAGAGACGGTGCAGACAATCGTGCTGATATCATTCCAAAAAGGTTTTGGAAGTCAAAAATGAGGCATAAAACTTAGTGATAATAGCTGTTCCATTAAGTGTTACAAGAATAAAGAACTATCAGAGGAAAAGGAGTCATGGTCATCTCGTACTCAGACTAGAGATAATAACGTTCCAGAGATAACACCTAACGAATAAAACTGCCAGATTCAACTGGCATGACACCTGCTGCAGAAAAACCAAGAAGCTTCTAGAAAATACAGAATCACCTATACTACATTTACTGAAAAATTTATTTAACACTCCCCCTGGTGCCGCACACTTCCTTCCCTCTCTCCCATCTTTCACTTCCCTCTCTTATTAGATTCCTTTTCCTTCAGTCTTCTATAGAGTCTCTTCCACTGATCACCTCCCCCTACCACCTAATCTGGTCTCACCTATCACCTGCCAGCTCGTACTCCTTCCCCTCCCTCCACTTTCTTCCCCTTTCCTTTCCGGTCCTGAAGAAGGGGCTTGGCCTGAAACCGTGACTGTTTATTCCCCTCCGTAGATGCTGCCTGTCTTGCTGAGTTCCTCCAGCATTTTGTGTGTGTTGCTGCAGATCTCCAGCATCTGCAGAATCTCGTGTGCCTCCAGCCTATTAACATATGGTTTGTCTAACTCGTGCAGCATCTCTCTCTCTCTCCCCTCCAGAATTTCTTTCAACCCCGTCCTAACCGACACACGGAACAACCTGTTTTCCAGTGACATCTGAAACCTTTCTGTGTGCCTGAGGAAGGTGCAGTTAAGGTCTAACCACAATGACGTCAGCACACAACAATGAACAGACAAGCATACAGATTTGGAAGCAGGAAAAGGTTACCTGGCTGACTTTATTGTAACCGCTACACTGCATTCCTGTTTACCTATGGTAACCTCTGACCCACTTGCTTCTCATGTCTCCATCTGCATTAGAAATACTCAGAACTTCCAGCTACCTTTGGGGTTCCAAGTATGCACAAGGTCACGGAGTTCTACAGCAGGAAGAAAAGGCTTTCAGCCCACCTGTCTGTGTTGACCAAGGCGCCATATTCACGCGCATCCTATTTGCCAACCTTCTAAACCTTTACAATCCATGTGCCAGTCTGCCTGTCTTTTAAGCATCGTTGCCGTATGTGCCTCAACCACTTCCCCCGGCAGCTTACCCCACACGACTTTTTTTCAAAGGTTAGCTTTATTTGTACGTGGAAGCATGCAGCGAAACGCTTGTTTTGCATCAATGAGCAACACAGTCCGAGGACCGGCCGGAGGCAGCCGGCAAGTGTCGCCGTGCGTCCAGCGCCGAGGTAGCACGCCCACAACTCACTAACCCTAATGCGTACGCTTTTGGAATGTGGGAGGAGACCAGGGCACCCAGAGGAAACCCATACACTCACAGGGAGAATGCAGTAACTGCTTATAGGCAGCGGTGAGAACTGAAACCGGGGCTCTGCCACTGTAACGCGTTACACTGACTGCAACATTACCATACCACCAGCTTACTCCACACGGAAACCATCCATTACGTGTGGGGGGAAAAAAATTGTTCTTCAAGTTCCTGTTAAATCTTTCCCCTCTCACCTTAACCTCTGACCTCTAGTTCTTCGTTCCCCAACCCTGAGAAATGACTGAGGGTCGTTTTCTATGCCGCTGAAGTTTTATACGCCTCTGTAAGACCTCAGGCTCCTGTGCTCCAAAGAATATAGCCCTAGCCTGTCCAGCCTTTCCCTCTAACTCATCCCTCAACTCCTGCCAACAACCTTCTAAGTATTTTTGCACGCTTTCCAGCTTACTGACATCTTTCCTCTAGCATGATGACCAAAACTGTCTACAATACTCCAAATGTGGCCTCACCAGTGTTCGGGAAATGATTTGATCTATGGGCACAGTAGGCAGGACATTAGTACCTTGGTATATGTGACCATCATAAATCAATATATAAATGAGGTATGACCTCCATGTACCAATGGAGAGGAATAAACAGTCGACAAGTCAGACAGAGACCATTGGTCAGGACTGGAAAGGAAGTGGGAAGAAGACAAGAACATGGGGGGGAGGGAACAAGTACAAGCTGGCGTGTGATGGATGAGACTAGGTGAGGGAGGTGGGGGGGATAGGTAGAAGGGTAAAGAGCAGAAGAAGAACGAACCTGCTGGGAAAGGACAGTTGACCACGGAAGAAAGGGAAGGAGGCAGGAAACTAGAGGGAGGTGATGGGCAGTTCATGAGGGTAAGAGAGAGGGCTACCGGAATGGGGGAAACCAGAAGGGGAAGGGGGAACTGGGGAGATGTTAGAGAAATCGATGTTCAGTCCATTAGGTTGGAGACTACCTAGAGAGAAAATGAGGTGCTAGATCAGTGTAGCACAGTATAGACCCTTCAGCCCACAATGTTGTGCTGACCATTTAAGATGCTCTAAGAGCAATCTAATGCTTCTGTCCTGCATAGTTCTCAGCAGGCTTGGGCAAGCACAGGCAGAGGTTCTAAGTAAGTTTCTAGTGAGTTGTTTTGCTCTCTTTCTTTGTCTAATAGTAGATGTCTAGTGTGCTGAGATTAGGTCCAGAATTAGTGGTATGTTCTTTGTGGGAACTCTGGGAGATGGCCAGTCTCCCTGAGAACTACATCTGCATGAAGTGCATCAAGCTGCAGCTCCTTACAGACTGTGTTAGGGAACTGGAGAGGCTCATATGGGAGATTGAGGAGGTGTTCACTAGGAGCTACAGGGGGATGGTCACCCCCCAAGTTGCAAGAGGCTGGTACCTGGGCGACTGTCAGGAGAGGGAAAGGGAATGGGAAGTGCATAAAACCCCTGTAGACATTCCCCTCAATAATAAGCGTACGAGTTTGGATACTGTTGGTGGGGGAAGAAAGCCCTACTGGGGGGAAACCACAGTGACCAGGTCTCCGGCACTAATTCTGGTGCTGTGGCTCAGAGGGAAGTGGGGAGAAGAGGAGTGCAGTAGTGACAGGGAATTCCATAATTCAAGGAGCAGACTGGAGATTCTGGGGACATGAAAGAGACATCTGGATAGTGTGTTGCCTCCCAGGTCCCAGGGTCAGGCTTGGGTCCACAGCATTCTAAAGGGGGAGGGTGAGCAGTCAGAAGTCGTGGTACATATTGGTACAAACAGCATAAGTAGGAAATGGGAGCAGGTCCTGAAGAGAGAATAGAGGGAGTGAGGTAGATAGCTGAAAAGCTGGACCTCCAGGGTAGTAATGTCTGGATTGCTGCCTGTGCCGCATGCCAGTGAGAGTAAGAATTGGATGATTTGGCAGATGAATGCATAGTTGACAAATTGGTGTAGAGAGCAAGGTTTCAGATTTCTGGATCATTGAGATCCTTTCTGGGGAAGGTATGGACTTGTACAAAAGGGTCGGGTTACGCCTGAGCCCGAGGGGGACCAATATCCTTACAGGCTGAAGCTGTTGGGAAGGGTTTAAACTAATTTGGCAGGGGGATGGGAACTGGAGTGATAGGGCTGAAGATGGGGCAGTTGGTATACAAGCAGAGGCAGTGTGTAGTGAGACTGTGAGGAAGGACAGGCAGATGACGGGGCAAAATTGTAAGTGGGATGAGATGAAGTGTAACCTGGTGGCAGAATCACGAAGGCGATGAATACAGTTCTGAAAGTGTTATATTTGAATGCACGCAGTATATGAAATAAAGTAGATGATCTGGCAGCACTGTTGGAGATTGGCAGGTATGAAGTTGTGGCTGAAAGAGGATCAGAGTTGGAAGCTTAACATCCAGGAATAAACATTTGTTTGTTGTATCAAAAAGACAGGCAAGTTGGCAGAGGGGGTGGGTGGTAAAAAAAAATTAAATCAAATCCATAGAAAAAGGTGACATACGATTGGAGGATGTAGAATCCTTGTGGGTCGAGTTAAGAAACTGCAAGAGTAAAAAGACCCCAATGGAAGTTGTATACAGGCCTCCAAACAGTAGTCAGGATGTGGGATACAAATTATAATAGAAGATGGCAAGGACATGTAAAAAAGGCAATGTTATGATAGTCATGGGGATTTCATTATGGGGGTAGACTGGGAAATTCAGATTGAAGCTGGATCCCAAGAGAGGGAATTTGTAGAATGCCTATGAGATGACTTTCTAGAGCAGTTTGTGGTTGAGCCCATTACTAGGGGAAAGACAATTCTGGATTGGGTGTTGTGTGACGAACCAGATTTGATTGGGGAGCTTAAGGTAAAGGCACCCTTAGGAGCCAGTAAGCATAATATTATAGAATGCATCCTGCAGTTTGCAAGGGAGAGGAAAATGTCAGATGTATCAGTATTACAGTGGAGTAAAGGGAGTTACAGAGGCATGAGGGAGGAGTCGGCCAACGTTGATTGGATGAGATCCCCAGCTGGAACGATGGCTGAAGTTTCTGGGAGTAAATCAGAAGAAACAGGACAGATACATTTCAGAGATTAAGTATTCTAAAGGGAGTATGAGGCAATTGTGGCTGACAAGGGAAATCAAAGACAGCATAAAAGCAAAAGAGAGGGCATAAAATATAGCAAAAATTATTGGGAAGCTAGAGGATTGGGAAGCTTTTAAAAACCAACAGAAGGCTAAAAATGCTATAAGGAGAGAAAAGATGGAACATAAAGGTAAGCTAGCCAATAATAAAAAAGAGGATACTTAAAGATTTTGCAAGTATATAGAGTAAAAGAGAGGTGAAAGTGGATATTGGACCATTGGAGAATCACGCTGGAGATCTAGTAATGGGGGAACAAAGAGATGAACTTAATAAGTATTTTGTTTCAGTCTTTACTGGAAGACACCAGTAGCACGCCAGAAATTTATTATCCAAGTACATATATGTCACCATATACGACCCTGAGATTCAGTGTCTTCTGGGCATACTCAATAAATCCATTGAGTAATACCATAACAGAATTATGAAAGACTGCACCCTCGTGGGCGTTCAACCAATGTGCAAAATCTGCAAATGCAAAAAGAAAGAAAGAAAAAGAATAATAAATAAATAAGCAATAAATATCAAAGACATGAGATGAGTCCTTGAAAGTACATCCAAAGGTTGTAGGAGCATTTCAGTGAGGGGGCAAGTGAAGTTGAGTAAGGTTATCCCCTTTGGTTCAGGAGCCTGATGGTTGAGGGATGGTCCTGAATCTGGTGGTGTAAACCTGGACCAGGTGGGACTTTTGCATTCATAGGAAAATACATATACAATAAAACAGAATTAGAATAAAACTACTACAAATTCCACATAGAGGGAAGTGGTCATAGTGTTGCTAAACTGAAGTTGTGATCAGGGTTGTGCAGGTTCGTTCAAAATGTGAATGGTTGAAGGGAAGTAGCTGTTCCTGAACCTGGTGGTGTGGGACTTCAGGCTTCTGTACCTCCTGCCCGATGGTAACTGAGAAGATGGCATGGCCCAGATGGTGGGGATCTGGTATGACGGATATTGCCACCTTGAGGCAGCAGCACCTGTAGATATTACTAGTGGTGGTGGGGCGGGGGGGGGGGGTTATGGGCCTGTGATGTCACCTAAAACTTTGCAAAACATCTATAGATGCACGGAGGAGAGTATCCTGACTGGTTGCATCACAGCCTGGAATGGAAACACCAACGTTCAGGAAGGGAAAATTCTACAAAATTTGGTGGATACAGCCCAGTCCATCACAGAAAAAGCCCTTCCCTCCATAGAGTACATTTACAAGGAGCATCATCAGAAGAAAGCAGCATCCATCATCCAGGACCCCCACTGGGCAGGCCATGCCCTCTTCTCGCAACTACGATTGGGCAGGAAATACAGGAGCCTGAGGTCCCACGCCACCAGGTTCAGGAACAGTTGTTACCCTACAACCATCAGGATCCTGAACTGGTGTGGGTAACTCATTCACAACTCTAAACTTACTCCACACCCTACAGGCTCACCTTCAATTACATGTACTCTACAACTCATCTTCTCAATATTATTTATTTTTTACTTGCCACAACTTGTCATCTTTTGCACAGTGGTTGTTTGCTAGTCTTTGTTTTTGTATAGTTTTTCATAAATTAAAAAAAAAATTCCTGTTAAACACCTGCAAGAAAATGAATCACAAGATAGTATATGTTAATATATAGAACTATATAACATAGAACGTTACAGCACAGAAACAGGCCTTTTGGCCTTTGGCTGTGCTGAGCCATTTTTCTGCTCATCCCACCGACCTGCACCTGGACCATATCCCTCCATACATCTCTCATCCATGTACCTGTCCAAGTTTTTCTTAAATGTTAAAAGTGAGCCCGCATTTACCACTTCATCTGGCAGCTCATTCCACACTCCCACCACTCTCTGTGTGAAGAAGTCCCCCCTAATGTTCCCTTTAAACTTTTCCCCCTTCGCCCTTAACCCATGTCCTCTGGTTTTTTCCTCCCCTAGCCTCCGTGGAAAAAGCCTGCTTGCATTCACTCTATCTATACCCATCATAATTTTATATACCTCTATCAACTTGTATGCTCTAGGGAATAAAGTCTTAACCTATTCAACCTTTCTCTGTAACTCAGTTTCTCAAGTCCTGGCAACATCCTTGTAAACCTTCTCTGCACTCTTTCAACCTTATTTATATCCTTCCTGTAATTTGGTGACCAAAACTGAACACAATATTCGAGATTCGGCCTCACCAATGCCTTATACAACCTCACCATAACATTCCAACTCTTATACTCAATACTTTGATATATAAAGGCCAATGTACCAAAAGCTCTCTTTACGACCCTATCTACCTGTGACGCCACTTTTAGGGAATTTTGTATCTGCATTCCCAGATCCCTCTGTTCCACTGCACTCCTTAGTGTCTTACCATTTACCTTGTATGTTCTACCTTGGTTTGCCCCTCCAAAGTGCAGTACCTCACACTTGTCTGTATTAATCTCCATCTGCCATTTTTCAGCCCATTTTTCCAGCTGGTCCAAATCCCTCTGCAAGCTTTGAAAACCTTCCTCACTGTCCACTACACCTCTAATCTTTGTATCATCAGCAAATTTGCTGATCCAATTTACCACATTATCATCCAGATTATTGATATAGATGACAAATAACAATGGACCCAGCACTGATCCCTGTGGCACACCACTAATCACAGGCCTCCACTCAGAGAAGCAATCCTCCACCACCACTCTCTGGCTTCTTCCATTGAGCCAATGTCTAATCCAATTTACTACCTCTCCATGTATACCTAGCAACTGAATCTTCCTAACTAACCTCCCATGCGGGACCTTGTCAAAGGCCTTACTGACGTCCATGTAGACAACATCCACTGCCTTCCCTTCATCCACTTTCCTGGTAACCTCCTCGAAAAACTCTAATAAATTGGTTAAACTTGACCTACCACGCATAAAGCCATGTTGACTCTCCCTAATAAGTCCCTGTCTATCCAAATACTTGTAGATCCTATCTCTTAGTACTCCTTCCAATAATTTACCTACTACCAATGTCAAATTTACTGGTCTATAAGTTCCCGGATTACTTTTAGAGCCTTTTTTAAACAACGGAACAACATGAGCTATCCTCCAATCCTCCGGCACCTCACCCGTAGCTACTGACATTTTAAATATATCTGCCAGGGCCCCTGCAACACTAGTCTCCTTCAAGATCCAAGGGAATACCCTGTCAGGTCCTGGGGTTTATCTACTCTGATATGCCTCAAGATAGCAAACACCTCCTCCTCTTCAATCTGTATAGGTTCCATGACCTCACTACTTGTTTGCCTTATTTCCATTGACTCCATGCCAGTTTCCTTAGTAAATACAGACACAAAAAAACCAGTTATGATCTCCCCATTTCCTTTGGTTCCATACATAGCCGACCACTCTGATCTTCAAGAGGACCAATTTTATCCCTTACTATCCTTTTGCTCTTAATATACCTGTAGAAGCTCTTTGGATTATCCTTCACTTTGACTGCCAAAGCAACCTCATGTCTTCTTTTAGCCCTCCTGATTTCTTTCTTAAGTTTTTTTTGCATTTTTTATACTCAAGCACCTTATTTGCTCCCTGTTTCCTATACATGTCATACATCTCTCTCTCCCTCTTTATCAGAGTTCTAATATCCCTTGAGAACCAAGATTCCTTATTCTTATTCACTTTGCCTTTAATCCTGACAGGAATATACAAACTCTGCACTCTCAAAATTCCTCCTTTGAAGGCCTCCCATTTACCATCACATCCTTTCCCAGAGAACAACCTGTCCCAATCCACACTTTTTAGATCCTTTCTCATTTCTTCAAATTTGGCCTTTTTTCAGTTTAGAACCTCAACCCGAAAACCAGATCTTTCTTTATCCACTTCAAGTTGAAACTTGAAGTGTTATGATCACTGGAACCAAAGTGTTCCCTTACACACACTTCCGTCACCAGTCCTAACTCGTTTCCTAATAGGAGATCTAATATTGCATCCTCTCTAGTTGGTACCTCTATATATTGATTTAGTAAACTTTCCTGAACATATTTTACAAGCTCTAACCCGTCTAGACCTTTAACAGTATGGGAGTCCCAATCAATATGCGGAAAATTAAAATCCCCTACTATCACAACTTCGTTTCCTGCAGTTGTCTGCTATCTCTCTCTGCAGATTTGCTCCTCCAATTCTTGCTGACTATTGGGTGGTCTATAATACAACCACCATTAATGTGGTCATACCTTTCCTGTTTCTCAGCTCCACCCATATGGCCTCAGTAGACAAGCCCACTAATCTGTCCTGCCTGAGCACTGCTGTAATATTTTCCCTGACTAGCAATGCCGCCCCTCTACCCTTCATCCCCCTGACTCGATCACGTCTGAAACATCAGAACCCTGGAACATTAAGCTGCCAGTCCTGCCCCTCCTGTAGCCAAGTTTCACTAATGGCTATAACGTCGTAATTCCATGTGTCAATCCATGTCCTCAGCTCGTCTGCCTTCCCCACAATACTCGTTGCATTGAAGTAGACGCACCTCAGAAGATTAATACCACCACACACAACCCTTCTATTTGTGACTTTGCATTAACATCATTTACTTTCACCCCCTGCTCCACTATCTGCTCTGGCACTTTGGTTCCCATCACCCTGCAAATCTAGTTTAAACCCTCCCCAATAGCACTAACAAACCTCCCTGCAAGGATATTGGTTCCCTTGTAGATCAGGTGTAACCCGTCTCTCTTGTACAGGTCCCACCTGCCCCAGGAGAGGTCCCAATGATCCTGAAATCTGAAACCCTGCCCCCTACACCAGTTCCGCAGCCACTTGTTCATCCGCCATGTACCTTAACAATAAATTTACTTTGACTTTGATGTATTGGGCAGACTACACTACCCCCTGTGGCTCCTTGTGTTCCTGTGCCTTTGAAATGCTGTACCAGACCATGATGCAACCAGTCAGATGCTTCCAGCAGTACATCTGTAGAAGTTTGTTAGTGCCCCGTAACAAGCTGAACTTCCTTAACCTCAATCATATTGAAATAATAAGAGGACACTACCCACTGTGTCCAGGATGAAATAGTGTTCAAAGCAAATTTATTATCAAAGTGTGTATTTTTCACCACATACTAACCCGAGATTCATTTTCTTGGAGGCATTCACAGCAGAAAAAGAAATACATTGGTATCAATGAAAACCAGTATTCAGTGGCCACTTTCTGTCCATGGTCATCTGCTGTGGTAGCCCATCCACTTTAAGTTTCGACGCGTTGTGTTCAGAGATGCTTTGCACACCACTGTTGTAAAAGTAAGGTTACTTGAGTTACTGTCGCCTTCCTGTCAGCTTGAATTAGCCTCGCCATTCTCAGAAATAAGCTGCTTTTGTCCATATAACTGCTGCCCACTTGTTTTTTTCTGTTTCTCACACCATTCTCTGTAAACCAAAGACTGTCGTGTGTGAAAATCCCGGGAGATCAGCGGGTTTCTGAGATACTCAAACCACCCCGTCTGGCACCAACAGTCATTCCACAGTCAAAGTCACTTAGATCACAGTTCTTCCCCATTCTGGTGTTTGGCCTGAACTACAACTGAACATCTGACCATGCCTGCATGCATTGAGAGCTGCCACGTGACTTGCTGATTAGGTATTTGCATTAACAAGCAGGTTTACAGGTGTACCTAATAAAGTAGCCACTGAGTGTGTATGTACTATGACACCTTGCCCGGTACTGCTGTATTTTTTCGCACTCAGTGCGACTGGAACTTCAGCCCTTACTTATCCTCTCCTTTTATTCTTGCTGAACTACAGGTCAGCCCTAGAGTCTTGCAATCCAATTGCATTGACATTTGCCAGTCGAGAAGCCTCCATCGAAAGCTGTGAGGAGACACCTTTAGATTTGACTGCACATCCTCATCTTCTGTACCTGATCGTTCTGCTTTGGATGGCCGTGTACTGGATGATCATTCTTCTGCACCTCGACCTGGAGAGGCTGGGGCTCTTTGCATCCAGTTAATGTTACCAGACAATCCAGTCTGCTCTGCTCATAGCTGACTTGTTTTGCATTGTTCGGTTTTATCTTAGTGGAAAATTTTAAAAACTATTCTGGAATGGCAGCCCATATTCCGTAGTGAAATCCCATTCTTCCAATGCTCTTAACAAAGATAAATGGCTAATCTTTATAATTGTAGCCACTGGGTGAAATTTGAGAAACTATTTTCTTTCCATAAAACATGAAAGGGTAGATTCGTGAGAATGGTCAGATCAGGTCTGGTTATTAATAAATCCCCATGCCTATCTTCAAAGAAACCAGACAATTGGATAACAAACCCACGGTTGTACATAACCGCATGTGCACAAGAGGTTTGGAGTAAGTGGAGACCTTGTGTCAGTTGGGTAAGAGAAGGAAAGTGACAGTTTTCTTGTACGTGAAGTGATCTTTTTCTAAATTATTTTACTTTTCTGCCTGGTACGTCATTAATAAGCTACAATGTGGGAAGTAAATGCCAAAACTGAAAAGAAAGTGCAGGGATGTGAAAAGCTGATACATGTGGCCAAGGGTAACAAAACCAAGATTGAAGATTTGGGCAGAGTAGTTAGTCAGATGGGAATGTTCTGGATTCTGAACTTCTCATAGAAAATGCCTGGAGAACAGGGATACCAGTCATCCACGTCCATTTTCCACCTATCACGGCTGGGTGCACACATTTGTGCATCTACCTAGTATTCTGTGCAATAAGCATAACTCTGTGATTCTGATTCCTGTGGCTTCTGAGATGATCCACCTTGGTTTCCCCACAAAACTGGCCTTCAATCCTTCTGTGATAAAACCTTTAGTATTACACACAAAATGCTGGAGGAACTCAATGGGTCAAGGAGCATCCATGGAGAGGAATAAATAGTTGATGTTTCAGGTCAAGTTCCTTCATCAGGACTGGAAAGGAAGGGTGGAGAAAGCTGGTATGGTATCCTATACCACCAGGTTCAGGAAGCCAGAAGATAACAGTGCAATCTGATCGAGTGCAAAAGGCAATTAATTAAACTAAGTCCTCGTGAAGGGTACTGGCCAAAAACATCAACTGTTTATTCCTCTTCATGGATGTTGTCTGACCTCCTGAGCTCCTCCAGCATTTATCTGTGTGTGTGTGTGTTACTCCAGATTTCCAGTGTCTCTAGAAGCCTTTAAATTAAAGAAAAATAGCAGCTGATCCAGATTATGACAATCTTATATTGCTGTTCCAACTCCTCCATCTCTTGCTGAAAAACACAAAATATAAAGATAAGACTCCATAGTGGACAATTGTCTGAACCCTGGTGGTAAATTAATAATATAATGACTAAAGCCTGCAGAATACTTAAATCCAGGATCTCTTTCCTTCTCTCTAATATTCATAACCTATCCATCATTGGTTACTTATTTGCCAGTGGGTGTCCGCCTTCGATAAATGTGTATGTAATGACACTGATGAAATCTAAGGACAAGGCTCGCTTCAGTTTAGTGTCACTTTTGCAACATGCACAAAGTGCCAGAGCATCTCAGCAGGTCAGGCAGCATCCGTGGAGTCACCAAAGAGTCTCGGCCCGAAACAATGACTGTTTATTCCCCTCCATAGAAGCTGCCTGACCTGCTGAGTTCCTCCAGCATCTTATGGGTGTTGCTCTGGATTTCCAGCAACTACAGAATCTCTTGGGTTTTTGGTTTAGCTTTTCCTTGGTGCAATCTTTTCCTCTTTCATCCAGTTGATGGTAACAATACTTAAAATGATACGTCAGACTGCTGCAGGAAGTAGAGGCTGGGCCTTTGCTGTTCGTGTAGCTAATGTACAAGTACTTCTGAATGGCATTTTATGCCTGTGCGTCTGTGTTTGTGCAGCCTGAGACAGATCTGATTTTACTACTGAAGCAGTCTTACTGTTACCTTGTGAGCGTAAGTTTGTTTTTAACCTCTTCCTCCCCACACAGTGGAGACATCCTCTATATCTATTGGATTTTTCCTGTTAAGCAGCAGTAAGGGAACCGAAGTTATTTTCAAAACGTGTAGATAGTTCGAGCCGGGTGGCAGGGTCTTTTACGAAGGTTACATCTTGTACCCAGGATGTGCCCTGTAAGATTTATAAACCTTTTCTCTAAAATTACCGCAAGTCCTGTGTAACACCATCGTGTGCTTAAAGGTCTGTGCCTGCTTCACTGACAGGCACATTCCTAAGCTGTGACCCCACCCTCCCACCCACACACCACCTCCCTCACTTGCTGTCACATCCTGATGAAGGATCTCGGTCCAAAACATCAACTCTATTCCCCCTGCATTTTGTGTGTGTTACTCTGGATTTCCTACACCTTCAGAATCTCTTGTCTTCCTGTCAGCCTTATCGATGTTGGATCTGGTTAGGGGCAGGGTATTCCCAACAGGATATGTACAGTCTCTGCCTGAAGGAACAGTGCCATTCTGTAACATTCATGGGTTACTAGAGATGTTCCATGACTACCAGTTATCTTGACCAATCAGCAGCTTCGAGAATGAGTATAGCACATCATGCCCTGCAGAATCTCTTGTGTTTAAAATCTCGTCTGCACCCTCTCTAAAGCTTCCACATCCTTCCTGTGAAGTCGCTCGCAAAGTCAGTGAGGATGGCTGGTGGCCACTCTCCTTGCTCCTGTTTCCCTCTTCCGTCACTGCAAGCACTCAGAGCACTGGAGGGACTCAGTAGATCAGGCAGCATCGATACGGAGAGGGGGACTGTTTCCATTTCAGAACCCTTGATGGGTCTCAGCCTGAAACATCGACTGTCTGTATCCCTTCACAGATGCTGCCTAACCCGCTGAGTTCCTCTGGTACTGGTCTGCAGGTGGATACTGGAGGCTCATGGCAGTGTTACAGATATTTGAGGCTCGAACAGACACTGCTGAGTTCTATAGCTAATGTATTAAGAGTACTGGCAGGTACAGTATCAAGTGCTCCATGTTTGATTTTTAAATCCAATGAGATGAATTTAATCTATTTTTAGTGGACCAAACATAATGTCATGAAAGCTTTGGTGTCATGGCTGCTTTCCAGTTCTGTTGGGTTAAGGGTGGTTTGTGGTTAAAGTTGCTAAATTGTACTTGGACATGGAGTTTTATCTGGTCTTGCTGGGAAGAACTCTGAAAATTCCTGGAAGTGCCTGTAGGTCAGGGGATGATTCCAGAGTAGGCTTCAATTAATCTCGGGTGAGCAAGAAACCAGTTACTGAGTGGGTCTGTCATCTATGGAATGACTCTGGGGTCTCCGGAACTTTCAGCTAAGAACGTTCTCTTGGCACGTCAAACAAAGAAACGATTTCTCAATCAGGGCATCATGTTTAGTGTGGGACTTTTGGCAATCTTTTCACCACAGCCTGGCTGGTAGAGTCACTGTCTGATTTATTTCCTTTTGTTTTTGCAGTCACCTCAAGGCGAGCATATTCTGAGGGCTGTGCCGTCCAGGCTAATTTCTCCCCTGTTGTCCAGACCTCTGACTTGCTCAGCTGTTTGGGTTAAAAAACTAATAAAGGAAGTGGCTGTCTCGTACCATCGTCCTGTAGGGGTCAGTTGTACATTCCTCGACAGAAGGGATAGTGTGGCCCAGAGGCTGGCCCTCCACAGGGTGTGCTTTCTGACTCAGAAATCTAGAGACATCCATCATTTATAGTTCTTGATAGAAGCTGGTTGACTTGGCAGTCTTTCAACTCGATGTTATTAGTAAAATTATATGATGAATCTCAAAATCAAATATTTTCACACAAATATTGATAATATTTCCATGAGATGATGTACATTTTTGGAATATTCTGTAAAGAAAATTAGTTTATGTGAATAGAATTTTGTTCAAACTGTTTAATAAAAATCTTTAAACTCCGTTTTTCTTTTGTGCGTTTTTAATATTTGACCTCATCTCCACTGGTTAAAGATGCTAGGACACAGTCTCAGAGAAATTGTGGACACAGTGCCTGCCTGGGCATTCCAAGACAATGAGGAACTCAGCAGGTAGGGCAGCATCAGTGGAGAGGAATGAACAGTCGATGTCCCAATCTGAGACCCTTCATCAGAACTGGGGGAAGAAGCTGGAAACTCCTTTAACTTTAAACCCCGGTCTGCTTCCTGACCTGTTGAATACCTCCAGCATTTTGTGTTACTCTAGATTTCCTGCATCTGCAGAATTTCTTCTGTTTATGATGATGAGGAACATTCAGGGATCAATTCAATATGAAGACATCTGAGTTATCCCCACTGTCAGATGGTCACCCTTTACCCTCCGGCGTAATGGAAGCACATTGATCAGTAGGCATCCTGGCCATGCTCTCGTCTTGCTGCTGCCATCGGGCAGGAGGTACAGGAGCCTTTGGTCCCACACTACCAGTTTCAGGAACAGTTATTACTCTCCAAGCACCAGGCTCTTGAGCTGGGATGGATAACTTCACTCACCTAAGCTCTGAACTGATTCCACAACCTATTTTTAAGGACTCTACAATTCGTGTTCTCAGCATCATCTACTTATTTATGTTTTAGTTTGCATAATTTGACTGATTTTGCACCGGTTGTGTGTAATTTCATGTATCTAACTAATCTAGATATCTAAATTAACTAATTAATACAGAGCGGAGTATGCCCTTCGACTCTCACCGCCCAGCAACCCCTAACAAACCCGATCTAACCCTAAATTTTACAGTGACTGATTAATCCAGGTCTTTGGACTGTGACCGGAAACCCCCACATTCCACGGAGACGACGTAAGGAGAGAACGGTGCCGGAATTGATCTCTGAACTCGGAACGCGCGACCGGTAATAGCGCTGTGCTAACCGCTACGCTACCGTGGTGCCTATTGGCTCCATTGCATTATTGCTTTTTCTGTTCTGCTGCGAATATCTGCAAAAAAATGAATCTCAGGGCAGTGTTTGGAAACATGTATGTATTTGATGGTAAGTTTACTTTGAACTTTGAATTTTCAAGTTCTTGGAATTATTTTCTATTTGCACAGTACGTCTTTTGCACATTAGTTGTTTTTGTTTATATATAGTTTTTCATAAATTCTATTATAGTTCTTCTGTAAATGCCTGCAAGGAAATTAATATCGAAGTGGTATGTAGTAACTTTGATAAATTTGCTTTGAACTCTGAACCTGGCGAGTTGTGAATTCCTTATGGATAAGTACGTCGTAAACAGATAAAACTTCATGTTTCCGAGTTCACTCCTGCTGAACATTCTCACAGCCTGCAAAATACAGACTCTGCAGGAGATGGATGGTAAGGGTCAGGTTCTACATCCAGGCATGACAGGAAAAAAACACAGATATACAATAGGATTTGCAAAGAAAAAAACAATACATAAACAAAGACAGACAAACAACCAATATGTAAAAAAAAACAAACTGTGCAACTAAAATATACTGAGAACACGAGCGTCAAGTCTGCGAGTCCGCTCGGGAAGCTGAAGGACCAATACCTGTAAATCCATGAGTTCGCAGGAGGGTGAAAATGGCCTGTTCTGGGATTAGAGGTGTGTGTGTGAGTGGGAGGGAGGGAGGAAAGGGGCTTGTACTGCTCTTGTTGTTTTGGTGCTTGCTTGCTTTGTTCTGTTTTGTTGTTCTGCTGAACATCGTGGGCATGCTGTGTTGGCGGTGTGGTGACACTCGTGGGCTGTCCCCAGTACATCCTTGGGTGTGTTAGTTGTTAACACAAACAACGCATTTCACTGTATACTTCGATGTACATGCGATAAATCAATGAATCTGAATCCTGAAATAATAACGACGGGACGTAAGAGGCTGTGGATGTTGGAATCTGGAGCCAAAAGCAAGCGGCTGGGAGGAAATCAGTCAGGCAGTGTCTGGAGGGGTAAAATCACCAAAGCCAATGATACAGAGAAACAACACTCTGTACCAGAGGGTCTGGGCTCGAAACGTCGACTAACTATTTATTTCCATAGATGTTGCCTGCCCTACTGAGTTCCTCTAGCATTCTGTGTGCGTTGCGTGGGATCTGCCGCAGCCTCCTTGTGTTTCCACTGGGCGGAGAACAGGTTGAAAGGTAAACAAGATGCTGGAAATCCAGAGTAACACACACTCAATGCATGAGGAACTCAGCAGGTCAGAAAGCGTTCATGGAAAGGAATAAAATATCGACGCCTCGGGCCGAGACCCTGCGCCAGGACAGGGTTGAAAGGTCACGTCGAAGATGGCAGCTTCTGAATACGGCCTATCCCCGCGTTAGTCCAGCCCGAACAGGGGCCCGCCGTGACGCGCCGGCTGATTGGACCTGGTCCACCGCTGTTTACGCCCTTCTCCAATGGCAGGCGGCCGCACGGGGTCAAGGGAGGCGGGGCGAGTGCGCGCGCAGCGGCAGGGCCTGACCAGGTGAAGCGCGAGTGCGAAGACACGGAGAGCTACAGCGGCGGCGGAGCGCGACTGGCGCGCTGCACCGACTACCCACGCCGGTGTACCTCAAGGTTGGCGGATAGTGGAGAGAGGGCGAGCGAGCGCGGGCTCGGGAAGTGGTCACCGTCGCCATCCTTGTCCCCTCCCCCTCGCAGAGCCACGCCGCGCTCAATGCTTCGCTGCAGCCCGGGGGTAAGCGCCCGGCGGGTGGGGGAACCGCGGCGCCGGCCGGCGGGCGGGAGGGGGAGGGGGAGGGGGAGGGGGAGGGTTGGCGGGAGCCCGACCGCGCGCCACCGATCGCCATTCAGCGGCGCCGGGCCGCGCACGTTGCTGAAGTAAATCTTCGCCTCCCTCCAAAAAGATAGCGCGATCGATTTTATGTTTCGGGCTTGCATGGCGAGCCCCCGGGGGTGGGGGGGGGTCGTCATTTCCAGATGTGTTAAGTTTTGTTTTCCTTCAGGCCGGTGTGGGGGGGGGGGCGGGGCGCGGTGGCGTGGCTTGGTCTCCCTGACTGGGCCAAGGCCAAGGTCGGCCGGGGCCTAGCGGCTCGGGCTGGTTACAGGAGGGGAGGGGTGCTAATCGTGGGAAGTGCCGCCTCTACCCTCCGTTTTCCCACCACAGGGACGGGGCAAGTCACGGAACAACGCCGGGGTGGGGGCAGGGGAGAGATGGAGCTGGAGAAGTGAGATTATTTGGGAAAGAGGTTCCCAGTATGGGGAGGGGAGGTAGGTGGAGATTCCCCCCGAGGTCCTACTGAGGAGGAGGGACCACTTAGGCTTGGTTTGAGGGGAGGGTGGGAGGAGGGAAAGTGAATGGCAGTCCCGAACTTCAGTTTGGGAGTATGGATGTGCTGCAGTTGACTCCAACTTGAATTTTGGGAAGCCAGCGGTGTAGGCTTCTGCTTTAGGTGGGGGTTGTTGAGTTCTTATTTTGTGGGAGGGGGTTTATAACTCACCTCGGCCTATTTTGGGAAGGGAAGTCCAATTTTTGAGGAATTATCTGACTTATGGAATAGATAGGCAGGAGCAGTAGATGTATATTTTGAAAAACTTGATAAGGTTTCACACAGTAAGGGTAGTTTTCATGGGGCTGGGGTTAATAGTCATGGTGTGGGGGTGAGGGGAGAAATACTAAGGCCTATGGGGATCTGGAACACTCTACCTGAAAGGGAATGAAGCACCATGGTATTGAAGCAGTACCTGCAGACTATGATTTTAATACACTCAGACCCTGCTTAGTACTGATACTCAGACACTGAGGATGGGTTTTTCAGAGGTGGAGCGCTACGTAAATCAATGCTGTGCGAGGTCATATAACATTATGTAAATTGATATGTGTGTCTGATTTTTTAAAAAAAGTCAAGCCCGAGTTATGATTTATTATTTTATGTATACATAGTAATTCATGGAGTAACTAGGGCTAACCTGTACATCAGTGGTGGGAAACAGGTGGTGCTTACATCGTAGTGGAGGGACCGGGCTGTGGGTCCTCCTCTAACTTTGGCGGCTTCGTCAAGTAGACGTCGAGATTTGATGGCCTTTTCTTAAGTTTCCTCTCATGAAGCAGTTCTTGATAGCAGAATATCATGTCACGAACACCTGTTTGCCTTATTGATTCGCTCCCAGTCAGGGTTATTAGTGATGAACTGGTCCATGATTTGTGTGATCGTGGTCATGCTAGTGCTGAGGAATTTTGTGGTAAGGTTTCTTGCTGATGTTTCCTCTTTTCCATCCGTGTCTTCAGATTCACCCAGGATGTGTTGCCCTGACAGTACCCGAAGCTCTTCGTTATTAAGGCTCTCAATATGAGAATGCAGTAACTCTTCAACTTCGTCATCATTAATATTCTCTAATCCCTCTTTATTGACCAGTTCAACAATGTTTTGGTTGATTGGTTCTGCTTGAAATCCTGGGATATCGTTGCAAGCTTCTTCCACACTCGGTTCATGCAGTTCGAAGTTTCTTCATCCCAGACTACTCTGATGCTGTCTACAGCTTTCATGATATAGTTTTTCTGAAATTGCCTAATGGATTGTTTGCCTTGGCCTTTTATTTCCTTGAATGTGCAGTGAAGGTAGAAGGCTTTAAAATTCGATATTACTCCTTGATCCATTGGTTGGAGTAATGAAGTGGTGTTGGGTGGAAGGTAAACCACATCTACAGGAATGCAGGTCTGAAGCGTGTCGAGATTCTCAGGATGGCCTGGGGCATTATCAAGCCCCATCACTGCTTTAGATTCGAAGTCATGCTCCTCAATACCGCTTCAGTACTGGACAAAAATGTGAAACAAACTAATTTTGGAAAACATCAGTGGTCACCCAGGCTTTCTTGTTTGATTTCCAAATCACTGGTAAACCTGAATTTAAAATGTCATTCATTGCTCTTGGTGTTTCAGAATAATACACAATGAAAAGCCTTAGTTGCCTTTAGCATTGCCTATTAGCAAAAGAGTTAACTAGTCCTTTGCAGCCTGAACCTAGATGCATGTTTCTCTTCTTGGGAGTAGAAAGTACAAGAAGGCATTCTTTCCCAAAGTAGGCCCGTTTCATCCACATTGAAGACAAGCCTGGGAGGATAATTGTCCTTTATGATTATGGCCATCGGTGTTGCAGGAAAATCCTGGGCTGCCTTGCTGTCTGCGCTAGCTGCTTCATCAGAGATAGGTATGCTACGGAGAGTAATCTGTGAAACCAACCTCTGCTGGCAGTGGTTGGTTTCTTGAATATGATTGAAGATGCTTTTTGTCTTTTCCATTATTATCAGCTGGCTTGGGGCATGTTTCATTGTGTTTGATCATCCACCCATATATTTATTTTCCTTTATTTTCCAAGCAAATGACGTTTGTTGATGGTAACTTTGAGGTTGTTGTTGCAGAAGCTTTAATCTTGTCAGCATTTTTTATAATTGTTCTGATCGTTGATGTACCCAATTTCAAAGTGGACCATCATCAACCTGATGCTCACCAGCTTCCAAATGCTGTATCACTTGTAGTTTCACATTGATGCTAATGCTTTTCCTAGACATCTTAGATGTACTACCCTCACTGGAAGTTGCAGGCCACTTTCCAGACATCATGGGTGGAAAAGTAGAATAAATTGGTTAGGGAGCAAGAACATGAATTAATAAGTGATCGGCTGTGAGTGGCTCAGAGCTCACTGGCTGATCGAATGTTTAATGGCAACTGGTCATGAGAAATCCTAAGTTGTTTTGGATGAATTTTTGTCATTTTTAAAAATTTCCAAAGAGAATTGAATAACCGTGTTGTAACAAATCAGCACACTCTGCGGGGTAGCGTTATGCTGGGTCTGAGTGTACTGGAAGATGGGATTAGGCTGAGTCATAGTTTTCACTGGCGCAGATACAGATGGCTGATTGCAGTCAAAACTTGAAGCACTCAATCTGGTAATGCCAGTCTGTGTACAATAGTAGTTAAACCACATCTTTTGCACTTTACTAGCAGAAAATATTAGAGGAAAAACATCTTGCATTCTTTCTGTCCCCCACCCCAATTTTCTCTCATCCCAATGCCCCCCTACTTGTTTCTCCTCTCCCACCCCGTTAATCTGCTTTTCACTCGCACATTCTTCCTTCCAGTTCCACTGTCCATTTGCATCCTTTTGTTCAATGATCCACTGTTCTTTTCTATCAGATTACATTGCCTGGATTTACCCATCACCCAGCCACTCTTGTTCCACCTCACCATTGGCTGTCTCTTTCCAGTCCCAAAGAAAGGTCTCCACCCAAAACGTCTAGTGAGTGCAGAGAAGATTTGATAAAATGCATTACTATTGTCACATGTACTGAGATACAATGGAAAAATTTTGTTTTGCATGCTTCCATCAGTGCATTGAGGTAGTACAAGATAAAAACAATAACAAAATGCAAAATAAAGATGTGCAGCAGACAATAAGATGCAAGCCGTAATGAGGTAGATTGTGAGTTTGAGTCCATTTTATTGTACTAGAAGGGTACGTACTTGCAGGTTTTTATATCTTCCTAATTGGGCAAAGAGAAGAGGATGTCCAGGATGGATGAGGTCTTTAATTATGTTGGCTTCTTTACCAAGGTAGCGAAAAATGCGGATAGTCCACAGAGGTCAGGCTGTTTTGGTCAGGCATGCCAAACTGTGTCTGCAACTGTTGGTTCTTGCAGTCATGTGTAGAGCACTTGCCAGATCAAGCCATGACACATCTGGAAAGGATGCTTTCTGTTGGTAATCCAGAGCAATTGATTGAGATATTAGAAGGTTGTTGAGGCACTGAAAGTGATGGGTCAGGTACTTGCTGTCTGACATTCACCACATTTGATTTATATATCTTGTATCTTATATACACTACTTGTAAGAACTGTGACCAGCACAAGTGCAAGTTCAAAGTCTGGATTGGGTTGTGTAGTTTTTTTTCACTGGTCTGGATAAGATGGGTTGATGGGTCTTCTGTGTTACAGATTTTACATGATGTAACCATCTCTCTGGAAGCTCTTTCACCTGGAGGAGTGTAGTAGTTCATGAAGGAAGTTGGGAATTGGCAGTTAATACTTGTATTATTGCCAGCTGAATCACTGTTTAGCACTAATGCTTTTCTTTGAATTAGGAGCCCTGGAAATATTTTATTCACCAACTTCGTTGTGCCTTTTCTGTGATCAAGTCCTCAGCATGGAAAGTGATTTGAATGTGCATTTTCTGCCTTGATGAAAAATGATGCTTATTTAAGATTCAAAAAACTTTATTGTCATTCTAACCATACATCAGCTCTGCAGGACAGACAGCATATGCTTGACAATTGGCCATATTCTGATGTGCTGGGTACACTTTGTTTAGTTCTTTTGTTTTCTAACCCTACCATATTTTCTCAGTTTGTTGCTATCTAATTGATTGAGTTTGGTGGTGGTTATTCTAAATAAAAGTAATTCCTTTTGCAGAAGCACTTGATACATAGTATTTATTTCTGAATATTAGTGTTAGCTCATGTGGATGTGGAGAGGAATCAGTTTTCATTTTAGAAAACCAGATTTTGTTTTCCAGTAGTTACTGTTTCAGAAAATTTCATTGGTTCAAAGTTACTTCTGAAATACTGTGATCATGGAGAGTTTAAAAAGATGCAAGTTTTTTTTCTTGATGTTTCATAGAAATACTACCTAACAATATATGACACTATTCCTCAATGTCTTTAGGACAAGTGAGGCAAGTTTAGAGTAAATGCAGAAAATACTGGAAACTTTCAAGATCAGTGGAAATGTTAAAGGTTTGAAGCAAAGGAATTGCAGATATTTAAGGAAACTTATGAGGTTGTGGACTAGGTATTTGCAGGTGAGGTTGGGAATGAGGGGGCAATAGTAATTGGATGCACACGTGACCAAAATCCTTCACACTGCATCTCACCTGGACTTCATTTTACACTTGACAGATGAGTTTAGGTGGTGATTATTCAATGATCAATGTTGTTTAATTTTGATAGTCACACATTTGTCCACAGATGTTTCAGCAGGAGAGAGATCAGTTGTTGAAGGACTTGCTGATGAGGATATGATTGGGCTGTTCTGGGCAAACCAACAACATTGCTATGTCAGTTTATAAGTAAGCAGATTCACTCAAAACCAATGGTTGGTGGAAATAATTAATAACCTCTTCCACAACTTCATAGCCTTTAATATTTCACACTTCCTAAAGAACAGCACTTATGTGAAAAAGGTTATCAATTATGGATCAAATGTGTACAAAATAAAACTGAATCTTGGAGAATTACACTCTTATTTTGAAAAAAGGACTTGGCAAGTTTAGAATACGGTATTTAGACAAAAGCCAGAATCAGGATCAGGTTTACTGTCGCTGAAGTTTATCTTGAAATGTAGTAGTTTTGCAGTTGCAGTATTGTGCAATATAAAAAGTTAATGTAATTTACAAATAAACTGTAAAAGAATGTGAGGTAGTGTTCACGTGCCATTCAGAAGTCATGATGGAGGGAAAGAAGCTGTTCATAAAACATTGTGTGTGGCTCTTCAGACTCCTTTACCTCTGGTAGTGATGAGAATAGGGCATGCCTTGGGAGGCGGTGAGGATTCTCAGTGATGGATGCTGTCTTGGGCCATTGCCTTTAAAGATGTTCTCTGGTGGAGAAGTTGTGTCTGTAATGGAATTGGCTGAGTCCACAACTCTGCAGCTTCTTGATCCTGAGCATTGGAGCATCTGTGCCAGACAGTGATACAACCAGTCAGGGTGCTTTCCAGCCTACATCTAGAAATTTGCTAGTCTTTAGTTAACATACCAAATCTCCTTAAATTTCTAATGATGTGAAGCCACTGTCCTGTTTTTCATGATTGTATCAACGTGTTGGGCCAGCACAAAACTTGGTGCTGATGCTCTGAAACCTGCAACTGCTCACCCTTTCTATTGCTGATTACTCCATAAGGACAGGCGTGTGACTTCTGCTTCCTATAGTCCACAATCAACTCCTGAGTCGCATTGAGGTTGAGAGAGAGTTAGGTGTATTTCTGTGTACTGGGGATTAAGGGTTATGGGGAAACGGCAGGTATGTGGAGCTGAGTGCTTGGTCAAATCTCCTGTTCTGGTGGTACGCAAATCGCAGCAGGTCTAGGTCATTTTTCAGGGAGGAGTAAATTGTAGCCATATCCAACCTCAAAGGAGTTCATCACAGTAGATGAGATTGCTACTGAGCAACTAGTGGTTGAGGTAGCTCATCCGGCTCTTCTTGGGCACTGGAATATTTGACAGCCTTTTGAAGCAGGTGGGAACTCTTGACTGCAGCAGGAAGAGACTCAAGATGTCCTTGAACTCTCCAGCCAGGTGGCACAGGCTTCAGTACCCTATCAGGTACACCACTGAGACCGTGCAAGGGTTCACCCTCTTGAAGGATGTCCTGATGCTAGTCTCTGAGACATGAGACATAGGTCATAGGGTCACCATATGCAGTGGGGATTCACACTGCCTTTTATGGTTGGTTTTTGCATTATAGAAAGTAATGGCAGCTGTTGTGCATCGAATGTCTCTCTAACTTCACTGAATTGACTTAAATGACACTTTGGTGTGAAATTGATTGGTGGAGAAATGCAGAAAGAGTCAGCTGGCGAACAGGTGCTTTGGCCCAACTCATCCATGCTGATTAAGATGTCTTTCTGAGCTAATTCCATTTGCCTGAATTCAGCATGTATCCCTTTAAAACTTTTCTATTTATCTATCTGTCCAAATGTCTTTCGGATATTGTGCTTGTACATCACTCTGCCATTTTGTCCATCACCTTCTGTTTGAAAGTTGTCACTAGGGCATCTTTCAAATCTTTCCCTTCTCACCTCAGATCTATGTTCTCTAATCAGAACATGGGCTAACATTATCTACACCCTTTGTAATATATCTCTAGAGGAAAAAATCATCAGTTTGCCATACATTTAGTGAAAAGTAGATTTAGAAGTACTAAACAAATGATATATAGTGCTGAACTATAGCCAAGTTAGTCTAAATATTTTAAGACTATTGTATGATTTCAGTCAGTTAACATTTTAGGACCTGTGATCTGAAATGCACATAGTTTACGTTCCTTTTAACATCTTTGATAGCAAGTTATATGTTGGCTTACCTACAGATTGGATGTTGGTTTAAGTAAACATTTTTCTAGTTCACATGAGTTAATCTGAATTCAGTCTTGTGCCATGTGATAAAGGGTTAAAAAATTAAATAAGTGACATGTAGTTCCTTTCCATTACCCTAAAAGACAGGAATGAATTTGCATCTTGAGGCTAGGTTGAGATGCTAGCCAATACTAGGATCCATAACGTTCTCCTTTGGTCGGCATCAACCACAAATGTTACATCGTAGCTGTCTGTCGCAAACCAGGGCAGTATGATATGCAGAGCAAGCTGTTGGCTGTGCAGCAGGGTCCCCCTTTCCATGCAGCTGATGAATCCAAAGGAATGGCAGAGGCCAATACAGTTTGGCACCAGCAGCATTGCAGGGGTTGTCAGTCGGTGTTGAATTCAACGTGGGATTGCCTTAGGGACTCCAGTTCCGCATTTTCCTCAGGGTTTACTCCTTGAAGCCTTCTCCAGGAGCAGGTATAGCCAGGAGGCAGCGGTGGTTTAAAATCACTTTTCCTTCTCCTAGATGAGCTGCCAACCAGGCTGATGAGCCCTATCTGAAAGAAGCGAATATAACCTGTCTTTTGTTCAGTTGTCCTCACCTACCACCCCACCAGCCTCCGGTCCAACATATTATTCTTCGTAACTTCCGCCACCTCCAACGGGATCCCACCACTAAGCACACCTTTCCCTCCCCCCCCCCCGCATTCCGCAGGGATCGCTCCCTACGCAACTCCCTTGTCCATTCGTCCCCCCCATCCCTCCCCACTGATCTCCCTCCTGGCACTTATCCGTGTAAGCGGAACAAGTGCTACACATGCCCTTACACTTCCTCCCTTACCACCATTCAGGGCCCCAAACAGTCCTTCCAGGTGAGGCAACACTTCACCTGTGAGTCGACTGGGGTGATATACTGCGTCCGGTGCTCCCGATGTGGCCTTTTATATATTGGCGAGACGCGACGCAGACTGGGAGACCGCTTTGCTGAACATCTACGCTCTGTCCACCAGAGAAAGCAGGATCTCCCAGTGGCCACACATTTTAATTCCACATCCCATTCCCATTCTGACATGTCTATCCACGGCCTCCTCTACTGTAAAGATGAAGCCACACTCAGGTTGGAGGAACAACACCTTATATTCCGTCTGGGTAGCCTCCAACCTGATGGCATGAACATCGACTTCTCTAACTTCCGCTAAGGCCCCACCTCCCCCTCGTACCCCATCTGTTACTTATTTTTATGCACACTTTCTTTCTCTCACTCTCCTTTTTCTCCCTCTGTCCCTCTGAATATACCTCTTGCTCATCCTCTGGGTCCCCCCCCCCCCGGGTCTTTCTTCCTGGACCTCCTGTCCCATAATCCTCCCGTATCCCCTTTTGCCTATCACCTGTCCAGCTCTCGGCTCTATCCCTCCCCCTCCTGTCTTCTCCTATCATTTTGGATCTCCCCCTCCCCCTCCAACTTTCAAATCCCTTACTCACTCTTCCTTCAGTTAGTCCTGACGAAGGGGCTCGGCCTGAAACGTCGACTGCACCTCTTCCTACAGATGCTGCCTGGCCTGCTGCGTTCACCAGCAACTTTGATGTGTGTTGCTTGAATTTCCAGCATCTGCAGAATTCCTCTTGTTTGCGTTTAAATTCACTACTGCGAAGCCTCTTCCGGTGATGCCTACACCGAAGAAGTTTAGATCCTCTCTTCGACGGGAGTTCAGTGAAACCATCTCTCACTGCTCCCCATCTGTAATTTCTTCTGCTCTTCAACTTTTCGACCACACTTTGACTCAGACTCGCTATCACAGCCATATATCCTTTCTTGGAACGTGCCTCCGTTGCCAACTTACTCCAGTTGGCTTTAGGATTCGTTTCCAAGCCTCTCAATTTGGACCTTCTGAGGATCCAAGGTACTCACATTTTATTGACTCTGCCTCTCGCCGCTTCTCCCATCAAGCTCTGAAGGCAACTCTCTCCGCCATGAGGAGGTACTTGGTGTCCCTATCCCAGACCCTTCCACACCTTCGGGACACTTTCTTCGCCGTCTGTAATGGTCCTACCCATTATTTCATCCTCCGTCGGATTCACGCCTGCAATCGCCGTTTTTTTGACTTTGTCATGTTAGGCAAAGATCGCAAGATCCTACATCTACGGACTCCAGAGCCTGCTGGCCCTGAAACTAGCAGGCATGAACTTCAGATCGCCTCTG
Source organism: Mobula hypostoma (assembly GCF_963921235.1). Classification (NCBI taxonomy): domain Eukaryota; kingdom Metazoa; phylum Chordata; class Chondrichthyes; order Myliobatiformes; family Myliobatidae; genus Mobula; species Mobula hypostoma. The sequence continues at coordinate 29,509,847 of NC_086097.1, read as the reverse complement.
CCATTGATCTCGCCGGCTCCAACACCTCAGGGCATATTCAAAACCCGGAGTCCAGCAACGACCATGGACACCTTCACAGCGATTGCGCAACCACCAGCTGTGACGCCAGCCTTGAACTCCAGGCCAGGTCTTTATGTACTGCTATTGTGACTCCCGTCTCCCCTTCCCCCACCAATACTCTGCAATCCCGTCTCCTTCAGATCCCACCGTCAGCTCCTGGGTACTCAGAGGCTCCATCTTCCTCTCAACCCAACCCTCCCCTCTCCATTGACACCCCCAGCCTCCCCCCTCCCGCCTCTGATCCCAGCTCTCAGGATTCCAGCCTTGAGCTCCAGGCCAGGTCTTTATGTGCTGCTGTTGTGACTCCCGTCTCCCCTTCCCCCACCACTACTCCGCAGCCCCGTCTTCCTCAGATCCCACCGTCAGCTCCTGGGCCCTCGGAGGCTCCATCTTCCTCTCACCCCAACCCTCCCTTCTCCATTGATACACCCAGCCTCCCCCCTCCCCCCTCTGATCCCAGCTCTCATCCGTGCCGGGTCTTTACCATCCCCTCCGACCTTCAACTGTCGGAGGCAGAACGCTCTGTTCTCAGTAAGGGCCTCACGTTTGTCCCCCTTCGCCCACACCTCAGCGAGTTCCGTGTTCGCCATGATGCGGAACTTTTCTTCCGCCGTCTCCGAGCCTACTTCTTCGGCAAGAACTCTTCCACCCCCACCGATGACCCCTTCTCCTGTCTTCAACCCTCCTCTTCTTCATGGACACCCCGCTGTGGTCTTCTGCCTGCTCTGGATCTCTTTATCGCTAATTGCCGACGGGACATCAACCGTCTAGACTTCACCGCACCTTGTCCCCATTCCAACCTCACTCCTTCGGAACGCTCTGCTCTCCACTCCCACCGCACTAATCCTAACCTTATTATTAAACCCGCCGATAAGGGGGGTGCTGTTGTAGTCTGGCGTACTGACCTCTACCTTGCCGAGGCACAGCAACAACTCGCGGATACCTCCTCTTATTTACCCCTCGATCGTGACCCCTCTGAGGAGCACCAGGCCATTGTCTCCCACACCATCACCGACTTTATCCGCTAAGGGGATCTCCCATCCACTGCTACCAACCTTATAGTTCCCACACCCCGCACTTCCCGTTTCTACCTCCTACCCAAGATCCAAAAACCTGCCTGTCCTGGCCGACCTATTGTCTCAGCTTGCTCCTGCCCCACCGAACTCGTTTCTGCATACCTCGACACGGTCTTATCACCCCCTTGTTCAATCCCTTCCGACCTATGTTTGTGACACTTCTCACGCTCTTAAACTTTCCGATGATTTTAAGTTCCCTGGCCCCCACTGCTTTATTTTCACCATGGATGTCCAGTCCTTATATACTTCCATCCCCCATCAGGGAGGTCTCAAAGCTCTACGCTTCTTTTTGGATTCCAGACCTAATCAGTTCCTCTCTACCACCACTCTGCTCCGTCTAGCGGAATTAGTCCTTACTCTTAATAATTTCTCCTTTGGCTCCTCCCACTTCCTCCAAACTAAAGGTGTAGCTATGGGCACCCGTATGGGTCCTAGCTATGCCTGCCTTTTTGTTGGGTTTGTGGAACAATCTATGTTCTGTGCTTATTCTGGTATCTGTCCCCCACTTTTCCTTCGCTACATTGACAACTGCATTGGCGCTGCTTCCTGCACGCATGCAGAACTCGTTGACTTTATTAACTTTGCCTCCAACTTTCACCCTGCCCTCAAGTTTACCTGGTCCATTTCCGACACCTCCCTCCCCTTTCTAGATCTTTCTGTCTCTGTCTCTGGAGACAGCTTATCCACTGATGTCTACTATAAGCCTACTGACTCTCACAGCTATCTGGACTATTCCTCTTCTCACCCTGTCTCTTGCAAAAAAACGCCATCCCCTTCTCGCAATTCCTCCGTCTCCGCTGCATCTGATCTCAGGATGAGACTTTTCATTCTAGGACGAGGGAGATGTCTTCCTTTTTTAAAGAAAGGGGCTTCCCTTCCTCCACTATCAACTCTGCTCTTAAACGCATCTCCCCCATTTCACGTACATCTGCTCTCACTCCATCCTCCAGCCACCCCACTAGGAATAGGGTTCCCCAGTCCTCACCTACCACCCCACCAGCCTCCGGGGTCCAACATATTATTCTCCGTAACTTCCGCCACCTCCAACGGGATCCCACCACTAAGCACATCTTTCCCTCACCCCCACCCTGCATTCCGCAAGGATCGCTCCCTACGCAACTCCCTTGTCCATTCGTCCCCCCCATCCCTCCCCACTGATCTCCCTCCTGGCACTTATCCGTGTAAGCGGAACAAGTGCTACACATGCCCTTACACTTCCTCCGTTACCACCATTCAGGGCCCCAAACAGTCCTTCCAGGTGAGGCATCACTTCACCTGTGAGTCGACTGGGGTGATATACTGCGTCCGGTGCTCTCGATGTGGCCTTTTATATATTGGTGAGACCCGACGCAGACTGGGAGACCGCTTTGCTGAACATCTACGCTCTGTCCGCCAGAGAAAGCAGGATCTCCCAGTGGCCACACATTTTAATTCCACATCCCATTCCCATTCTGACATGTCTATCCACGGCCTCCTCTACTGTAAAGATGAAGCCACACTCAGGTTGGAGGAACAACACCTTATATTCCGTCTGGGTAGCCTCCAACCTGATGGCATGAACATTGACTTCTCTAACTTCCGCTAGGCCCCACCTCCCCCTCGTACCCCATCTGTTACTCATTTTTATGCACACATTCTTTCTCTCACTCTCCTTTTTCTCCCTCTGTCCCTCTGAATATACCTCTTGCCCATCCTCTGGGTCACCCCCCCCCCCCGTCTTATTTCCCGGACCTCCTGTCCCATGATCCTCTCGTATCCCCTTTTGCCTAGCACCTGTCCAGCTCTCGGCTCTATCCCTCCCCCTCCTGTCTTCTCCTATCATTTTGCATCTCCCCCTCCCCCTCCAGCTTTCAAATCCCTTACTCACTCTTCCTTCAGTTAGTCCTGACGAAGGGTCTCGGCCTGAAACGTCGACTGCGCCTCTTCCTATAGATGCTGCTTGGCCTGCTGCGTTCACCAGCAACTTTGATGTGTGTTGCTTGAATTTCCAGCATCTGCAGAATTCCTGTTGTTTTCTTTCTCTCACTCTCCTTTTTCTCCCTCTATCCCTCTGAATATGCCTCTTGCCCATTCTCTGGGTCCCCCCCCCCCGGTCTTTCTTCCCGGACCTCCTGTCCCATGATCCTCTTGTATCCCCTTTTGCCTATCACCTGTCCAGCTCTCGGCTCTATCCCTCCCCCTCCTGTCTTCTATCATTTCGGATCTCCCCCTCCCCCTCCCCCTCCAACTTTCAAATCCCTTACACACTCTTCCTTCAGTTAGTCCTGACGAAGGGTCTCAGCCTGAAACGTCGACTGCACCTCTTCCTAGAGGTGCTGCCTGGCCTGCTGCGTTCACCAGCAACTTTGATGTGTGTTGCTTGAATTTCCAGCATCTGCAGAATTCCTGTTGTTTTTGTTCAGCAGGAGCGGTTCCACTGGGTTAATAACTAAGCCACACATGAAAGCCAAGATGCAAGCACTTAGCGTAATCTGGAAATCCTCTTCTTCATGTGAAGTGAAGATTCCAAATGAATTGGATGTTGAAGCTCCTTTAACACAACATGAAGAATTCATCATTCAACAGAGCTGGAATAGTGAGTGCATTGTGCTGCTTTGCAGTTCTTCCAGGTTTAACATGTATCTCCAGGTTTATAGTGATGACTAATCATGTATTTAAATAACTTTGTTAGTGGAATTATTTGGATATTTCTCAAGAATGTACTACATAATGTAAACAGTCTTCGCATTATTCATTCTGCTTCAGTAATAGTAAACATTGCAAGTTGCTATTGGCATTTGCAAACATGAGTAGATGCCAAGGAGCTGGTGCTTCCTATTTGCTCTGTAAAGCACTTGCAGGTGCTCTGGGTAGTGTAACTACAGCGGAATCTTTCTTGTATCATAGCTGATAACGTGGCATTTTATTTTATTTAGAAATGAGTAGAACAGGCTCTTTCCAGCCCAATGAGCCCACCATCCAGCAACCTACCTGCTTTACCCTAGCCTAAGCAGAAGGCAATTTACAGTGACCTATTACTTACTAACCAGTATGCCATTGGAATGTGGGAGGAAACCAGAGCACCCAGAGGAAACACATACGCCCAGTGGTCGATGTACAAATTCCTTACAGACGGCATTGGAATTTTACTCCAAACTGCTGTCATGCTAACTTCTGCGCCACAGTGGCACCTTTTTAGGTGGCTATGTTTTTGCCAGCTGGTCATGCATCAGCACTGGATTTTGTGGTGAGTGGTCCCAGGATTGAATCCAGCCTGCTCCTGGCACACTTTCCAATCCATGTTGTGTTCAGCGTCGAGTTAACAACTAACACAGCCTCATAAAAAAACAGACAAAATGCTAAAGAAGTGCCGGGGTTGCAGCCCGATGTACCACAAGGCGTGGAGAAGAATGACAACAATATTCTGGGTATACTAGTGCACTGATGATTAGGTTACTGAGCTAGCAGTGAGATCAGGGCTATTAATCTAAAGACTTATTTGGATTTCACTATGGTAGTTGGGAAATTTAAATTGAAGGGATATATCTCGGGTTTTTACGAGGTTAGACTCAATACCAACATTCATTAATCTGGATGATTTTTTTTTTCCCAAAATTGCATCGGGTTCTTGATGTTCAAGGAATGCTGCCTTCCTTACCCAAGCTGGCCAGTGTGCAGACCCACCAGTTGTTTAGCAGGAATATTTGAAGCAGTAGAGGTGAAGAATTGAGTTGAATTGGTACTGTCAAGGCTAGAATGCAAGTACACTAATTGGGAAAGTAAATAAAATGTTCATGTTTATTTCAAGGTAAATTAAATGACTATAGGGCATAGTTGAAACCATATCTGGAGTATTGTTCTTCTCCATAGTAATCACATTTACCACTATTTCATTGGCAGTTTGTGTGCCTTTGTAATTCATGTGGTTCTCTAATACTGAATATGCTCAATATATCCACCAAGGATCTGTGTAGGCTAAGAATTCCAAAGATTCATGAACCTTTGCGAACAATTGATTACTTTTCTCTTAAATAGATAATCTTTTCATCAGCTGCGTAGTGGGAGAGCGTCCTACATTGGCAACATAGTTTCTCACCATATTGTACTGCCCTGGCTTGCATATCACATTGACAGCTGAGACACAACAGCCACGGTCGAACCTGACCAGTGGAGGGCCTCTCTCTTTTGAATCCATATCTCTAAATTCTAAATATCCCACATAGTCCATCTACCAGTATAATATCCCAATCATAGTCATAGTCAAACAACAGGAATTCTGCAGATGCTGGAAATTCAAGCAACACACATAAAAGTTGCTGCCTGGCCTGCTGCGTTCACCAGCAACTTTTATGTGTGTTGCATAGTCATAGTCATACTTTATTGATCCCGGGGGAAAATTGGTTTTCGTTACAGTTGCACCATAAATAATTAAATAGTAATAAAACCATAAATAGTTAGATAGTAATATGTAAATTATGCCAGGAAATAGGTCCAGGACCAGCCTATTGGCTCAGAGTGTCTGACCCTCCAAGGGAGGAGTTGTAAAGTTTGATGGCCACAGGTCAGAATGACCTCCTATGATGCTCTGTGTTGCATCTTGGTGGAACGAGTCTCTGGCTGAATGTACTCCTGTGCCCACCCAGTACATTATGTAGTGGATGGGAGACATTGTCCAAGATGGCATGCAACTTGGACAGCATCCTCTTTTCAGACACCACCGTCAGAGAGTCCAGTTCCATCCCCACAACATCACTGGCCTTACGAATGAGTTTGTTGATCCTGTTGGTGTCTGCTACCCTCAGCCTGCTGCCCCAGCACACAACAGCAAACATAATAGCACTGGCCACGACAGACTCGTAGAACATCCTCAGCATCGTCCGGCAGATGTTAAAGGACCTCAGTCTCCTCAGGAAATAGAGGAAATCATATGAGTTCTTGTGCAACAACCTTTTCTATAGTACTTTATCAATGATTTGTGGGAATCCAAATGCTGTACTGTACTGGTTTCCTTGTTTGCACACTTAAATTTTCAAAGAGCTCTAGCTGGTTTGTCAGTCACTTTTTCCTTCATAAATTCATATCAACTCTGTTAGGTTGTTTCATCATTTTCTGAATGCCATTACTGCCATTAAGGAGGTTGGAAAGGAGCTTAAAGGCTCACAACATCTTAGGCAGTTTTTTTCCACATATGCCATCAGATTTCTGAACGGACATGAGCACTACCTTGCTATTCCTCTTTTGCACTATCCTGTTTTATTGTAACTTGTAATTTGGTCTGCCTGCAGTGTGATGGTGCCAGAAAGCAACAAATCTCACAACTTGTGTCAGTGACAATTCTGATTCTAAATGCCCTATTATTTCCAATGACATTGACATAATCTGCTTATTTTCTGGTTCCAGCCTCTTTCATTCTTCTGGGTCATCTCTTGGATCCAGGGAATTTTATTAGATCACATCCATAGAGTTCCAACTGTGCAGTCAGAAACAGATCTTTTATTCTGCCATGTCCATGCTGACCATTGTTCTCATCCAGAGTAGTCTCATTTACAGGTTTCCCCTGCTATCCGAAGGTAGAGCGCTCCTATGAAACGGTTCGTAAGCTGGAATGTCGTAAAGTGAAGAAGCAATTACCATTTATTTATATGGGAAAAATTTTTGAGCGTTCCCAGACCCAAAAAATAACCTACAAAATCATGCCAAACTACACAACGGGGTGACCAGTTGGGGCACCCATTGAGAGAAGGGTAGTGCAGTCTGACCTGACCGGAATGAACATAAAATTTTCCTGAATACTATTGGTATCGCTTTGCTTTGGAAACTGAAGTAGAAAACCTCAGTTTATTGAAGAAGAATGATGCGTAGCAAAACAAATATAGCTGCTCCTCATTTAACGAAGGACACTTTTGATGGCATTATTTCTGGTTTATTTGCCACCCTTCTGGAGACATGCAGCCCTTTCATCCCCCGTCTCTTCACCTCTTCTGCTGTTTGTTGTTTGTCTTGCATGCCTCTCCTCCTCTGTCTCTTCTCTCATCTTTTTTTGTCCTGACCCTCTGATCCTGGAGTCGTGTGGCCCTGGCCTCATCTGACTCTGATCCTGGAGTCGTGTGGCCCTGGCCTCATCTGATTCTTGTTCTCTCCCTCTCCTTGCCGATTCCCGATGACGTTTGGCATCATCTCTTGACCATCATGTCCCCCTTCCCTTTCCACGTGGCATAATTAGGCTGACCTTTTTTTTTTACCCTAATGCTGGATAGAAGATATGAAGCAGTAACACCAAAGGATGCTGATTATTCTTGATGTGGTTTGCGCTCTCCTAAGTGGACGTGATATAGTCACCGCTGTCATTTGACTGCAGCAAAGGGTTTTATGGGTGTCTCGAAGTATGTCATTACAATAAGATTTAATTATCTCTTATTGATGGGTGGCAGTTAGATCTGTTCCAATCCTGCACATACTGATGGTGATCCCTCGAAATAGAGCTGCCCTGCCCTTTTGCTCCAGTAGGTGTCACTCCTGAGACTGGCCGTGTGCATGCGTTGGGCTGTCGCGTCTCGATTTCCATGATGGCTGATCCGGTCTCAGGTGAAAGCTAGCCTGTTTATTTTGGTGAATGAGCAATTTTATACGAATATATAACCTTGAACTTTGCCTGCATTCTGTAAGTTAGCGTATTTTAATTCGATTTAGCCAAAAAAAGTGCCGCTGTAATACACCGTTTGCGCTAATTGGAGGTCACAAACAGACAATATAATTTAGTAGGATATAGGTAACATATAAAACCTAAAATAACAGTAACGTATAGTAAAAGCAGAAATGATATGATAAGTACACAGCCTATATAAAGTAGAAATACTTCTCTGCAGCACTGTCTAGCGCAGCAAGAATCTCGCGGAAGCGCTCTTGGCAGAAACACTCTCTCCAGTAACCTTTAAGCTATGAAGCTGCCAAATCATACCAAATAACACATAAAAATACACAGTCTATATAAAGTAGAAATGTACAGTGTAGTTTCACTTACTGGAATCGGGAAGACGCCAATAAATTGTAGTTTTGTCACAGTTACACCCTTGCTTATATGAATAACCACCTGATGCAATCAGTAATCGCCTCTGATCTGGGCCGACATTTACATGCCGGGCGGCACCTAATTAATTAGCTTGTTTATTTCGGCTCTTAAAGATGTGCTGGGTGCGCTCCGACTGCTGCTGCACCCCTGCATTCTTCGCAGCAATGTACCGGTCCGCGGCCCGGAGGTTGGGGACCACTGCTTAAGCTATGAAGCTGGCCTCGCCTCAGAAACCGATCAAACCACCCATAACCTTTAAATTCCACTTTTGCAACACTTTCATCACCATCGTCCAGTGCTTTCTGTTTCAGCTTATTAAAAAGGCTGACTGATTTCTCCTTAAGTACAAGAAAACTTAACAGAACACCACGCTTTGTACACCCATCAATCCACTCAAGCAATAGACTTTCCACTTTATCCATTATTGGATGCCGACTAAGAGAGACCACTTTGCTACGAGCAGAACCAACAGTAACATTGGCAGCTTTCAAAATTCTTTCTCTCTGCGTATAAATAGTGCAAATGGTGGATGCAGGCAAGTTCAACGCGCGGACAATGTCCTTACTTCATTCATCACGATCAAAACGCGTAATTATACGTGTAACACCTTACAAGCTCTTTTAGGCTCTTCTGATACCTTAGAACTCACCTTGCTAACGGATGCACAAAATAATTCGGGATGAAGCACGTGTTTAAGCAATGGCGGCTAGAATGCAGTTCCGGGGGAGGAGCTTGGCTGTTTGGGTGCGCTCTGCCTTTTTTCGTAACAGTGAAAACACCTGTTAGCGAAAACAGGTAACTAATGTAGGTCTTTCGTAAGAGCGATATGTCGTAAAGCGAACGTTCGGAAAACGGGGGCCACCTGTACCACCATTTTGCCTGCAACCCTGTATGTCTTTGAAACTGAAGTACTTCTCTAAATACCTGTGTTGGGAGTGCTTACTGCTTCCTCACTTTACAGTGTGTTCCAAATTTCAGCCTCTGTGGTTTAAAAATAGTTAGGTTTCCTCTGAACTTGTAATTGTCACCACTCATCTATGGCAACACGCACAAGATGCTGGAGGAATTCAGCAAATCGGGCAACATCTGTGGAAATGAAGGTGTGGGAAGGGAAAAGGGCTAGAGAAAAAGAAATCTGATAGGAGAAAGGGAAGGAAGAGGGGACACTAGGGGTGGTGGTAGCAGGTGAGCAGAGGTCAGGCCAGAATGGTTAATAGAAGTGGGGGGGGGGACATTTCAGAGAGAAATCAATATTCATGCCATCAAGTTGGAGGGTGGCCTTGACTTGACACAAGAGGAGGCCATGGACCAACATGTCAGAATGGGAATGGGAATTGGTATTAAAATATTTGGCCACTGGGAAGCTCTGCTTTTGGTGTATGGAGCAGAGGTGCTCAATGAAGTGGTGCCCCTGTTTACAATGGGTCTCACCAATACAGAGGAGGCTGCATTGAGAGCACTGGACACATTGGATGGCCCCAGCAGCCTTACCTGGTAGGACTGTTTTGGGCCTTGAATGCAGGTGAATGGGTAGATGTAGCATTGTTGGAAGGCGGGGGTTAGTGGAGATGGAGGAGTAGACAAGGGAATCACAGAGGGAGTGATCCCTGTAGAAAGCAGAGGGTGGTAGGATCCCTTTAGAGATGGCAGAAGTTGGGGATGATGATGTGTTGTCATCTGTGATTCTCTTGCCTATGCTCTTTTGGTTTGGACATTCCAACCAGGGGAGAAAGATTCTTACAATTTCCTCTGTCCTCCTCATGATTTCACAGACAGTTGTGCTGTATGGTAATAGACCATTTGTCCCAACTTGTTCATGCCAACCAAGATGCTCCATCCAAGCTGGTCCCGTTTGCCAGCGTTCGGCTCATAATCTTATAATACTTTCCAATGCATGTACACATTCAACTGTCTTTTTAAAAGTTGGTATAGTACCTGCCTCAGTTATTTCCTTTGGCATCTCATTTCACATACATAACACCATTTGTGCAAAAAGGTGCCCCTCTAAGTATTACTAAATCTCCTCCCCCCCCCCCAAAAAAAATTTATGCTTTCTTGTTTTGATTTCCACGACCCTGGACTGAATACAGAATCAGATTTATTATCACCAGCATGTGTCATGAAATTTGTTAACTTAGCTGCAGCAGCTCAATGCACTAATGTAGAAGAAAAAAAGCTAAAAAATAAATAAGTTATAGTATATGTATATTGAATAGATTAAAAATTGTGCAAAAACAGAAATAATAATATCCATTTTTAAAAAGGTGAGTATAGTGTTCATGGGTTAAATGTTCATTTAGGAGTCGGATGGCAGAGGGGAAGAAGCTGTTCCTGAATCGCTGAGTGTGTGCCTTGAGACTTCTATACCTCCTACCTGATGGTGACAACGAGAAAAAGGACATGCCCTGGGTGCTGGAGGTCCTTAATATTGGACGCTGCCTTTCTGAGACACCACTCCTTGAAGATGTCCTGGGTACTTTGTAGCCTAGTAACCAAGATGGAACCAACTGAATTTACAACCCTCTGCAGCTGCTTTTGGTCCTGTGCAATAGCACACCACCACCCTGTCCCCATACCAGACAGTGATTCAGCCTGTCAGATTGCTCTCCATGGTACATCTATAAAAGTTTTTGAGTGGGAAATAGAAAGGGCGTGCATTCACCCTTTCTATACCCTCAAGGTTTATACATTTTTATAGATCCTATATAAGATCACCTGTGAGTCTCGTGAGCTCCAAGGAATAAAGTACTAGTGTGCATGACCTCTCCTGATAATTCAGGCCCCCACACTCTGGCAACATGCTTGTAATTTTTTTTTCAATTTAGGGATACCACACCGTAATGAGCCCATACTGGCCAGTTACAGCCATGTGACCAATTAACCTACTAATCCATATGTCTTTGGAATGTGGGAGAAATCTGGAGCACTAGGAGGAAACTCGAGCAGTCATGGGGAAAATGTACAAACCCCTTATAGAGAATGGCGGGAATTGACCCTGGGTTGCTGGCATTATATTAGCGCTGTATTAACCGCTACACTACTGTACTAATCTTTTCTGTACAGTTCCACAATCCCTTATCCGAAATCCTTGGGGTCAGTTGCATTTCAGAATTCAGAATTTTTTGGATTTCAGAAAATTGATAATTATATTGATAATTAACCTGTCTCGGTGCGGTGGACTTCAGGGTCCGGGGGAGCTCCGGAAATATGCACATCCTCCCGTATACTTTAAATCAACTCTAGATTACTTATAATACCTAATACAATGTAAATGTTATGTAAATAGTTGTTATACTGTATTGTTTAGGGAATAATGACAGGAAAAAAGTCTGTGCATGCTCAAACAATGAGTGCTGGAGAGAGAACTTCCAGGTTTTCCAGATCCGCACTCTTTTACAAATACTATTGCAGTTTATTTATAGAGTAATATAGATAGATTGATATACTTTATTGATCCCGAGGGAAATTGGGTTTCGTTACAGCCGCACCAACCAAGAGTAGAGCATAAATATAGCAATACAAAAACCACAAACAATCAAACAACAAAATGCAAACTATGCCAGATGGAAAATAAGTCGAGGACCAGTCTATTGGCTCAGGGTGTCTGACCCTCCACGGGAGGAGCTGCAAGTTCAATGGCCACAGGCAGGAACGACCTCTCGTGCTGCCCAGTATCGTATCTCGGTGGAATATGGCCGAAGTCCAACAGTAAAAAGTTCAATATCCGGTCTACAAACATGTTCCTCGATCGTAATATGACCCGGATTGCACCATCTGTTGTTAACCAGAACACAACAGATATACTGATAAATGAAGTAATGTGTTAATTGTAGACCATAATACACTAGTACATTTTACTTCCAACAAAAACATTCAATAAAACAAAAATATTCAGCTTCAAATGAACCTAATCAAATACGTGGTAAATGACTTATTGGAATAAATGTAGAACGTAAATACTCTAGGACATATACAGGTTCAAACTAAGCTAAATACGTACAGGTACCTCTAGTTAAGCTGCATTAAGTCTGGCAAACAAAGCTAAATACTCCACAGGTACCTGATGGGCCAGGAACAGGATTCTCAAGTTATGAAGCAGCACTACGACAGAGGGCGTTTTTAAAGACTTCAAGTGTCATCTGTCTCATTAACATAGGTTTATGTCTAAGCAATCTCTCTTTAACTGAGTAAACTGCCATAATCTCTTGCTCACTGATAAATGCACATTGTTCAAGGCCGGCAATTAACTGATCACACATTTTCACCATATCGTCATCAGCCGTTAATGTTTTTCTAGGAACTTAGTGCCAGTACGAAGCTGTTTCATCAGTATTGTAGGTTTGTTCAGGACTAAGGTTTTTTATCAGGTATTGGCAAATTCGTCAATGTAATTTTCAGCTGCTTCATGATCAGCAGAAGCTTTTTCAACACATTTTCAGATATTTTACACCATGACGCTGCTTAAATTTCTGCAGCCAACCCTCTGAATATTTTCTGAGTTATTGATGATGATAGATGCTTCCTTTTTCTTATTGCTACCCATAGAGGTATCTGCAGCTCTTTTTGACATTTTCACAGTGAAATTAGACACAAAGTCAACAGTGAACACAAAATATCAGCGAACAGCAAATGCATGTGTAACCAGTACGAGTGCTGAGCCATAACTGACATCCGAAAGCCTTTGCTAGTGCTGCCACGTCACACCTGAGTGATGTCAGCTGTTGGTGCGCCAAACACACTCCACACGAAAAACTTCAGTTTTCAGATCTTAAAATTTTGGGTAAGGGATTGTGGACCTGTACTATTTTCAGTTTAATAACGTTTTTCCTTTAGCAAAACTGAACACTACTACAACTTCAGCCTCACCAGTACCCTACACAACCACATCATAATCTCCTAACTTTTATACTCTGCCCTGACTAGTGAAGGCCAGAACAGCACTTTTATCATCCTGCTTATCTGTGACTAAACTTGCAGTGAACTGTGTATTTGTACTTGATGATCCCTGTGCTCTACAACACTCCAGAAGGCCCTGCCATTCAGTGAAAGTCCTATTGCATTTGATTTTCTAAGTAGGCTGCAGTACCTCGTGCTTTTCTGAATTAATTTAGATTTGCCATTCATTGGCCCACTTGCTCAGCTGATTAAGATCCCTCTGTAATTTTTGATAACCTTCACCGTCCAAAATACCACTTCTTTATAAACCCTCCGATACAGGGGATTTGATTTACTTTGTTGTGATTGACTAAAGCTGAGCCACAAGGAAGATCTAACTGGGAATTATAAGTGTTTATTCACACAGCAAACCTCCAGATGAGAGTCCAGCTGAATCTCACTCTCCTGGCACAATCATAAAGATGACAATAAATGATTAACTACGATTTTTGTTGCTATAATCATCTACTTTCACATTTGGAATATAGCCAAGTAAACTTACAGAGTAACATATTTACAATAGCAGGACATCAACTAGCAGAACTCCTTTGAAAATTCAATGCTGGTGTCTGTTCAAAACTCCAAAAAGATACCACTTTGTTACAGTGTTAAGTTCTGACTCCATGAACATAAACAACTAAGTGACAGACTTGTCTTGAACTGTACCTTAGTGGCAGGGATACACCTCCAACAATGCTAATAGCAGGAACATTCATATAAAGCCTTTCCCTATATAGTTTCAGTGGGACAATCTGAATAATTGGTTTCACTAGCCACAAAGTATCAGAAGTTAAATTTTGGACAGGTTTTATTTCCTGAAGATGGTTCTCATTTTAGTCATCCCTGCTTATAATTTCATGCATAATCCTATGATCGAGGGACAACTCTGTAAGCACATGGATGTCAGCGAGTTAGACCAGCTCAAAGAGCAGGCGTCAGAGTAGAGGTAGACTTAGTGAGAAGGTTTTGGCTCAACAGGGCTTCCGCGATAACAGATCGAGGTGAGTTGTTACCTTTGTAGAATAGAAACAGGAAGTATGTCTGTGAGACCCGTGTTCTGTACTGGGTGTCGGATTTGGGAAGTCCGGGAGACTCTCAGCCTCCCGGAAGGCCACATCTGCCCCAGGTGCATCGAGCTGCAGCTCCTCGGGGACTGGGTTAGGGACCTGGCGCTGCAGCTCTATGACCTTTGTCTGCTTAGGGAAGGTGAGAAGGTGATAGAGAGGAGCTATGGGCAAGTAGTCACACCAGGGCCTCGGGAGACAGATACGTGGGTCACAGTCAGGAGGGGGAAAGGCAAGAGTCAGGTATTAGAGTACCGCTGTGTCTGTCCCCCTACTGTTTGGGGCGAACGGTCTGCCTGGGGGAAGCAACAGTGGCCGCGCTTCTGGCCCTGAGGCTCAGAAGGGTAGGGAAAGGAAGAAGGCAGCAGTAATAGGGGGTCAGACAGGTGATTCTGTGGACGCAGGAAAGAAACATGGACGGTAGTTTGCCTCCCAGGTGCCCGGGTCCGGGATGTTTCCGATCGCATCCACGATATCCTGAAGTGGGAAGGAGAGCAGCCAGAGGTTGTGGTATATATTGGTACCAACAACTTGGGTATGAAAAGGGAGGAGGTCCTGAAAATAGTCTTCAGAGACTTAGGAAGGAAATTGAGAAGCAGGACCTCAAAGGTAGTAATCTCGGGATTACTGCCTGTGCCACACAACAGTGAATATAGGAATAGAATGAGGTAGAGGATAAATATGTAGCTGAGGGATTGGAGCAGGAGGCAGGGATTCAGATTTCTGGATCATTGAGACCTCTTTTGGGACAGACGTGACCTGTACAAAAAGGATGGGTTGCACTTGAATCTGAGGGGGACCAACATCCTGGTAGGGAGGTTTGCTAAGGAGAGTGTAAACTAGAATTGCTGGGGAATGGGAACCGAAATGAAGAGATGGAGGAAGAGGTGGTTGGCTCACAAATTGAGAAAGCTTGGAGACAGTGCAAGAGGGAGGATAGGCAGGTGATAGAGAAGGGATGCACTGAGACTAATGGTTTAAGATGTGTCTATTTTAATGCAAGAAGCATCATGAACAAAGCAGATGAGCTGAGAGTGTAGATCAGTACTTGGAGCTACAATGTTATGGCCATTACAGACATTTGGATGGCTCAGGAGTAGGAATGGTTACTTCGAGTGCCAGGCTTTAGATGTTTCAGAAAGGACAGGGAGGGAGGCAAAAGAGGTGAGGGCGAGGCACTGTTGATCAGAGAGAGAGTCACGGCTGCCAAAAAGGAGGAAGTCATGGAGGGATTGTCTACTGAGTCTCTGTGGGTGGAAGTCAGAAACTGGAAGGGGTCAGTAACAGGGTTGTCATGGTGGGAGATTTTAATTTCCCAAATATTGATTGGCATCTCCCTGGAGCAAGGAGTTTAGATGGGGTGGAGTTTGTTAGGTGTGTTGAAGGTTTCCTGACAGAATATGTAGATAAGCCTACAAGAGGAAAGGCTGTACTTGATCTAGTATTGGGAAATGAACCTGGTCAGGTGTCAGGTCTCTCAGTGGGAGAGCATTTTGGAGATACAGGTTTCC
Source organism: Mobula hypostoma (assembly GCF_963921235.1). Classification (NCBI taxonomy): domain Eukaryota; kingdom Metazoa; phylum Chordata; class Chondrichthyes; order Myliobatiformes; family Myliobatidae; genus Mobula; species Mobula hypostoma. The sequence continues at coordinate 29,494,153 of NC_086097.1, read as the reverse complement.
CCCACCTTCGGAAGGGAGAGCGTTCCTATGAAACGGTTCGTAAGCCGGAATGTTGTAAAGCAAAGAAGCAATTACCATTTATTTATATGGGAAAATTTTGTGAACATTCGCAGACCCAAAAATAACCTACCAAATCATGCCAAATAACACACAAAACCTAAAATAACTGTAACATATAGTAAAAGCAGGAATGATATGTAAATACACAGCCTATATAAAGTAGAAATACTTTTCCACAATCATTGCCTGCATTGTTCTCTGTAGTGAAAATCTCACACAAGTGCTTGCAGCAGAAACACGGTGCAGGCGCTTTCGGCAGAAAATCTCACGCAAGCGCTCGCAGCAAAAAAACACTGTCCAGTAACCTTTAAGCTATGAAGCTGCCAAATAACGTAAAAATACACAGCCTATATAAAGTAGAAATAATGTATGTACAGTGTAGTATCACGGGAATCGGGAAGACAGCGCAGAGCACACTGATGATGGTGTGTTAGGCTGAGTCGTCGGAGGTTGGGGAGGTGCAATGGCTCCCACCCTCCGGGCCGCTGACCGATACCGATTCGCGGAGAATGCAGCAGTAGCTGGGAGGCACACAGCACATCTTTAAGAAAAATGCTGAAATAAACATGCTAATTAATTAGGTGCCACCCGGCTATCGCTGCATTCTCCGCGAATCGGTATCTGTCTGTGGCCTGGGGGTTAGGGTGGTGGGACACTGGGGTGTCATTTCATCATCGTCTGTTTCCATTAGGGCAGGTAGCTCATCTCCTATGACTGCCCGCCTCGATGGCAAAGGTCGAGGTTCATCGTCTGCTGTGGCTGATGTGGAAGGCTTGAAAAACGACAGTACTGTATGCTTGACTGCTGAGCCTCGCACATTTTTCTATCACACAGTTCTTTGTAAACCATCTTGCAAATATGCCCTAAACCGATGTACCCTTTCAAAATTAAAATCGTTGCAGCAAAAATCTCACGCAATTGCTTCACATTCAGTTCCTGGACAACTTCACTTTCGCTACTGCATCCGGTTTCGATTGTTATCCTTTCCTCTTCTAATTGCATCAGCTCTTCATTTATCAGTTCTTGGTCATGAGATGCCAAAACCTCTTCAACATCATCTTCGTCAACTTCCACAAGCCAAATTCACTTTGTCCTTACTTCGTTCACTACGATCAAAACATTTAATTATGTCTAGTTTTACACTAAGTGTAACACCCTTACGAGCTCTTTCAGGCTTTTCCGATACCTTAGAACTCATCTTGCTAACGGATGCTCACAGGCTCGTGTTTAAGCAATGCCGGCGAGAATGCCGTCCCGAATCTGGGGGAGAGCGGCTGCTCAGGGCGCGCGCTGCTTTTTCCGCCGCTGCCTTTTTTCGTAACAGTGAAAATACCTTCTGTTAGCGAAAACAGGGAACTAATGTAGGTCTTTGAGAGGTTTCATAAAGCGAATGTTCAAAAAGCGGGGGACACCTGTAATGATCTTTTACCAGAGCATTGGAGAGGGATAGGAACAAGGGGAGTAAGGGGAAATATGAAACTTTTGGGTAGGGACTTGAAAGCATTAATTGGGAACAGATGTTTTCAGGAAAATGTACGGCAGAAATGTGGCAAATGTGCAGGGGATATTTGTGTGGTGTTCTGCATAGGTATGTCCCAATGAGACAGTGAAAGGATGGTAGGGTACAGGAACCGTGATTAACAAAGGCTGTTGAAAATCTAGTCAAGAAGAAAAAAGCTTATGAAAGGTTCAAAAAGCCTAATGATGGAGATCTAAGAGATTATAAGGCTAGCAGGAAGGAGTTTAAGAATAAAATTAGGAGAGCCAGAAGGGGCCATGAGAAGACTTGGCGAGCAGGGTTAAGGAGAACCCCAAGGCATTCAAGTATGTGAAGAGCCAGAGGATAAGATGTGAGAGAATAGGACCAGTCAAGTGTGACAGTGGAAAAGTGTGTGTGGAACTGGAGGAGATAGCGGAGATACTTTATAAATACTTTGCTTCACTATTCACTACGGAAAAGGATCTTGACGATTGTAGGGATGACTTACAGCAGATTGAAAAGTTTGAGCATATGGACATTAAGAAAGAGAATGTACTGAAGCTTTTGGAAAGCATCAAGTTGGATAAGTTTCCGGGACTGGATGAGATATACCCCAGGCTACTGTGGGAGGCGAGGGAGGAGATTGCTGAGCCTCTGGCTATGATCTTTGTATCATCAGTGGGGACAGGAGAGGTTCCAGAGGTTTGGAGGGTTGCAGATGTTGTTCCCTTATCCAAGAAAGGGAGTAGAGGTAGCCCAGGAAATTATAGACCAATGAGTCTTACTTCAGTGGTTGCTAAGTTGATGGAAAAGATCCTGAGAAACAGGATTTATGAACATTTGGAGAGGCGTAATATGATTAGGAATCATCAGCTTAGCTCTGTCAAAGGCAGGTTGTGCCTTACAAGCCTGATTGAATTTTTTGAGGATGTGACTAAACACATTGATGAGGGGAGAGTAGTAGATGTAGTGTATATGGATTTCAGCAAGGCATTTGATAAGGTATCCCATGCAAGGCTTATTGAGAAAGTAAGGAGGCATGGGATTCAAGGGGAAATTGCTTTGTGGATCCGGAACTGGCTTGCTCACAGAAGGCAAAGAATGGTTGTAGATGGGTCATATTCTGCATGGAGGTTGGTGATCAGTGGTGTGCCTCAGGGATCTGTTCTGGGACCCCTTCTCTTCGTGATTTTCATAAATGTCCTGGATGAGGAACTGGAGGGATGGGTTGGTGAATTTGCTGATGACACAAAGGTTGGGTGTGTTGTGGATAGTGTGGAGGGCTGTCAGAGGTTACAGTGGGTCATCAATAGGATGCAAAACTGGGCTGAGAAGTGGCAGATGGAGTTCAACCCAGATAAGTGTGAGATAGTTCATTTTGGTAGGTCAAATATGATGGTAGAATATAGTGTTAATGGTAAGACTCTTGGCAGTGTGGAGGATCAGAGGGATCTTGGGGTACGAGTCCATAGGACACTCAAAGCTGCTGCGCAGGTTGACTCTGTGGTTAAGAAAGCATACAGTGCATTGGCTTCCATCAACCATGGGATTGAGGTTAAGAGCTGAGAGGTAATGTTACAGCTGTATAGGACCCTGATCAGACCCCACTTGGAGTACTGTGCTCAGTTTTGGTCACCTCACCACAGGAAGGATGTAGAAACTATAGAAAGAGTGAAGAGGAGATTTACAAGGATGTTGCCTGGATTGGGGAGCATGCCTTATGAGAATAGGTTGAGTGAACTCAGCCTTTTCTCCTTAGAGCGGCAGAGGATGAGAGATGACCTGATTGAGGTGTACAAAATAATGAAAGGCATTGATCGTGTGGATAGTCAGAGGCTTTTTCCCAGGGCTGAAATGGCTAACATGAGAGGGCACAGTTTTAAGGTGGTTGGAAGTAGATACAGAGGAGATGTCGGGTAAGTTTTTTTACGCAGAGAATGGCGAGTGCATGGAATGGGCTGCTGATGATGGTGGTGGAGGCGGATATGATAGGGTCTTTTAAGAGACTCCTGGATAGGTACATGGAGCTTAGAAAAATAGAGGTTATGTGTAACTCTAGGTAATTTCTAAAGTACATGTTTGGCACAGCATTGTGGGCCGAAGGGCTTGTATGTGCTGAAGGTTTTCTATGTTTCTATGAATATAAAACAATTTGCAATTGTCAGGCTTACTTTATTCTCTTTGCATCACTGTATGCTTACAGAGTTTTCACCACACCTTTCCAAGTAGTGTATAGCTGGAATAACTTAGCTGATATTTGAAATGTTTTCTTGAGTAGCTGCCATCATTGATCTACTGCCTCACTCTTTATTCTCCCAGAAAAGTATGTCACCATATACTATCAGGGATTCATTTCCTTGTGGACATTCACAGTAGAACAGGGAAATACATTAGAATCTGTGAAAAACTGCACGAAGACTGGCAAACAACCAATGTACAAAAGGATAGGGTATCATGGGTGATGATTGTTTTGATTTCATCGGACATTGTCCACTTTCAGTAAGCTCGGAGGTTTAGTGGGACCCAGAGGTATGAAAGATACTGTTTTGTCACAGCTTCTGTTTTACAGTTATTTATCGTGCTTCATATCTGCAACTAAGATTGACTGAGTCCAGTTTTGGCTTTATTAACAGGTTTCATTTTCAGGATCAGTGGCTTTCTATAACCAGAAACATCTTTGTGTTATATTTGCAATCTTGGTGTGATGTGATATTAGGCATTTCCATGTTGATCTATATCTGTGATGCAGAGTCTGTTGCAGGGATAACTGTTCTCCAACTTACGGTAATTCCCTCCCCCTCCCTTCCCCTATCCCTATGTCACTCTGCCCCCTCCCCCAGCTACCTACCACCTCCCTCTTGGTTCCGCCTCCTTCTACTACCCATTGTGTTTTCCCCTATTCCTTCTTCACCTTTCCTGCCTATCACCTCCCTGCTTCCCCTCCCCCACCCCTTTATCTTTCCCCCTACTGGTTTTTCACCTGGAACCTACCAGCCTTCCCCTTCCCACCCTCCCCCCACCTTCTTTATAGGGCCTCTGCCCCTTCCCCCTACAGTCCTGACGAAGGGTTCCGGCCCGAAACGTCGACCTATCTTTTCCACGGATGCTACCCGACCTGCTGAGTTCCTCCGGCACGTTGTGAGTGTTGTGGGGATAATTGGTTAGGTTGGTGCTGCTAGTTCTGAATCTACAAACCAGTGATGGTTGATCTGGCGGGTATCTACAGTAAGTAGGATAAGCATCAATGAGTCAAAATATGTAAGTAATTCACATTACTATTGTGTAGATTTGTTATTGCACTGTAACTGTAAAGAAGTATGTTATTGTATTGCAGAGAAATACTCATTCTTCCCAACATTTTTTTGCGGACCTCTGATTTTTTTTTCTAAAAGGCAGCTTTTTAGTAAAAGAAATACGAAGTGTGTGTGAATAGGAGAGGTTTGCCGAATGTTGAGAGGAAGAGTCATTCAGTTTGAAGAGAGGTCCTTTTGTTACTTGAAGCAGCAATGTTGATGTTAATGAAAGCAAAACTAATGGGCAAATCAAATTGAGCTGTAATGCTGACAACTGAATGAAGTTTGGATTTAATCACTTGGTCTTTCTGAATAGCTACTTGCATGTCTTTTTGCTCAGATTGAAATAAACCTTGAAGCTGGTTTCTGATTCTGTTCCATTTAGATAACCATTATCAATTATTTGAGGACAGTTTAAGTGACCTTTGGTCTTGACATCTTAATTTCCTGTATCTTCTCCCTGGGCTCCATTAGTGTACCTAACCCTCACGGTTGAGTCTGCTCCCTGCGTTCCATTAGTATACCTAACTCTACCAGTTGACTAATATGACCATTGACTGAGTTGTTCCACTCTGCTACCAGACAGGGAACATCACACGCACCATTGCTGTGAAGTTACAGTGGCATGCAAAAGTTTGGGCACCCCTGGTCAAAATTTCTGTTACTGTGAATAGCTAAGCGAGTAAAAGATGACCTGATTTCCAAAAGGCATAAAGTTAAAGATGACACATTTCTTTAATATTTTAAGTAAGATTACTTTTTTATTTCCATCTTTTACAGTTCCAAAATAACAAAAAAGGAGAAGGGCCCAAAGCAAAAGTTTGGGCACCCTGCATGGTCAGTACTTAGTAACACCCCCTTTGGCAAGTATCACAGCTTGTAAATGCTTTCTGTAGCCAGCTAAGAGTTTTTCAATTCTTGTTTGGGGTTTTTTTTTTGCCTATTCTTCCTTGCAAAAGGCTTCTAGTTCTGTGAGATTCTTGGGTCGTCTTGCATGCACTGCTCTTTTGAGGTCTATCCACAGATTTTCAGTGATGTTTAGTTCGGGGGACTGTGAGGGCCATGGCAAAACCTTCAGCTTGCGCCTTTTGAGGTAGTCCATTGTGGATTTTGAAGTGTGTTTAGGATCATTATCCTGTTGTAGAAGCCATCCTCTTTTCATCTTCAGCTTTTTTTGCAGACGGTGTGATGTTTGCTTCCAGAAATTGCTGGTAATCAATTGAATTCATTCTTCCCTCTATCAGTGAAATGTTCCCTGTGCCACTGGCTGCAACACAAGCCCAAAGCATGATCGATCCACCCCCGTGCTTAACAGTTGGAGAGGCGTTCTTTTCATGAAATTCTGCACCCTTTTTTCTCCAAACATACCTTTGCTCATTGCAGCCAGAAAGTTCTATTTTAACTTCAGTCCACAGGACTTGTTTCCAAAATGCATCAGGCTTGTTTAGATGTTTCTTTTCAAATTTCTGACGCTGAATTTTGTGGTGGGGATGCAGGAAAGGTTTTCTTCTGATGACTCTTCCATGAAGGTCATATTTGTGCAGGTGTTGCTGCACAGTAGAACAGTGTACCACCACTCCAGAGTCTGCTAAACCTTCCTGAAGGTCTTTTGCAGTCAAACAGTGGTTTTGATTTGCCTTTCCAGCAATCCTATGAGCAGTTCTCTCGGAAAGTTTTCTTGGTCTTTCAGACCTCAACTTAACCTCCATCTTTCCTGTTAACTGCCATTTCTTAATTGCATTACGAACTGAGGAAACAGCTACCTGAAAACGCTTTGCTATCTTCTTATAGCCTTCTCCTGCTTTGTGAGCATCATTTATTTTAATTTTCAGCATGCTAGGCAGCTGCTTAGAGGAGCCCATGGCTGCTGATTGTTGGGACAAGGTTTGAGGAGTCGGTATTTATAAAGCTTTGAAATTTGCATCACCTGGCCTTTCCTAACAATGAGTGAACAAGCCATAGCCCTAACAAGCTAATTAAGGTCTGAGACCTTGGTAAAAGTTATCTGAGAGCTCAAATCTCTTGGGGTGCCTAAACTTTTGCATGGTGTTCCTTTCCTTTTTTTCCCACTCTAAAATTATACAAAACAAAAATAATACACTAACCTTGCTTAAAATATTGAAAAGAATGTTTCATCTTTAACTTTATGACTTTTGGAGATCAGTTCATCTTCTACTGAACTATTCACAGTAACAGAAATTTTGACCGGGGTGCCCAAACTTTTGCATGCCACTGTATTTGAAGTTTTCAGGCTGGTGTTACTTGTATTCTACTTGCATGTTACAGAATAACCCTAGCACATCTGTGAAATGTATCGAACGCGAGTAAGCCTTATTTGTATTGAACTTAGGCCATATCTTTTGTTCTGGGTTTTGAAAGTTGTGCTTTACAAAGGTAAGTTGAATGTACAGTATATATATGAACTGTTTTCAAAATCTAAATTGGTAAGGGTTAGGCTTGATCCTTATAACTTCTGTGTTCTTTTAAACATGGTCATTATCCGTACTGAAAGTACCATAAGGGAGTAGGATGAATTATGCATTTGCTCCCTCCCCTGAGGATTCTGTCTCGCCAGCATGTTAGAGGGGAATGTGATGTCAATGGTGTTGACATATTGATGTCCAGGATTTTGTGGATCATTTAATGCACAGTATTGTCAAAGCAAATATAGTTCTTGTTAGCAGATTGCTTTGTATTTGTAAGTGTTCAGAAGTTTACAAATATGACATAGATTTATTTAATTCTAATATGGCACATAAACCAGTATTTATCTAAAAAACCTGTTATAGCTGCCACCAGTATGGTAACTATGTCCAAACAAGTGGACTGTGCGGATAACATGATAGTGATAAAGTACTATGTGACTTATAAATTCAACCTTCAATGAGGAGGTGAATAAAATTTCATTTCTGTAGTACAACAGATGTCGTATTTCCTGGGTGTGTTTTTTTTTTAAACAAGGGATATTATGCCGTCACTAAATGCCTCATTATTTTCTCCCTATTTCAATTTTTCTTCATCTTAAAGTGTTCGGAGAGGGGCAGTAGAGTGGTGTCCCAGTTAGCGCAGTGCTTTACAGCACCAGAGATCAATCGGGGTTCAACTCCTGCTGCTCCCTGTAAAGAGTTTGTACGTTCACCGTGTGACCGCATGGGTTTCTTCCCACATTCCAAAGACATACGGTTGAGGGTTAGTAAGTTCTGGGAATGCTATGTTGGTGGTGATACTTGTGGGATGCCCAGCACAATCCTCACTGATTTGATTTGACACAAACAGTGAATTTCACTGTTTGTTTCAAGGTACATGTGACAAATATAATTAATATTTATCTTGTGCCGGTGGCTAAACCATCACCCAAATGGCATTCATGCTCTAGCTTTGACAGGTAGCAGCAGGCATTTTGACATTGGTGAAGAAATTGCCACTAAATTTGACACTTGATAACCTTCAGTCTGCACTCTGGTTGCTCTTCCTTTTGTTTCTGTTTTCATTGTGGCCGGCAGTATTAACCAGAGCTTAGTAGGATTGGATAAATCAATAAATGTAGGAAAAGTACTGTAGGTATTTGGGGTGAGACTGGTCATTAAAACCAAGTTTTAGATGTGTTACTTGTGTGAAAGGGGATGTTGACTTTTGGCTTTCAAATGGAAATCTGGAATTATAATCTTCTGTTATATAAAATCATTGTTTTAGAGAGTACCGAATGGAAGGAGGCCATTTGGGCCATTGTACTGACCACCACCCACACATTGAGAGTACTGCCAGGTGTCACTTTATGAACATACAATCGATCTATCGTGTATTTGTACATTTTTTATTGTTTTGTTTTTTTTGTGCTGCATCTGATATGGAGTGACAATTATTTTGTTCTCCTTTTTGCTTGTGTGCAGGAAACAATCTTGAATCTTGACAGTAATCCTGTATTACACCCATTTTTATTCACCCAAAATTCTTCTCAATGTTCCTCCAGATTTAACCCCTTGCCTACGCACTAGGGCAATTTACAGTGGCCAATTAATCTACCAGCCCACATCCTTGGGATTTGAGAGCACCCAGAAGAAACCACCACGGTTAGCGGAGAAAGGGTAAACTTCACACAGATAGCACCTGAGGTCTCAAGATATAACATTACTTAAGTGATTCACTGTTTGGTATTGCTTTTTTTTTCGTGTTGTAGATTAGTTTTGAGGAAGCACGAAAATTAACAGTACAATGGATTCTGGTTAATTGGGACACTTTGTGACCAGTATATTTTGACCCAATTAAATGGCTGTCCCAATTAACCAAAGTTTCATGGAAATAGTTAAAAAGATATAGAAAAGACAAACTATAGTTTAACTGAGTAACAAATTATGTATTTGAATAAGATACATAACAAGTTAGAAAACTACCAATGCTACTACAGTACTATGAAACTATGTTAGTTTCTAATGGTTATTGACAGAGGAATTCATTATATAGAGAGGAGTAGCACTTGGGGTGAAGGGGCTTGTGTCCATTCTGGGGTAGCTCACTTTTGGTCAAGACCAGACACTCATCTCTCACCTGTAGTTCCAAGTAGCTGTTTGCATGCATCAGCGGCTGCACAGCAGTACACTGCTTCAACAGTCAGGCTAAACTGGGTGAGGGGAGCTTGCAGGCCTCATATCCCGGTGAATTAGGAACATGCTTAGCATGTGAAGTCAGCTCTGGTGCACTGGGTAGACGAGATGCAGCACCCAGTAGATAGGTCTTTACCACTTTGTGGAGCATGAGAAGGTACAGAGTTCATGGTTATCCGCTGTAACCAAGAAAGATCCCAGACTGTGATGACTACTCGTACCATTAGACCTGAACTTCCAAGGTCAAGACAGTGGAATTGTTGCAAATTCTACTCTTTCCCACTTTAAAAACTCACTCACACAGGTTTCACTGTCATTGTCAGATACAATGGACAACCAACACACTGTTGTTCTTTTGATTGACTAAATGAACAAAATTAGCACAAAAACTTAGTTCAGATGGACTACTTCATACAGTACTTTCAACAATTATGTCCTCCAAATCTTATTTTTCATTCTGAAACTCAAGATAGTTATCGATACCTTTAAATTCTTCGTAGTTTTTGCCAACTGTTTGTGACAAAAATTGCTGCTTTTTGAATGCAAACACATGTAACATGTAAAAGCTGTTTGCTCTAAGCACAGTGTAGTGTCTAATGCCACACACATTCACACGACTGGCAATTGTTAGAAACTTCAGCAATTATAGTTTCTCAAATGAAAGGAGTCTTGGCTATTTTCTTAATTAATTTTTCTTCATTCATAAGATTTATCATACCAGGAATCATCATGGTAAACCTTTGCTACACACAATTGAAAGTATATCTTTCCTTGAGCACAGACATGTTCTGTTGTAGATGGCATCTTACTGGGGCCCTATGTGGTCAGAAAAAGATATCGTCACTCTTGACCTTTACTGTAAGAGGATTTGTAGACAGCATGTGCTTTGCCTTCATAATTGCTTGCTTTACCAACATGTGGACTTTGATTCATGTGAAGACATGAATCGAGTAGCTCTGAACAAGTATACCTTTCAATATTTCAGCAAGTGTATATAAAATTCTCTGCTTATCTGCTTTTATCTCTACTAGAGTAGAAGATGTGCTCATTCTTTTACGCAATCTGACATGCTCTTTCCCCAATCACTTAACCTGTCTATATTAATTGAAACCCATCCTCTGGGTATTTCCCCCCTTCCCCCTTTTCCTTCTCCCTGGGCCTCCTGTCCCATGATCCTCTCGTATCCCCTTTGCCAATCACCTGTCCAGCTCTTGGCTCTATCCCTCCCCCTCCTGTCTTCTATCATTTTGGATCTCCCCCTCCCACTTTAAAATCTCTTACTAGCTCTTCCTTCAGTTAGTCCTGACGAAGGGTCTTGGCCCAAAACGTCAACTGTACCTCTTCCTAGAGATGCTGCCTGGCCTGCTGAGTTCACCAGCAACTTTGATGTGTGTTGCTTGAACTTCCAGCTTCTGCAGAATTCCTTGTGTTATATTTATTGAAAGTTCCTCTGCATTTTACTTGTAGACCAAATTGCTACCTTAGCATTATATCTTCAAAGAGTTCAATGAAAGCATTTTGACCATAAATATTACTTAGCTTTTGCATTCTACAGATGTTGCCTGATCAGCGGAGCGTTTCAGGTATTGTCTGTCCTATTCTACGTTTTTCATCGTTAACCACTTGGTATATATCCAGTTTTGAGGAAAGGTCACTGTCCAGAAATGTTAACTGTTCTCTTTTTACAGATGTTGCTTGACGATTCAGTTCTTCCAGCATTTGTCTTTATTTCAGATTCCAATATCTGGCTTTTGCTGCTACTCCCAATATTGTGCACACAATCTTAGAAAATGTCTGTTTACTGGTTATTGTGCTGTCCATTGATGGTTTAGGAGGAAAAAATAACCAGAATTTGTTTTACAAGACATTGCATATGAGGGTTCTTCTTGGTTGGGAAGGAGCTTAGTGGTTATCCCTATTGCAGTCAGTTAACACCTATTTTGTTAAAAGCGTCACACTTGAAAATGTAACAATTTAAGAGATGATCTGAGCTTTTTATTCCTAGAAAAGAGGCACAAGTGAAAAAGCTCTATCATACACTATTAATTGTCTTTTTGTAATGTTACCTGCTAATAGGACTTGGTGGATTTTGACGCCCAAAATTCATATCAACCGTCTAAGAGACCTTAAATGATTTCTGGGGCTTGATTTATTTATTTATTTATTTTTACCAGCTGTTGCTGTAAAACCGGCAGCAATGCCTGTAATATGTCAGACTACACTGGATGTATGTACAGTGGTACCTGACTACTTAGGATACATTGGGACCTAATTAAGCGGCTGCCCCATGAAATTTCATGGATATAGTTAAAAAGGTATATAAAGAATTCACTGAGTAACAAATTATGTACTTAACTGAAATACAGAACAAATTAGACCACTAGCAATACTACTATAGTATGATAAAACTATATTAGTTCCTAATAGTTTCTGATGGAGGAATTCATCCAGTGTATGCAATGAACAAAATGAGCAGATACATCTAGTGCAGATAATGGACTGCCTTCAAACAATGTTTTTGATGCTTGTATCCTCCAAATCTTCACTTTTTGCAATATTCAAAATGATTATCAGTATCTTCAAGTTCTTCATATTTCCTAACTTGCGTATTTCACTTCCACTCCCGGCTGCTTCTGACATCTCCGAGCCTGAATGCATCAATTCGCAGTGAACAAAGCAGTTCTGAATTGTCTTGTTGCTTATTCCTCGCTAACTATCAGTAACAAAAATCACTCTTTTGAACACATACATGCAACTGATTCTATTTAAAAACTGATCACTCTGAGCACGGTATAGCGTCTAGTGGCCACACAGCTGAGAACCTGTTCAGCAACAGTCTCCCGTCCCAATTAAGCGGCATAGTGTCCCAAATAAGTGAAGGGAATGCCAGCAGTTTTCTAGATTGTGGCTACCCTGATTAACCGATGACCCAATTGATCAGAATCCGCTGTATTTGACTTCATAATTGCAACCTAATGTTTATTTATTATTAACCAGAAATATTAATAAAGGGACAACAATAAATGATTCTTTATTTAAAATTTTCTGTTGCACCTGTTGATCAGGTCTCCTGGCTGAGGAAAGAAATATTACTCTGTGTGAGATTCTTGACACAAATTTGTCAATTCTTTGACTTTTGAGTATAACCACTGAGTCAATTATTTCTGAGAATAAAATGTCATTTGTACCAAACCTTTTTTAAAGCATGTGTATAATCATTTTATTGTGTGAAGTAATGGCAGAGTTGAATTGCATATTCTTCATTGGTTTAATTTCTGTTTTTCTGCTGTTTAAAACCCAGAATAGTGTTGTGCACTCTAATCCTCCTCTCAGAAACTTTTTGTGGCTGATGATCATTTTTATTTTGGGATTTTTGAAAGCTTTTATCATTTAACAAGACTTCAAATATTACAATAATACAATATTGCAAATGTTCCAAATACTATGTAGTTAAAATAATAAATGATTCCTGAAGAGAGAACTGGCACCATGGAAGTAACTTTTTTAGTAGATAATATCTGGTAATTCTCAAATACTGAAATGCTATGGAAGTGATGCTTTGACTGGTGTAAAAAATTTCATTATCCATCTTTTGTAATGGTAATGCAGAGCGCTACAGATAATTGAAATAATGTTATGCTCTGGTGTTTAAATAAATTCTTTCTGGGAATGCTGTCAAATACTTAGTAGGAATAACTAAAAGTAGACTTTTGATAAGGGTCTGATTTTTGTTTTCCATTCCTTAATGAAACAGCAATAGATGGTTTGTTGTGACTGCTCCAGCTAAGTTGACTATCAGGTTTTTCATCATTCAGGAGCAAAACTAACTCATATTCCTCCCCTTCTCCAAGCAATGTATATGTAAGGAAATTAACATCCTCGTTACTTCAAGTTTGGTCACTGTGGTGTACTTAAGAATTGGTGCTGCTTCCTGCACCCATCGACTTCATCAACTTCGTCTCCAGCTTCCAACCTGCCATCAAATTTACCTGGTCTATTTCTGACACCTTTCTCCCCTTTCTCGCACTCTCTGTCTCTGGAGACAGCTTATCTACTGATGTCAATTATCAACCCACTGACTCTCACAGCTACCTGGACTCTTCCCGCCCTGTTACTTGTAAAAATGTCGTCCCCTTCACTGAATTCCTCTGTATTGCACCTTCTGTCAGTGAGGCTTTTCATTCCAGAACGAAGGAGATGTGTTCCTTCAAAGAAAGGGGCTTCCCTTCCACCGCCATCAGCACTGTCCTCAATTGCGTCTCTTCCATATCATGCATGTCTGGCCTTACCCCCATCCTCCTGCTACCTTACCAGGGGCAGGTTCCTCTTGTCCCACCACACAACCTCTGTGTCCAGCACATAATGCTCTGTAACTTCTGCCACCTCCAACAGTATCCCATCACCAAGCAGACTTTTCCCTCTCTTCTCCTCCACGCCCCTCCCCAACTTTGTGCTTTCTGCAGGGATTGCTCCCTATGTGACTCCCTTTTCCATTTGTCCCTCCTCACTGATCTCCTTCCTGGCACTCATCCTTGCAAGCAGAACAAGTGCTACACTTGCCCCTACACCACCTTCCTCACTACCATTGAGGGCCCCAAAAAGTCCTTCCAAGTGAGGACTACTGTATCCGATGCTCCCTATGTGGCCTCCTATATATTGTTGGTACCTGATGTAGATCGCAAGACTGCTTTGCCAAGCACCTACGCTCCATCCATCAGAAAAGGCGGAATCTCCCAGTGGCCATCCATTTTAATTCCACTTCCCATTCCTATTCTGACATGTCAGGCCATGGCTGCCTCTACTGTCGCGATGAGGCCGGACTCAGGTTGGACAAGCAACACCTTGTATTCCATCTGGGTAGCCTCTACCCTGATGGCATGAACATCGATATCTTGAACATCTGGTAATGTGCCACCCCCGTCCCCACTGCACCATTCCCAGTTCCTATCTTTCACCTTATTTCCTTACATCATCACCTCCCTCTGGTGCTCCTCTCCAACCCTGCATCATCTTTCATCTTGAGTTTCTTCCTCCCCTCAGCTTCTTTTTGACTCCTCACCTTTTCATCTCCAGTCAGGTCTCAGCCTGAAACGTCGACTATGTTCTTTTCCATAGATGTTGGCCTGCTGAGTTCCTCCAGCATTGTGTGTGTTGTCAAGCAAATGGTCCCTAATGTGGGGTCACTTAACACTGAGGCTGTTTGTATTTTGTTTTGTCTGGATTTCGTCCTTGTAGGTTTCTTCTGCCATTGTGGATTTCCAAAGTAAAACTGAATCTTTTTTCCAAAATAATCAGTGTAGATTAAAATAAATGCCCTTGTTTTAGTTTAGTAGAATGGGGGTTGGAGAAGTTGAGAAGGAGCTTGATGAAAACTCTTTTCACTTTGTTCCCCAACATCCTGTTCTGAAATTTTACTGTAAAGATGTATTGCCTGGGACAACAGTTTCCTGTGATAGTGGTGACTTTGTGATGAATTCTATTACCATACTCAGTTGTGACTGCTCTAGTTAAAAATGAATTTCATAACTTGGAATCCTTGTGTGCTTTTTTTATTTGTGATCTTTACTATATAGGTTGTTCCTTGAATAGATTCTAGATTTAGCTTCCAATAATAGACCAGGATCTAGTATGTTCCAAAAGTGAAATATGTCGTTTCTAGTCTTACACTAGAGGAGCTATATTAAGATTACAACACGCTACAATCCAATTAAGTCAGTTATTGCTTGATCTAATGGAGGGTTTATGCTAAGTGCAGTGTTCTGTTCTTTATTGCAGGAAGGATGAATTTCACCCTGAGGGTTCAGAGGTTGTGCCCACATGCTTTAAACAATTCCCTATATTTCAACTGTAACTGAGATTGGACGCCATTTGTAATTCTTGAAATGCTGGGAATAGGTGAATGAGTGTGTATTCTACAGCTTTTCTACTACTACTGAGCTACCTCTACTATTTCATCTGATGCAATTAATTCTCAGATATTTTTCATGTGGGCGATTAGTGGCATGCCTTTTAATTAAGCAGCAGGATGTTGATATGTTTCAAGTACTGTGACTGTTGCGTTGATGCAGCTACCCTTGAGGACTCGCTGCTTGTGTGAATGTTCTGCATGATTCTGCGTTACTGTCTAAAGATATCAAAGGAGTTATTGTGGCTCACGATTGCAGAAGCTTGCAGCTAATTAGTGGCTCATTTCTGAGAAGAGTATGCTTTGAATTGTAAGGTGGGAATTTGTTGAGCACTGTCAAAGTCACTGATGGGTGGAGGGGGTGGGGGGGGGTAGTCTACCGCCATATTTGTTTCTTTAGAGAGAGCAGCTGTCTTCTGTAGCTTTTATTTTCACCCACTTTATTGTTCTAATTTTCTTCTGCTTACAGCCTTCAGATTCGTGCTCTTGTTTTATGCAAGTTTACGTTTGAGATTTTAATCCAGATTCTTGACAGCCTTAAAACAGGGGGCAGAGGTAGCTAAGGCAGACGCGCAAATTATGATGTCGGCATTAATTTTTTTACCTTGGATTCCTAAACTCCAGGGGTGAAGCACGTTCACTGCATCCACATTATCTGTGGTGAGTAGTTTGATCCTACAACGAATTCCTTTCATAGATAATTTTTTTTGCCCTTCGCTGCTTGACTGTCGGTGCCGGAATCTACAACAAAATTGTAAAGGTCACGTTCATTGCTGCAGTAACCATTCACTGTGCTCCATTGTTTGGCATCAACACAGGAAGCTGCAGCTGCCTTTGGCCTTCACAATGTGAGAGATGGCCGTGTACAAGCGAACTGCTTTGTTCCAGTAGGTGCTGCGCGCCATTTACATGCTAATATGGGTTATGCTAACTGTTCTCTCTCTGAACTTGACAAAGTATGTGACGTGGCTTGTCTGGCTAGACGTTATCTTTCATATTGAGATATACAGTGGTGCTTTTAATTGATTTTTGTTCATTGCCACCTCTTCCGGGAAGCATTGTGTTATTTTTCTGCGAGTTAAAATGACTGAAATGGGCAGTCTTAATTATAAGCAGAAAGGAATGTGGCGGTGGAACAAAAATTACATGTCAGACAGTTTTTCACAATTTTTGTTCTGACGATAAGTGTTCGTGGTGCTGCCAAAGTTGCATGTAATTGTGGCCTTTCCCTACCTTCCTCTAAGTGTGGTAGGTTGATTAATTATTATTGTTTTGAATCTTCCGTCACTACTTTTTAAAACTCTTCTATGAATAATTCATAGGGAAAAGTAGAAGACCTTTGGCCAAACTATAAATTTAGAGCCACTTACATTTTCTGTAGAGATGATGTAAGTATAGGAAGAACTGGTTTTCTCTGAATGGAGAAGATGCATTATTCATACACACTGCAGTCCATGATGAAGTTCTTTTTAAAAAGGTTTACAGATAATAACACTTCCCTTTGTGTATTGGTGTTAGCATAATGTTTGTAAAAGCGAGTAAAAAGTATTTCTCAACCAAGATTGAGCAAGCATGTCAAGGTTACATTGAAGTTACCCTTTTGCATGAGACCCAGGCTGCAGGTACTGTCAATGCAAATTTACTCTTATGGAAGTATCAAAGTGTGTTCAAATCTGACTTTGAGTACGTTGCCTGTTCTGGCACCAGTCTGTATTATTATTATTATTATTATTTTTCCTCTTTGTGATTTTTTTTCTGAAATTATACCTGTGCTATTTATTCTTTGGGCACTGTACTGTGTGCTGTTGGTAATATGTTTTACACCTTTGGCTCTGGAAGAATGCTGTTTCATTTGGCTATATTTGTGTGTGGCTGAATGATAGCTAAATACTATAAGCTGACAGCTCTGTAGATGCCTTCACTCTTAGCTATGGAATCTTCTCCCTTAGCCCTCAACCCTTTAAGGTGCTTCTTATTATCGATTACATTCTTCAAACATTTGGTTATCTATCCTAATAATACCTTGTGTTTGGTGGCTTTTAAGAAAGAAGTGATGTTTTGTTACATAAAGTTGCTATGTAAATTGAAGTTCTTCCTGTTTGCTCATGCTGAGGATGACTTGTGCTTTGGAACTTTATGGTTTCAGTTGCTTGTGTCACCACCTCTCATCTTCTGCCTTGTGGTGTATAAACAGATGGGCATTAGATCAAAACACGAACTAGCTCCTGCAGGACCTCACCTCAGAAATGTTGACTGTTTCTTTCGTCACAGATGTGTCCTGATCTCCTGAATATTTTGAAAAGTATTAAGTCTATGAGTATTAAAAAAATGTGTGGCATTGGAATAGGTCCAGAAGATGTTCAGGAGAATTATTATGGGAATGGAAGGGTTAATGTATGAGGAGTGTTTGGCTGTGAGCCTGGACTCGCTGGTGTTTAGAAGAATGAGTGGTGATTTCATTGAATCCTATCAAATATTGGAACGCCTAGACAGAATGAATGTGAAGAGGATGTTTCCTTTAGTGGGGGAGTCTAGGACTAGAGGGCACATCCTCAGAATAGAGGGGCATCCATTTAGAATGGAGGAGAAAGAAATTCTTTAGCCAGAGGGTGGTGAATCTGTGGACTTCATTGCCACAGTTGGCTGTGAAGGCCGAGTTACAGTGTATAAACAAGAGGTTAATAAGCTCTTGGTTAGCCAAGGCTTCAGAGGTTATGGGGAAAGGCAGGAGAATGGGTTTGAGAGTGATAATAAATCAGCCATGGTGGAGCAGATTTGATGGGCCAAGTGGCCTTTTCCACTCCTATGTATATCTTATTTCCAGCATTTTCTGTTTTTGTTTCAGATTTTCAGCATCTGCATTTTTAATTGATTTTCACTTGAACCAGTTTCTTCCTGTTTATTTTCTCTATGGGTGGGCTTGGGTCTGAATAGCCTACTTCTTTTCCTATATAATCAATGTTTTGCTTTTTTAAAAAGTTCTTTCTAAAGCATTGCAATTTAGTAGTGCTTATGGCTCTATATCGTTATTTGGAGATATTCTTTTCCAGTTGAATTACATTTTTATTATGTTGTCCGGATGAACAGAAAGAAAGTAGTAGTACTTGTTTACTAGATAAACAAGCAGTTCTGAAGCTTGGTTCCTGAGTGCTTTTCATTTGCAGTTGTTTGGACACAGTGCTGATTTGAAAGACAAAGAAGATGAATATGCTTGTGGGGTCATGCTCTCTTGGGGTCATTGTGAGTTTACTGTTTGTGTGGGAAACGCACCAGAGGCTGATGTGGTTGACTTTCTCAAATCAAATTCGTCTATAGCTTAAACTATGTGAATCAGAATTTACCCCCTCCACTGCCAACATCAGAGGGGATGTTAGAAAAGGCTAATGAGCTATTTCAAGTTTAAACATTTCAAATATTTTGAATAAAGTTGAAATCAAGATTCAGGGTAGAAATAGAAGGAGTAGTAAATTCCTAGGAGGTGTTTCAGTATAACCATTTAAACAAAATGCTTTTGTTAGTTTATTTCTATCTGAGTGTATGACTGAAAAACTTTCTATATTGCTTGTTATAGGCACATGGAATTTTTTTTTGTGCCAGACAGCAGTTTAAAAGTTAAATGGGTTCTTGTCTTTAAAACCTGTTATTCATTAGATAACACACAATAGTATTAATATTTTCCGAATAAAGTGATATTAACTCTTTATTTCAATTATCTGTTAATCTGTACTATATTCTTTTAGGCTCGAATGTTTAAAGCATCACTAGACTGTAAATCAGATTCTTGTAATACAGGTTCAGAAAGTTATCATTTAACTTCAGCTTTTCAAAATGTTAATTTCACATAGCATTTTTTCCTACTGTCGGCATATTGAAAAGGACTTAACTGTGACCAAGCATGGAAAAATTTTGGTTATGTCATCCAATGCAGCATTGAGTTTTGGAATGCTGATATCTTGTCAGTATTGTCAGACAGAGAATTTGGATAACCTGTGGTCTTCTGCTTATGTTATGAAGTAGGTAAAGCCTTAGTTCAGTTTCTTGGCAGAAAGGAACTTGCATCACTCCAAAGTGTCATATTTAATAAGTGCTCGAGTCCTGGTGTGGATTTAGAGCCCTTAGCTTTCTGTCTGACACAAGCTTGCTACCAGTGAACTGAGCTGAGATTTTGTTGACGTAACCGTGGCATCTAAAGCCTTCTCTTGTCCAAACAAACAAGTGTGATAACTAGTTTGTTAAGCCTGTTGTACATGTTCTATAGAACAACCATCAATATCTGGAATCCAGAAGGCGGCCTGTCAGTGGGAGCACTACATAAACTGAGTGCTTTTCTTCCTCAGGCTATTTCTGCTCAAAGAAGCTCAACCTTGGACTCAAACCAGCAAAGCATCAATGTTCAAGGTATGTCAATAGCTAAAGACAGCATGTGTCTCTTCAACTGCAATTTTTTTGTCATCAGTATTTTAATAATGTTTGGTCTGAAATTTTGGAGCAATGTCTGAATCACCCAACATTGCATTGAATTCTGAACCTGTATTTTGTCTAGATAGAACAGCTTAAGTTTATGATTAAAAATTTAAAGTCCTGAGATTGGGTCTGTCGCCAATGGAGTCATTTAAAATTATGAAGAGAATTGTATTGCGAATGTTGAAGGTGTGTCATCAAATTTTAGTAGTGATGTGTTACTTTGAGTAAGTGTAACACTAGACAATGTACTCTCTGAAATGAAATATCTGATGTGTATTTTTTTTCTGTACATAGTTGGTGGGTCCGAGGGGAAAAAAACTTTTCTTCCTAAACCTTGAGTTAGAGTCATTGATTTCTTAGCCTAAGTGCAAGAATTCCAAGAGAAGTACAATATCCCCTAAAACCCTCACTAATTTTTATAGATACACCATAGAAAGCATTCTTCTAGGGTGCATCACAACCTGGTATGGAAGTTGTCCTGTTCAAGACCGAAAGAAGCTGCAGAAGATCGTGAACATGGCGCAGCACATCACACAAACCAATCTTCCGTCCTTGGACTCACTTTACACCGCATGCTGTTGGAGCAGTGCTGCCAGGATAATCAAGGACACAACCCACACAGCCAACACACTTTTCGTCCCTCTTCCCTCCGGGAGAAGGCTCAGGAGCTTGAAGACTTGTATGGCCAGATTTGGGAACAGCTTCTTTCCAACTGTGATTAGACTGCTGAACGGATCCTGACCCGGATCCGGACCCGCACCCTCCAAATATCCGGACCCGCCTCTCGATTTTTTTGCACTACCTTACTTTCCATTTCTCTATTTTCTATTTATGATTTATAATTTAAATTTTTAATATTTACTATTGTTTACTATTTTTAATATTTACTATTTGTAATCCAGGGAGTGGGAAGCACAGAATGAAATATTGCTGTGATGATTGTACGTTCTAGTACCAATTGTTTGGTGACAATAAAGTATAAAGTTATTGCTAAGAAAGGCTTTAAAAATTGAGTCTCTTTCACATGGGAAAAGATTATGGATTTTAATAAATGTTTACAGAAAGTTAATAATGAAAGATTAATTCTATTGGTTGGCATGCCGATGCCCAAGTTAACACAATAAAAAGTAATTATGTTTTTACTTGATTGCTAGAATTTATTATTTTTATTTAGAGATACAGAGGGCCTATTATGCCTGCACCATCCAGTTACACCCATGCATGTGACTAATTAACGTACTAACCCATATGTCTTTGGAATATGGGAGGAAAATGAGAACCCAGAAGAAACAAATGCAGTTTCAGGGGGAGAACATACAAACACCTTACAGGCAGCCAAGGGAAATGAACCGGGTTCATTGTCATTGTAAAGTGATGTGCTGACTGCTAAGCTACAGAATTGATACTGTATGTACATCCCTGAAAGGCAGGGATGTGCGATTAGTCCATGGTTCTAGATTAGCAATTAATACCTACTTAACTGCAATAGGCTTAAATAACTGGGTAACTTGGAATGACTAACCCTGTATTATTCAATTCAAAAATACTTTGTTTTGAAATCACTTTTGGATCATTGGTGTTTGCCCCCCATCAGTGCATATTACCACTTGAAGATTTACTGGTGAGCTGGGAGGAAACTTATCCTTCAAGCACTGTACTTAAAGAGAAAAAACAATTATTGAACTTTGATTTTTATTATCATTTTAAATTTGCTAAATCTTTTCAGAATATTGCTAGGTAGGATCTGCTCTTTCCATCTCTTCCTTACCTTTTCTCTTGTTACATCAAACCAGGAATTACAGGTTGAAGAATGATGTGATTACGTAAAGGATACAGATTCATGATGCTAACATTTTATACAAACAGAGCAAATGTAGACACCTGTGAAACTGTAAGTAGACTATTAAAACTGAATTGTTTTAATGGATTGGAATTGGAATACTGAAGTTACTAAATGATTTAACATTGGCCATTATTTGGTTTAGATTGTAAAAGAATACCATTCAAAAACTAGGCCATTAGGCATTTCTGAACCTGACTTCTGAGCTGAATTTATTCATCCACACAAGAAAAGTGAAAATTGACATAAGAAATGAATGAAGATGTTTCCTGGTTAAATCGTGAATGACTAAGCCCCTACTTTGAGATTAGCCCCGGTTTCAGGCATCCCAGCTAGGAGAAGTATCTTTCCCTTCAAACTTTATAAAAATATAAGAGTTTAAGCCTGATTAGTTTAATCTCTCAAAGCAATTTATCCTCTACTCCCATCAATCCCGATAAATTTTCACTGCACTCTACCCATCACAAGTATATCTTCCTTTCAGATAGGACGCCACACCTCCAATCTCTTTTAAGACGTCTATAATTGCGGTTTTGTTTCTTGTAGTCAAATCCTCTATTCAATAAAGAGCGACTTCATTTTGTCTTCCCAACTATCTGCTGTGCCCTTGTTAATGTGACTCTGTCATACATTGTCCATTCATCTGGCCTATCCCTGGCATTCTCTCTTCACCCTTCTCATTAGTCAGATTGCTGCTGGCTTTATACAGTCAAAAGGCTTGGGTGAAGATCTGAGCCCCTGCTCCTTCCTCATTCTCACATCAAAACATTGCCCACAGTCTCATGTGATGTAGTTTTGTTTAAGAACTTTACCTGTGGTACATTATCAGCCATCTGAAAATTCAAAAACAAAGTATCATTAGTCAATCCCTATCCATGTTAAAATCCAGTAGATTTGTGAAATATGTGCACAGTTACTAATTATTTAATGAGAATTCTATGATTTTTCAACACTGCTATTGTCAGACTAACTGCTTTATAGTTCCCATTTTTTAAATATAAATGGTGGGGTTACATTGTGGGAGTTCCAGAATGTCTGGAGTTCTGGAGATAACCAGTGCATCTAGTTTCTCTATGCCATCAGTATTTGTGTCATAGAGCAATTAAGTCACCTGTGCTGGTATTAAAGAGCAGCAAAGAAACTGCAAGCTTTAGCAATCTGAAGTAAGTTCTGCAGAACCTGGTCAGGGAGCATCTTTGGAGAGTGAGAAATGATTAATAGTTTAGTTTAGTTGACCTTAGACCATAGATAGTTGAAGATGTGATTCTTGTGTGTAGCTGAAGCCTGTGAAAATTAAAGCACAGAGTTTATAACTTGCCAGGCAAACTCCTTATGGGACGTGCTTGTGTTACATTATTTCAAATTCTATACTGGCAATGAATATGAAGGAAAACCGGTGATGTTGTCAGTTTTTAACTATTGAAATGAAGGGAATGAATTATTATTTTGTACCATTAATTATGCTGTGATTTGTTTGACACAGGCTATAATTAGAAAGAATTATAGTATGATAAATGTTAGAATTTGTTATTTATTTGAATATTATTAATTTTAAGCCAGTTTTGCGTATTGGGTTCAGCAAAGTTGACCTCTCCTGTAAATAAATTCTTATTCAATTTCTTACTGCACATTACTCCACTGGCATTTAGGGCAGCAATGAAGGTCCTCCATCTCTGTCAACAATTTTGGTCTTGGTCTTGGCAGTGTCCAGGGCTTCATTCATAGTGCCAGTAACTTCCCCTCAGTTTTCACTGCTGTCAGTTATGCAAGTCCCGCATGGAGACTCTGGAATACCATCACACATGGATGTAGAAGGATTCTTCATTGCTGTTTCCGTAACAGTTTTGTTTAGCCAGTTGGGGTTGTTAGCTCTGAGCTGAACCTCCAAACCTGGAGGATCAGTGGACAATTCTTAGTCTGGCCTCTGCCCTTTGACCTGTTTGGAATGGGTGGCCCTGCCAAGAGCATAAGGCCCTGGCTCCAGCCAGCATAGCTCTCCAGATCATGGAATCTCCAAGGTTGTGGTGCTCTTTGGAGGTGTAATAGTTTCTGGGTCAGTTATAATCAGGGGATAAATACTATTCCTCCTGTACTTGCAAGATGACAGGGTCCATAACAAGGAAACCTGGATTGAGTGAAGAGCACTGTAATATCACATGTTCTGTATTTGATTATATAAAGTCAGATCTAGGTTTAAACTTAATTTTTCTGCCTTTGCTCTGTGTCTCTTGGTTCATTATCCAACAAAAACTTTAAGGTCCAAAATAAGTTCACCTTTACATATTTGTAATTTATGCTACCATAGCATGCAATCTTCTCTATCCCTTGCCCCATGTTCAAGATTAATCTCTTTAGTTATCTACACTTGGTTAGATTAATGCTGCTGCAATTCTTTGAGGATATGGCTAATAAACTAAATAAGGAAAAAAACAATTGAACTGGTATATTTGAATTTTTGTAAGAGCATGCACAGAAATTTGTTGGGGCAGATGGAATTAATGATAATATACTGACATTGATAGAGATATTGGACAGAAAGCATTGTAGAAATGTTCTTCTCAGGAAAGTGATTTGTAGGTGAAAAGGTTTGGTCTCCAACTATTCATGCTCTATATTCATGGTTTTTTGCCTGACAAAACTGAATTCATTGAGGAAATATCAGGCATGATAGACAAAGGAAAGTTGGTGGGTGTTGTTTCTTTGGGTATTCAGAAGGCTTTTGACCAGATGCCACACATGAGTACGTATGACAAGAGCCCATGGTATTACTGGAAAGATACAAGCATAGAAGTTTGGCTGATTGGCAGGAGGCATAGTGGGAATAAAGAGAGCCTTTCCTGGTTGGCTGCAGGTGACTAGTGGTGTTCTGTGAGGTTGGTTTTGGGACTGCTTTTTTTTCCACGTATGTCAGTGATTTAGATGACAGGATTGATGGCTTTGTGACTCTGGATGACACACATAGGTGGAGGTGCAAATAGTGTTGAAGCAGGGAGTCTGCAGAAGGTCTTTAGTTGGGGAGAATGGGCAAAGGAGTGACTGATGGAATATAATGTACAGGGTCTTTTTTGTATGTTAAATTTAAAATGGCTTCTTTGTTATGTTATACTGGGGAATGCTTCTTGGTGTTATGTAAAATGCTGAGAAAGTCTCTAGCTAGACATTTGCTTGGGTTAATACAGACAGCTGGGTGCTATTAGCCAGTGGGTGTTCATGTATCGTTTTGTTTTCAGATGATAATGCTGTCTCATATGACTGGGGACGGGGTTTTTGGCGGGGAGGACGGAGGAGAGACGAGGAGGACGGTGGACGGGGTTTTTGGTGGGGAGTCGGAGGAGAGACGGAGAGGATGGCGGACATGCGGGGTTTTTTGGGGGGAGTTGGGGGAGAGACGGGGAAGACGGTGGACGGGGCTTTTGAGGGGGAATCGGAGGAGACGGGGAGGACGGTGGATGGGGTTTTTGGGGGGGAGTTGGAGGAGAGACGGGGAGGATGGCGGACGTGCGGAAAGGCTCCGGTCGATCACTCCGAGTGGTCCCGAGCCGTGAGTCGACAGGATCCGGGTGGTCGTCAGAAATCGATTGAGCTCCAACGGTTGCGAACGAAGAACTTGGACTTTGATAAGTCTTGGCGTCTTTTTTTTCATTACTTCCTTTTCTGTATCGAATTTATATTAATGTCATAAACTTAGTAAAATCTATAAAGTGTACTTGGTAAAACGTACTGGGTGTGCTGGCTGATGATTGATGTTTGGGATTGATTCGGGCGGCAGCTGACTCCGTGGGAAGTGTTGAGGCAGGTTCTGGGTGGGATTTCCCCTAGACACATACGAGCCAATATAACTGAGTGTTACAAGTGGGGGCTTGTTGGGATTTGGATTTTCGGTAAAGCTGTATAGTCGTCGCGTTAAGTAGTGCGAAGCTGGATCGAGATAAGATTGTAAGTTGGTGTCAATTAGAGGATGTACCGGTGAATCATGTGTGCATGCTAAGTGGGGTCAAATTCCACATTCCGGCAGATGTACTGGTGCGAGGGTTGAGTTTGATTAAAGGTATCGGGCAGGTAGAACTTATAGCTAGAAGGGGTGGGAAAGAACTGGAGTCCAGCTGGATGTTGGTTCGGGCAAGTGCCGACGTCATGACGTTGGAACTACCAGCGACAGTCCAAGTCCAGGGGGAGGCGGGGCCGTGGGGTTTTTACACCCTCCCGGAGGACGAAAGTGAGGAGGTGCCGGAGGAGGAGCTAGATGAGACCCCAGGGGAGGTGCCAGTAGCCAGGGGTGGAGGCGCGGAGTGGGAAGGCTGGGCCAGGCCCCGTTCCCCCAGTAAGGGGTGAGACCTCCAAGTTAGCGGCTGCCATTACCTCCCTAGTGAGAAGGGTTGAGGGGCCCCGCCGGAAGCTGAGAATTTTCTCAGGAGTCATGCCCACCCCGGAAGGGGAGGATGAATATGAGGCATGGATTGAGAATACGTCCCAGTTGTTAGAGGCGTGGTCAGTTTCAGATGAGGAAAAGAGACAGCGATTGGTGGAAAGTTTAAGGGGCGTGGCGGCCAGTGTAGTCCGCGAGTTGAGAGCGGAATGCCCTTCGGCTTCCCTGTCGGAGTGTTTGGACTGTCAGGAGATCCCTGGCAACTTTTAGCGGAGTTTCAACAAATGGGGCACGGCTGAGGAGTGGAAGAGTGTCCCTGCCCCGGGAATAAAGGTCATATGTCAAGTTGGGAGCGACAGGAAAGTAGGAGCCCCGATGGGAACGGATTGGGCAGTGGATCAATTGGGGATTGACGATGACGTGCTACCCACTGTTTACTGTAATGTGACTGCTCTGAGGAACAGGCAGCTGCCGGAGTTGAGCCCCCAGGAAGTGGGGGCGGCTCAGTCTGATGACCCGAGCATTGGCAGTATCTAGTACGCGGTTAGCCAGGGTGATATAGGCCAGGTGGAGAAGGCGAAGCATGCCTCCGTTCCCCTACTACTGAAGGAATGGCCTCGGTTGAAGCTGAAAAACCATGTCCTCTACTGGGTTATGTTGCCCCCGGACCACCCCCAGCGTTGGCAGCTGGTCATGCCTGAGAAGTATCGGAAGACTGTGCTCCAGGCACTACATGATGATTCCGGGCACTTAGGGGTAGAGAAGACCTATGGATTAGTCAAGGTCCGGTTTTACTGGCCCCGGATGAGGGGGGAGGTGGAAGAATACTGTCAGACCTGTAGCCGTTGCGTCAGGAGGAAGACCTTGCCTGCGCAGGCGGCTCCATTATCCCACTTGCAGAGTGCGGGACCCCTGGACCTGGTGTGTATGGATTTCCAGTCTATTGAGCCAGACACCAGCAACACCGCCAATGTCTTGGTCATCATGGATCACTACACTAGATATGCGCAGGGTTTTCCTACTAAGGACCAGAAAGCGACTACTGTGGCGAAGGTGTTATGGGAGAAGTACTTTGTTCATTATGGCCTTCCTCGGCATATCCATAGTGATCAGGGACGGGACTTTGAGAGCAGGCTTATCCATGAATTACTGGGTATGCTTGGGGTTGAGAAATCTAGAATCACCCCCTATCACCCGCAGGGTGATCCTCAGCCCGAGAGGTTTAACCGGACCCTGCTGGACATGCTCGGCACTTTGGAGATTGGACAGAAGAGTAAGTGGAGTCAGCACATCGCCCATTTGGTTCACTGTTACAATTGTACTCGCAATGACGCTACAGGGTACTCGTCCTATTATCTGATGTTTGGACGGGAAGTGAGGTTGCCCATTGATCTGTGTTTTGGGACTGAAGCGGGTGAAATACCTTTGAAACCATATCTGAAGTACGTGTCCGATATGAGGAGAGAGTTGAAAAGGGCGTACGAGTTGGCTGAGGCGGCAGCCACCAAGCAGAGTCAGCGGAATAAGAAGAGGTATCATCAGAAAGTAAAGTTCATCCAGCTATTGCCGGGAGACCGAGTCCTTTTCAGGAATTTAGGACTACCTGGTAAGCACAAGTTGGGGGATCGTTGGGCAGCCACCCCCTACATGGTGGAGAGTCAGTTGCCGAATCTCCCTGTTTTCCGGGTGAGACCCGAGGACGGGAAGGGGTCTGTCAAGGTACTCCATCGGAACCACCTGTTGCCTCTGGGTCGAGAGGTGAAGGTAGACCCAGAGCCCGAATGGGAGTTTACGGCTAGTACAAGGACTCTGCAAGGGCGCGTGGTGAGGGAAGAGCCCGCTGCGAAAGAGACGGGGCCGGTCCCCACCTCGAAAAGGGATACGTCATTGGAAGATGATGATTCGGACGTGTGGTACCTGTTTCCGTTCGCTGATTCCCTGGTGCCGGGAGAAGAGACTCCTGGCCCTTCCATCACTGAGTCAGGGGAACCGAGGGAGGGTGTTGCAGAGCCGCCTGTATTACAGCCGGAATTGGGGGAGGAGAGGGTGGAACCAGAACCCGAGGCAGAGGGCTCACAGGTGCCGAGGGGTCCCCATGAGGGTGAGGGTCCAACAGGTAGGCCCGGGGTGTCACCTGGGGTGTCTGTACAGGAAGAGTCAGCAGAGGAAGTACAGAGGTCTCAGAGGAGTAGGTGCCCTCCCAGAGAGGTTGACTTACACAGCGCCGGGAGAACAGGGTGTGATCTCTATTGCCCTGGAAAGTTATGTCACTGTTTTATGCACCTGGGTTGGGTTTTGTGTTTTGCAAGGAGCACTGGTGAACCCTGTTAACGTCATGAGGGCATGACTTTTATTTGGTGGGGGAAGAGTGTACGGGGTCTTTCTTTTTTGTATGTTAAATTTAAAATGTTGTTATGTTAAATGCTGAGAAAGTCTCTAGCTAGACATTTGCTTGGGTTAATACAGACAGCCGGGTGCTATTAGCCAGTGGGTGTTCATGTATTGTTTTGTTTTCGGATGATAATGCTGTCTCATATGACTGGGGATGGGGTTTTTGGGGGGAGTCGGAGGAGAGACGGGGAGGACGGCGGACGGGGTTTTTGGGGGGAGTCGGAGGAGAGATGGAGAGGTTGGTGGACGGGGTTTTTGGCGGGGAGTCGGAGGAGAGACGGGGTGGACGGTGGACGTGCGGAAAGGCTCCGGTCGATCACTCCAAGTGGTCCCGAGCCGTGAGTCGACAGGATCTGGGTGTTCAACAGGAATCGATTGAGCTCCAACGGTTGCGCACAAAGAACTTGGACTTTGATAAGCCTTGGCGTCTTTTTTTTCATTACTTCCTTTTCTGTATCGAATTTATGTTAATGTCATAGACTTAGTAATATCTATAAAGTGTACTTGATAAAACGTACTGGGTGTACTGGCTGATGATTGATGTTTGGGATTGATTCGGGCGGCAGCTAACTCTATGGGAAGCGTTGAGGCAGGTGCTGGGTGGGATTTCCCCTAGACATATATGAGCCAATATAACTGAACGTTACAATAGTATAGGGTGGTGTATTGATATGCAGTTTGGTAGATGAAATAAAGGCATAGACTGATTTCTAAATGAGAAAATTCAAAAATTAGAGGTGCAAAGGGACTTCGGAGTTCTTGTGCAAGATTCCCTAAAGGTTAACTTGCAGGTTGAGTCGGTGGTAAGGAAGGCAAATACAATGTTAGCATTCATTTTGAGATGACTAGAACATAAGAGCAAGGATGTGATGTAAGGCTTTATAAAACATTGGTTAGATCGCACTTGGAATTTTGTGTGCCGTTTTGGACTCCTTTTCTAAGAAAAGATGTGATGGGATTGGAGAGGATCTAGAGAAGGTTCATGAGACTGATTCTGGAAATGAGAGTTAGTGTATGAGATGTGTTTGGCTCTGGGCCAATTTAGAAGAATGAGAGGTGATCTCTTTAAAACCTATTGAAAGATCTGGATAGAGTGGATGCAGGGAGGATGTTTTGTATAGTGAGGGAGTCTGGGACCAGAGAACACAGCCTCAGAATAGAGGAGCCTCCATTTCGGACAGATGAGGAATTTCTTTACCCATACGGTAGTGAATCTATTGAATGCATTACCACAGGCGGCTGTGGAGGCCAAGTCATTAAAATAGAGGTTGATGGGTTCTTGTTTAGTCAGGGTGTCAAAAGTTGTGGAGAGAAGGCTGGAGAATGGGTTTGAGAGGGAAAATAAATCAACCTTGAAGAATGGCGGAGAAGACTTGATGGTCTGTATGGCCTAATTCTGCTCCCATGTCTTCTATCAACACTTCGGCTGATGAGATAAAACATAATGGTTTACCAGTATGTATGCAGGACTGCACAGGTGTTTTGAGACACAATGCTAGAGAAACAGCAGGCAGGCAGCATCTATGGAAAAGAGTAAATAGTCGACATTTCAGACTGAGACCCTTCACCGTTCCTGAGTTTCTCCAGCATTTTGTGTGTTGCTTGATTTTCCAGCATCTGCAGATTTTCTTGTTTGCAGATGGTTTGAGAGTATGGATGAGGCTTCAAGGGGATCCTGAGTGAAAATAAGAATTTAGCAGAAGGAATATAATGTTGAAAAATTCGAGATTATCCATTTTGGTGCATATAACAGAAAACAGGATATTTAAGTAATGAGAAATTGTGTAGTAATTGATTTCAAAAGGACCTGGGGTGCTCTATAGAGGCCAACATACAGGTACAGCAAGTGGTTGGAAGAGCTAATGGTATGTTGGCTTTTACTGTTTAATAGTTTGACCTATAGGAGTAAAGACATTGTGTTGTAATTGTATAGGGCCTTGGTGTGACTATACCTGGAGTATTGAGTATAATTGCCTTACAACTGACATATCAACGTAGAGGAAATGCAATAGTGATTTAAGCAGGCTAATAGCAAGGATGATACGTTTACAGAACAAGGAGACATTTGACTTTTCAGGTATTTTGTACAGTTTCGAGAAGTGAAAGACCATCTCCTTGAAACTTCCAAAGAGCTTGATGAGCAGGAAGAATGTTTCTCTTGACAGAGGAATTTAGGTCTGGGGCACAGCTTGAGAATAGGGGTTACTAAATGGACTAGCTTTTATCTCAAGAGGATAGGACATTTGAAGGCTAGTGCTAGTAAAGGGCACTGAGGTAGAAGATCAGCTGTGAATGTCAGAGCGACTTGAAGGGCTGGATGTCTCACTCGGGCTGTTTGTAAATGATGTAAAATAGATTGTGGCATTTGAGTTTTAGCAGGAATTTTACAAGGAACACAGAATAATCCTAACAAATGTTTCATTCTATATTCGATGCAAGTCATATTCCACCTGTACCCGATTCCCTGTGATTCCTGAAATAGGTGAAGGTATAACTCCGGGAAGGATTTTCAATTTCATGAAAACTAATTCTTAAAATTTGAAAAAGGAATATTCTTGATGATCCTGATCATCCTGTGGTGTTCTGAAATTTCTCAAAAATTATCTAAAATACTATATAGAACACATAGAACAGTACAGTACAGGCCCTTCGGCCCACAGTGTTGTGCCGACCCTCAAACCCTGCCTCCCATATAACCCCCCACCTTGAATTCCTCCATATACCTGTCTTAGTAGTCTCTTAAACTTCACTAGTGTATTTGCCTCCACCACTGACTCAGGCAGTGCATTCCATGCACCAACCACTCTCTGAGTAAAAAAAAATCTTCCTCTAATATCCCCCTTGAACTTCCCACCGCTTACCTTAAAGCCATGTCCTCTTGTATTGAGCAGTGGTGCCCTGGAGAAGAGGTGCTGGCTATCTACTCTATCTATTCCTCTTATTATCTTGTACACCTCTATCATGTCTCCTCTCATCCTCCTCTCTAAAGAGTAAAGCCCTAGCTCCCTTAATCTCTGATCATAATGCATACTCTCTAAACCAGGCAGTATCCTGGTAAATCTCCTCTGTACCCTTTCCAATACTTCCACATCCTTCCTTTAGTGAGGTGACCAGAACTGGACACAGTACTCCCAAGTGTGGCCTAACCAGAGTTTTATAGAGCTGCATCATTACATCACGACTCTCAAACTCTATCCCTTGACTTAATAAAGCTAACACCCCATAAGCTTTCTTAACTGCCCTATCCACTTGTGAGGTAACTTTCAGGGATCTGTGGACATGTACCCCGAGATCCCTCTGCTCCTCCACACTACCAAGTATCCTGCCATTTACTTTGTACTCTGCCTTGGAGTTTGTCCTTCCAAAGTGTACCACCTCACACTTCTCCGGGTTGAAC